>NC_064926.1:421607268-421931018 GCF_023897955.1 Schistocerca gregaria | reverse complement strand
TGTAGTGTTATAGGACCTCTGCTGTTCCTCATCTATATAAACGATGTAGGAGACAATCTGAGCAGCCTTCTTAGGTTTCTTTGCAGGCAACGTAGTCGTTTATAATCTAGAAAAGTCATTTGAAGATTAAAACAAATTGCAAAACAATTAAATAAGATATATGTATGCTGCGAAAATTGCAAGTTGACCCTGAATAATAAAAAGTGTGAATTCATCCACATGAATGCGAAAAGAAATCCATTAAACTTCGGTTACACGATAAATCAATCAAATCTAAAGGCCTTTATTCAAGTTAATACCTAAGAATAAAAATTACGAACAAATTAAATTGAAAAGAACGCACAAAAAATGTTATATGGAAGGTGAACCAAAGCCTGCGTTTTATTGGCAGAATACTTAGAAGATGCAATGGATATATTAAAGAGACAGCTTAAACTACGCTTGTCCCTCCTCTTCTGAAGTACTGCTGCGCTGGTGGGATCCTTACCAGATTGCAACGAGGTACATCGAGAAAGTTCAAATAAGAGCAGAACGTTTTGTATTATCAAGAAATAGGGGGGAGACTGTCAGTGAGATGATAGAGGATTTGAGATGGACATAATTAAAACAAAGGCGTTTTCCATTGCGGTGGAATCTTCTCACGGAATTTCAGTCAACGATTTTCTCCTCCGAACGCGAAAATATTTCGCCGACGCTGACCTACATAGGGAGAAACGATAATCACAATAAAATCAAGGAAACCAGAGCCCGTACGGCAAGATATAGGTGTTGGTTTTTTTTTTCATGCGCTCTTCGAGTGTGGAATAATAGAGGATTATTGTGAAGGTGATTCGACGAACCCCCTGCGGGACCCTTAAGTGTGATTTTCAGAGTACCCAAGTAGATGTAGATGTGGATGTATCTGTTCAGAAGTATCCAGACACCAATTAGCGGACATTAATATGGACAATGCCGACTCTTCACCTTTACAACAGCATGAGTTCTGTTGGGGACGTTTCCAGTGACGTGTCTGAATGTGACTATCAAGAAAATGAAGGAAATAGGAAATGGTGATGGCTGTGCCTTAGTCTTTACTAATGATGTAGCTATTTGGAAGAAAAATTAGAGGTACAGGGTAGATTAGTTGCTAGTGATACGAGGCTGTTGGGATCCAGCACGGCGTTCCTTATTACCCTCCTGAACCCACCGATTCCATATTCTACTAACAGTCATTGGATCTCGACCAACGCGAGCAGCAAAGTCGCGATACGATAAACCGCAATCGCGATAGGCTATAATCCGACCTTCATCAAAGTCGGAAACGTGGTGGTACGCATTTCTCCTCCTTACACGAGGCATCACAGAAACGTTTCACCAGGCAACGCCGGTCAACTGCTGTTTGTGCATGAGAAATCGGTTGGAAACTTTCCTGATGTTAGCACCTTGTGTAAATGCTCCGAAAAGCTAATCATTTGAATATCACAGCATCTTCTTCCTGTCGGTTAAATTTCGCGTCTGTAGCACGTCATCTTCGTGGTGTAGCAATTTTAATGGCCAGTTGTGTAGAAAATTAAATATGCGTTGTTTGAACAAAAATATCAGAAACGGTATTAGCAATATGGCTGGGTAGATAAAAAACTTCCCCAATATCAGTGGTACCAAAATTTTGTTCCCCGAAATGTTCCTTTTTCCAAAGATTTCCCCCAGAAACATGTTTTTCCGCACAGTTGCGAAAATGTGGAGTCGCTGCTCTCAAAATCATCGCAGAAACCCCGTCATGTTTCATTGTTGGGAAGTAAATTTGTCCAGAAATTGGAAACAGTGTATAACAACATTCAGCCAACCACATGATGACTATCTTCCGTTTCTCCATAGCCCAGGTTACATGGCTTCGGTACGACGTTTTCCTGTTACGAGCATTTGCGTCAATCATGAGTGGTTTTAGAATTCCTGTCGCCCTGCAATTACCTGCTTACGGAGCTCCTCCCCTGGTGTTTTGGAGCTGACAGGGTTCGCAAGTGCGATTTTCCGTTCTGTAGAGACTTTCGCAGCTGTAGACTTCTTATTTTTCGTCAGCGTCCTCTTCAATGACCACCTGTCACGATAGCTTAGCACACGTTGTCTTCGCCGTTGTGACTTAGTGGATGATGTTTTTCCGCTTACGGTGAAACCTTCCCGTCTATTATTGGATGTACGTTTGCTTGCTGACTGAACGCTGCGTCTCTTAAAATCTTTTAACTGCTGCTCTGTCAAGACTACCTGCTGATTATTACGACGAAACATAAAATGTGTTGTCGCCGTGGCCCTCAGTCGTTACCTGAAATTATTAAGACTGATTCTTACCTTTAATTATTTATACTGGATCGCCATCTGACTGCTACAGCAAACTGTGGAATGAATATACTTACTTCTCTTTAACATAATTATAAGCTGCTGGTGGAGTTTCATAATACTTTGTGACTGGAATTCTTTAAGTTGAAGTTAATTTAGATTTGATAAAAGCTGAAGCTCAGTTTAGACTTTTCTTTTAAGATAACAATAAATTCCGTAAAGCATTTACGTGAATGATTTTGGGATAGAAAATTCTTAATGCATTTAATCTGGTAGAAGTTAACTATATTCTGAGAACGATCTTGACAAACAATTACAAGGGGTATAGTTCTTTACAAAAATTCTTAACAACTAGCATTGCGCTACATATAGCGAGTGGCTGGCGAGCACACCGCTTCTTTCAAAGTGTTAATTCATACCTCGCTTACAGCGACCTCCTCTCATGTCTCGCTAGCTACGACTGCCTCGTCTCACATCTTACTCGCAACTGCTCGCTTCCAACGCTCAATGCTACAAAAGTGCGGTCTCGCCGCCAACAATGGTTTTTGGTGCAGACAATCCCTGCTACCATTACAGATGTATTACTGCGCGCTGTTTCCCGCTCTTTCTCAAAATGTATCAAAATGTATCTATGCGCGGTTTCCCGCTCTTTCTCAATAATACACAATGCAATTTAATTAACAAAACAATTTAAATAAGAAACAGTTCAGATAATTACATGCTAAAACAGTTTAAATACGCCTATTACATAATTACATATGCCGCTACTCGGCTTTCTTAAAATTTTACTACGTTGTTGAGTCATATGGACTCAACATAAGTATAAAATTTGATTATAGAAAATAGTTTGAACAAAGTGTATACACAAATGCTGTCATACGAAATGATTTGTCTATCTCTAATAAAGAGAATATGTAAATAGAAAGGGTTTTAGTAGGAATTGTACATCAAGTAAAATTTGGTTCCCTTAAATTTAACAACAAGAATAAGAGTAAATGTGAAAATCAATATACAGATCATATGAAGCAATTGAAAGTTTACATTATGAAACATTTAATTCAAATTGGCATCTCTTAGTACCACAATTAAGGAAGGTACAAAAGGAATTGGATAGCATGGTCAAAGCACTGGCAACTGTCTGTGAATGCACTCAAAAGTCTGTTCCTTTCCCTCACATAGCACAACACCAGGTTTCGCCATGTGGTTCCATCATCGCCTTGCTCCATAGTTTTAGTGTACCCAAACACTAAGTACGTCGTCGAATAGCCTGAGTTGCCGCAGCCACATCAGGATTAAGTTCCATCTCCAATGGTCCATTAAGGTTGGTGGTGTGCATCTTGGTATGCAAACACCTATTGTCGTACATCATACTGTGGTGTGTATCTAGGTATGCAGGCACCAATTGACATACATCGGGCTGTGGTGTGCATCTAGGTATGCAAACACCTCGTCGAGAACATCATTGGTTGAAGTCACGTGTTTCACAATTCACTGATTCTGTGCTCAATAACCATGGGGATGCACAGGAATTAAGGTACGGGTAAAATTGTTTTGGCAATGGGTTCACGGACATTGTTGGTACCATAATTTGACTACCAAATAATTTTCCCTATGACAAAATATGTTGTGTCGTAATTTGTAACAATATGTAGTTTTAATTTAAGAATTCTTCCAGAAAATTATTCCCATATATAAAAGACATAAAAGTTCCTACTTATTCAGTATTTGATAGTATACAGATTTGTTATAGACAAGTACATTATCACTTATTCTGTATTTACATATCTTAGTTTCTTACATCATTAATTATAAATTTTGTTGACAATGCATTTCTTGACTTACTGTCCTAAAATTTTATCTTCCATTCAGGGGTGTAGTCGTCAGTTATGAGTCGTCAAATGTCAGGTCATAATATACAATAAAATTACTGTCATAAAATTATTTAAAGTATTCTTTTGCAGCTGAAAATTAAGGTAAACATTATTCTGGTTAGACATTGTAATGTGTGGTCCCCATCCATAGTGTTGCAATGTGTCACATGCTAGCAAAATTATTTCTTAACATTATACATTTCTTATATACTAACATAACATACACATTCTTCTTCTGCATCTGTGTCAACTCTCTGCATAACCTGTTATAAACATTCAGCATTAATTAACGTCAGCGCACGGCATGACTTATTATAAAACATTCAGTATTAATTATCGTCAGTGCACGGCATGACTTCAATAAACATCTTCTGGTACTTCTCGTCCGCTCCTGGCATGACCTATAAAACACTTTATCATAATATTAACTGCTGCAAAATCACGTCAGCTCCCGGCATGACCTATAAAATTTCTGTAATGACAATTAGCGTCAGCTATCTGCGTGACCTAAAGATTCACATCCTTATTCTAACTAAAACTACGTTTCATTTTGACGACGTGTGACAACAATGCTGCATTCTGGAATAAAGAGTACATGTTAATGTTACCACTAAAATAATTGATTAATGAACGATCTATATTAGCAGTTTAGCTATTGCAAAAATCGACATTTTCTTAAGTAATTCTGTCACGTTATAAAAAAAATTTCTTTCATTTATGAGTTCTCAGTGCACAAATTCATACGTCGTGTCGTTGTCTGCATGTTCTCTTTAAGTTAGGAAATGTTTCTCGTGTTTTTATTTGTCTTGGCTGGCGTAGCATCATTAAGTACTGCTGTGTTCTTTAAGGTACGGTGAAATATTAGCGGCCCGCTGCGTGTCGCGGCTTTGTTTGTTACTGAAGCGCACTGAAACTACCATTGTTGCATACTTACGTGTCACGCCGTCCTTTCGTCAGCTGAAATGCAAAAATTTAAGTCAAGAAATGTTTCACGTTGGATACATGATGATTCCCTAATGATTTCTTCTTACGTAGCGTTTCCACATGCACTACATTAGCGTGTGGAATATTGCGAACTCTGTAAGGGCCCTCATACAGAAGTTCGAATTTACGGCATCTGTGCTTACCTTTGTTGGAAAGAAAATGAGTGCGAATCAGTACTTTGTCGCCAATCTCGTACTTCTGTAGTCGACTTACCTGCTTCTGTTGTTTCTTCCGCCGATCTGCAGCTCTTTTAGTGTTTGCTAATGCTGTGTCTATTATTTCACAATGTCGAAGCCTACGCGTCTTAGGAAAAGTAATTAGTTCGGTAATTTTGTTCGGTGGGTCTTTATTTGTCAGTATTACGGTTGGTGATAGCATCGTAGATTCATTGGGTATTGCATTTATCACTTCTTGAAACAGTAAAATATATTTATCCCATGTTGTATGTCTTTTATGACAATAAATTCTGCATAATTTCCCGATCTCTTTCATTATTCTTTCTGATGGGTTGGAAGAACTGTGATATCTTGATATGTAAATAGGTGTTATGTTCTTACTTTCTAACATTTTCTTCCATACGTCTGACCTAAACTGCGGACCGTTATCCGAAATAACCTTCTGTACACGTCCTACTACTGATAGAAAATCTCTTACAAACGCTCTTGATACTGTTCTTGCTGTTGCTTTCCTTAGTGGAGAAAATGTTACAAATTTGGATGTTAGTTCTACAGCTACAAAAATATAACTATAACCATTATTTGTTCTGGGGATTGGACCGAAAAGATCCACTGCTGCCATGTGTCTTAACTTAACCGGTATGATGGGATACAATGGTGGAATGTGTGACACTGTTGATGATTTAGCTTTTTGACATATCTTGCATGATGCTATTACTTTTCTTATGTGTTTTTCCATGTTATTAAAGTGGCAATTTTGTCGCAGAATCAGAAAGCATTTCCTCGCTCCGTAGTGTCCATAACTGAGATGTGTATACCATATCAGTTTATTTACGATCCCTTCCGGAATGCATAAAAGCCAATTATTACCGTCTCGGTATGATCGAATAAAGAGTATATTTTGATGTACAGTGTAATGAAGTCTGACTTTAGCGTTACTTCTGTCTTTCCAAAGCGTTACAATCTCTTTCAATGTTTCATCTTTCTGCTGTTCTCTCTCTATATCCTGTAATGCTGCTGATATAAAGTTTTCGAAAGCTACTTGTTTAATATACATAATACTATGGTTGTTGTAGCAAAAGGTATTTTCTTTCTCCATGCGTTTATTGTGAATGGACCTCGACAATGCGTCGGCAACAGTATTCTGCGTGCCTGGAATGTGTATAATGGTAAAATCAAACTCTTGTAAGTATAATTTCCAGCGGCTTAATCTATCGTGCGTAAGTTTTGCTGACAATAAAAACTGGATTGCTCGGTGATCGGTATATATTGTTGTATGTCGGCCATATAGAAAATGACGGAATCGCTTAAAAGCGTAAATTACACATAGTGTCTCTAATTCTGTTACAGAATAATTGCGCTCTGCTGGAGAAAGTATCCTGCTTGCAAAAGCAATGTGTTTCACGACTGTCTTATCTTCTTCCTTTATTTCTTGGAAAATATGTACTCCTAGTGCTGTGGTTGAACTATCTGTTGCAACGGAAAAGTTTTGTGTTGGGTCAGGGTGTGATAACAAAGGTGCTTTTAATAATGCTTCTTTCAAGTTCTCGAATTCAGCTTCAACGTCTTCATTCCATGACCAAAGTGTATTTTTACTTGTAAGCTGGTATAGCAAGGGCGTGTCTAATGCTTTGTAGTGGATAAATTTTCTAAAATAATTGATAAGACCTAAAAAGCTCCGAAGTTCCTTTTTGTTTGTTGGCACGTCGATGTCTTTCAGTGCTTGCAATTTGTCAGGGTCTGGTGCGATACCTGTTTGTGAGATAATGTGCCCTAGAAATTTTAATGACGCTTTACCAAATTCAGATTTACGCAAGTTTATAGTTATACCATTCTGCTCGAATGTATTCAGTAATTGTTGAAGAGTATGATTGTGTTGTTCCCAGTTTTCTGCTGCAATTAAAATGTCATCGACATATGTAGTAATTTTGTTTTTCAGATCTTGTGGTAGAATAGTATTCATGCCTCGTATAAAGGCGGCAGACGAAATCGTTGGTCCAAACGGAAGTTTACAAAATTGATAGCATTCCCCAAAGCAAAGGAATGCCGTATATTTTCGGCAATTTGGGTGTAGTTGGATTTGCCAAAACCCTGATTTGAGGTCGAGTGTAGTATAAATGGAGGTGCCATGAAATTTTTGCAGTAACTCTTCTAACGTCTGTGGTCGGTCGGTTTCTGTAATGATTATTTTATTAACTTGACGTGAATCTAAAACTAAACGTAGTGATCCATCCTTCTTTTCAACAATGTGTAGTGGATTTATATATTGGCTGGCTGCTGGTTCTATTATTCCTTGATCGATCATTGCTCGTAATTCTTTCTTAACTGCTTCTGTGTGTATGTGTGGGATTGGATAATGCTTTGCTTTGAAAGTCTCGTGTGGTTTCACCTGAAATTCGTACATAAATCCTGTCATTGTTCCTGGAACATTGGCAAAAACTGCTTTGTGTTGTACCAGAATATTTTCAAGTTCTGTGCGTTCTGCGTCGCATTTTGCTACACTATTGTCTACCTTGCGTGTAATTGTCTCGAACATATTGTACTCCTGTTCCTCTACCAAGTCATTATTAAGTGTGTTCGTGTATAGTGCGATATAACAATCGTTATCTTGAGAATCAGTAATAATCTCGATCCTGTGCATATTTTGTTCTTCGGAGGATACTGTGTTTTGAAATCTTACGATCACTTCCCTGTTTTCCTTTTGTAGTGTGAGGTATGACGATTTGAAGTCAATCTTCGCATCGTACTGAACAAGAAAATTTATTCCTAATATCATGTCTGTTGTTAAATTCGGAACTATCCAACAATCACTGTGGAACGTTTCCCCTGCAAAAACAAATGTTAATTGTGTCTGTCTTTTAACTTCAATGCCTTTTCCTGCAAAAGCTCCCTTGACCTTCGTTCTGTTTAAAGGAAATACTGGGTAATCATTATTGCTATTGCATCTGTTAAATGTGTCTTCGTTAATTACGCACATAGGTGAACCTGTATCAATTATCGCTAAAATATTGTGCGACTGTAAATTTATCTCTATTATTGGGTGATATATTGTTTTCTGTAGGATTGGTTTTTCCTGTAACAATGTGTCTCTCACGTCGTCAAATGTAATGGCATTTTCGGTCGTTATGTTTTCTCTGTGTGATTTCATAGTATCGACATTAAGAGATTCATTGCAGGTTTTCTCTAGTCATAATTCTTCCGATATGTGATTTTCAGCTTGGGAGTTTGGTATGTGTTCTATCAACTGTACAGTTCTGCCGTTTTGATTATTAGCAGTGTCTGGTGGATGAAATCTGGTGTCTGGTACATTCATACGGTAACGCAGCTGTTGGGCCCTGTTGTAGTTTCCGTTAAAATTGTCATTGTGGAACGTCCTCGGCGGTCTGTGTTCGTTTTCTTTTCTCCTGTCGTTATAACTGTGACTGTACGGCAGCCCACCTGCACCCCGTAGAAACGTTTGTTTTTGTTCATTTTGCGGTCGACCCGCGTAATGGCCTTCCCCGGTCGCATTATCTGAGCGATGATTCATATGGAAATTTGACCTATTCGGTTGCGTGTTAAGTCTCGGATTCTGTTGCTGTCCTGAATATAAATTTACCGTGTCAGTATAATGTTTTTCATTACTCCTGTTTTCGTTGTCATTTTCGCTGCGAAAGCGTTTACTCGGATTGTTATTACCAAATCGTGTTTGTTCAAAAGTAGCTGAGTTTGTTTGTTTTCCGTTCTGTCGTGAAAAATTTTTGTTAACAAATGCGTAGTCTGCCTGGTGTGCTTCTAATAGTTGTAAGATGTCTCTAAAAGCGGATACATTGTCCTTTTGTTGCCCTGTCAGTAATGACACTTTCAAAGCTCTGGGCAGTTTTGAAATGCAAAGCTGTATTAATGCCGATTGACTGTATGGCTCGTTGAGGTACTGGTTCTGTTCCACCATGTACTCGAAAAATTGTGTGATTGTTGGAAAGGTAGAATTTTCAAAGTTTGGCAAACTAAGTAGCCGATCTTTGATGCTGTTTTGTGTAGTGTCAGACCAATATGCTGATAAAAATGCTTCCTCAAATGCTTCTACGGAAAAACATTGTCTAGCAATTGGTCGCATTCGTCGTGCTGGTTCTCCTTCAAGAAAACTGACAATAAATTCTAACTTATGTTGTACTGGCCATGATGGTGGAAGTGCTCCCCTGAACTGTTGGATAAAATCCAACGGATGTATTTGCGCCCTGTCGTTTTTAAATGTTTTAAACTTTCTAACTGAAAGAAAATGTTTGTGATCAAAACTGTCATGTCTGTGTGTGTAAGTGTTGTCGTATTGTCTTGAATATGGATTCGGGTGTCTTTCTTCCTGGGTAAAATCTCTTACTCTCTGAAGTCTACCAACATTATATGTATTATGGATCTGAGGCATTTCGTAACGGTGTGTGTTCTGTTGAAAATGATTATGTGCGGCGGTTTCTTGTGCGTCCGCTATCTCTTGCTGTAGAGAATTTATTTGCTGATGCAATGAATCATTACGCGATTTTAGATCTGTGATAGTTTGTTGTATATTTGTCAATGGCGTGTTATTACTATTAGAATTCTGTTGGACTGGTACTGGTTCAGTGTCGTCTGATCTCTCGTCATTGTTAGTATCTAAAAGATCTATTCTTGTAGTGAGTTCATTGATCTTTTCTGTCAGTTCGTTTCGTAATTTACGGTTGCTTTTGGTGACTTTCTTAAAATCTGCCTTTAAATTTTCTGTGTCATGGTTAATTTCTATGTGTTCTATTTTGTCAGTTAGTGTCTGAACGTCCTCTGTTAATTTATCTTTAACATTCTGGATTTCAGTGTCTGTAGAAGTTTTCACATCGATTGTCTGTGTTTGGATTTCCGTAAGCCTGTCTTGTATTTGATTATTTGTTTCTTTGACCGTTTCGATTTCTTCCGAGATCGACTGTATGTGATTGTCTACATATGTTTTGCCCTGGGCAAACACTTTCTTTTTGTCGTCCTGACGCTGTTTAGTGATTGTTTGTAGTAATTCTTTTCGTTCTTTATCCTGCGATCGCACCAGTTTACGGTGACGTATCAAACAGTTTTCTGTGTGATTGTTAAAACGTTCATCAATCTGAGCGTTTTGTTTAGCAAAGTTTTCTGTCATTGTTTCCCGTATACTAACTGCAAATGTTGCTTGGTTATCGGATATTTCTTGAATTTTGTCGCGTAATTCTTGTGTTGATTGTGAACATTTTTCAGCGACTGTTTGAATTTCTACTTTGATTTCGTGTTTTAGATTTTGGTACATGTTGTCTAATTTCTGATCTGTGTGTGCGTGTTCTGCCTTAATTTCGTTTTTTAGATCTTGTGACCTTTTTTCTAATTCTTGTGACCCTCTGTTAAAGTTTTGATTCATGTCTTGTCTCATTTGTAGCAAAAATGCCATTATTGGATCCGTTTCGGATTGACTTCTGTGTGTATTTGTATTCGTTGTTAAAGGCTGTAGATCTGTGTTCATTTGAACATCCTCAGATGATTGTGACTGCGTCACGTTTTCCGTAATTTCGGAATTTTGGTCATGAGAACTGTTGGATCTGCTACGCAGGTTGTGTAGCTGTGTACCGTTTGAATCTAAATCAGTGCTTAATGGAGTCTCTCTGTCTGACTGCATTGTAGTGGTTTCGTTACTGAAACTGTTATGTCTACTATGCGGAATTTGTGACTGTGTACCGTCTGTTGCATTTAATGCCAAATTATTTTGCACTACCGTTTCATTGTCTGTGGGCATTTCTGAAGTTACTTGTTCGTTAAACGCTTCCATATTGTTACAGTTATTAAATGTCTGTTCATCCAACGTTTTAGAATCAGGGTTTTCACACGTATTATTACTGCTTATTCCAGAAAAGAATCTCTCGTCAGTATTTTGTACAGTTTTATCAGTTTGAGAACGAGTAATTATTCTGCGGGACATTGTCTATAATCATCACACGCAACAAAAAGTTTTATCAGTTTGAGAACGAGTAATTATTCTGCGGGACATTGTCTATAATCATCACACGCAACAAAATATATCACTGTTCAAAGCGGATTCAACACTGAACAAACACTTTTCAACGCCGAATCAATAAAGCAAACAGAATTGCCGATGACCTGTGAATAAAAGTTATACACTTTAGTATATGCGTTGCGCCACTTAACAGTAACTTATTCACACTATTATCAAAGTCAGTATATTCATATCCACAGTAGATTCACTAAAATGTCGTACTGAATGGATATCGCCAAGTGAAACCTTCCCGTCTATTATTGGATGTACGTTTGCTTGCTGACTGAACGCTGCGTCTCTTAAAATCTTTTAACTGCTGCTCTGTCAAGACTACCTGCTGATTATTACGACGAAACATAAAATGTGTTGTCGCCGTGGCCCTCAGTCGTTACCTGAAATTATTAAGACTGATTCTTACCTTTAATTATTTATACTGGATCGCCATCTGACTGCTACAGCAAACTGTGGAATGAATATACTTACTTCTCTTTAACATAATTATAAGCTGCTGGTGGAGTTTCATAATACTTTGTGACTGGAATTCTTTAAGTTGAAGTTAATTTAGATTTGATAAAAGCTGAAGCTCAGTTTAGACTTTTCTTTTAAGATAACAATAAATTCCGTAAAGCATTTACGTGAATGATTTTGGGATAGAAAATTCTTAATGCATTTAATCTGGTAGAAGTTAACTATATTCTGAGAACGATCTTGACAAACAATTACAAGGGGTATAGTTCTTTACAAAAATTCTTAACAACTAGCATTGCGCTACATATAGCGAGTGGCTGGCGAGCACACCGCTTCTTTCAAAGTGTTAATTCATACCTCGCTTACAGCGACCTCCTCTCATGTCTCGCTAGCTACGACTGCCTCGTCTCACATCTTACTCGCAACTGCTCGCTTCCAACGCTCAATGCTACAAAAGTGCGGTCTCGCCGCCAACAATGGTTTTTGGTGCAGACAATCCCTGCTACCATTACAGATGTATTACTGCGCGCTGTTTCCCGCTCTTTCTCAAAATGTATCAAAATGTATCTATGCGCGGTTTCCCGCTCTTTCTCAATAATACACAATGCAATTTAATTAACAAAACAATTTAAATAAGAAACAGTTCAGATAATTACATGCTAAAACAGTTTAAATACGCCTATTACATAATTACAACGGTGAATGCCGCGCAATTCTTCGCTACGGTGCCTCTTAAAACACCAAACAAATAATAATTCGGCTACCTCAGATACGGAAGCACTCACCATACGGGCACCAACGATTGGCCCACGTTCGAATTCAGTTATCTCCGACATAACACTGTTCTGACCACGGCACGGCTGATGTTGCAACGTAATGGGAACATTGCAAAGGTGTCTGTCGTGATCAAATACACTCATGATCATAAATTAAGGATAATGCTGATACATGGTGAAACAACGCTCTGGTGGGCGGTTTGCGAGTTTAAATCACCTTGGGGTGTGACCATGGGGTGCATTTGTCCTGCGGTCGTCGCATGGTGGCGCTGGCAGCAGTGCACATACGGAGAGGGGTGTTGGTGCATGTCAGAGTACGGTGCAGCTAGTAAGTATGCAGACGGTTTCAGACGTGCTAATGCTGACTGTGTGTTGAAAATGGCTCAAAGAATACATATTGATGACGTTATGAGGGGTAGAATATTAGGGCGACTGGAGGCTGGTCAAACACAGCAGGTCGTAGCACGGGCCCTCCGCGTGCCACAAAGTGTGATCTCAAGATTATGGCAACGATTCCACCAAACAGAAAAGGTGTTTAGGCGCTACAGTACGGGACGTCCGCTGTGAACAACACCACCCGCAGACGGCCACGGAGTACGGAAGGTACCCTTGCTCGGGACCTTAACGCAGCAACTGGAATAGTTGGCTCCAGACACACAGTCTACAGACGACTGAACAGACATGGTTTATTCGCCCAGAGACCTGCAAGGTGCATTCCACTGACCGCTGGTCACAGTACAGCCCGTAAAGACTGGTGTCAGGAACACAGTACATGGCCATTGGGCCGGCCGGTGTGGCTGAGCGGTTCTAGGCGGTACAGTCTGGAACCGCGCGACCGCTACGTTCGCAGGTTCGAATCCTGCCTTGGACATGGATGTGTGTGATGTCCTTAGGTTAGTTAGGTTTAAGTAGTTCTAAGTTCTAGGGGACTGATCACCTCAGATGTTAAGTCGCATAGTGCTCAGAGCCATTTGAACCACTTTTTGGTCATTGGAACGGAGGTTCCAGGTTATGTTCAAGGACGAGTCTAGGTACAGTCTGAACAGTGATTCTCGTCGGGTTTCCAACTGGAGTGTACTAGGAAGCAGATACTAACCCCTTAATGTCCTTGAAAGGGACCTGTATGCAGGTCGTGGTTTGATGGTGTCTGGTGGGTTTATGATTGGCGCACGTACACCCCTGCATGTCTTTGACAGAGGAACTGTAACAGGTCAGGTGTATGGAGACCTCATTGTGCACCAGTATGTCCGCTTTTTCAGGGGTGCAGAGGGTCCCCCCTTCCTCCTGATGGATGATAACGCAGGGCCCCACAGATCTGCCATCGTGGAGGAGTACCTTGAAACAGAAGATATCGGGCGAACACGTCTGGGATGCTCTCAGTCGACGTAACGCTGCACGTCTTCAAATCCCTACGACACTTCAGGAGCTCCGACAGGCACTGGTGCGAGAATGGGAGGCTATACCCTAGCAGCTGCTCGACCACCTGATCCAGAGTATGCCAACCCTTTGTGCGGCCTGTGTACATGTGTATGGTGATCATATCCCATATTGATGTCGAGGTAGATGCACAGGAAACACTGGCGTTTTGTAGCACATGTGTTTCGGGACGGTTTCCTCAACTTATCACTAATACTATGGATTTAACACATCTGTGTCGTGTGCGTTCCCTAGGTGCGTATGCTATTAGCGACAGTTTTGTGTAGTGCCTGGCCGGCCGCGGTGGTCTCGCGGTTCTAGGCGCGCAGTCCGGAACCGTGCGACTGCTACGGTCGCAGGTTCGAATCCTGCCTCGGGCATGGATGTGTGTGATGTCCTTAGGTTAGTTAGGTTTAAGTAGTTCTAAGTTATATGGGACTAATGACCACAGCAGTTGAGTCCCATAGTGCTCAGAGCCATTTGAACCATTTTGTGTAGTGCCACGTTGTGTTGCACCACATTCTGCAATTATCCTTAATTTCTGAGCATGAGTGTACAAAGCGCCACATGCAGACTTGGCTAACATTGCACTGATGTTCCAGCATGCATTTCACACGGTGTGTCTATTTTTAACGAGCCCCTGTACTTTTCAAAATCAAACCACGTGAGAGGGCGCAGGATTTAGACGGTAGGACGCCGGTTCAGATCTTCGTTCGGTCGTTCAGCATTATGTTTTTGATAGCTCCTCTGAATAGCTTTTGGCAAATATCGGTTTTTGCTTTCCCACCCAAGCTTGCGAACTGTCTTTAGTGACGGCTATGTTGTCGGGACGTTAAACGAGATGCTTGGTTACGTGTAGGAAGTTGATATGGAACGGGACTTCTGCACGTGACTTGAGACCTTGTCACTAGTTCACGTGGGCACCTGGTCGCACGCACGCGACCGACAGGTTGTTATCGACCGCCCCAAGCCACCGTCGTCACCGCTGTACATTGTTTTATCTTAACGACGCAATGAAAATTTATCACGGCCTACAGTTCCGTGTTCTTTACTGTCTTGCAAGTTAAATTTTCTGCAGCAGGTTGTGACAGTATACCATGTGGTAATTTGATATTATTTATGTCTTGTGTTGCGCTTTCCTGCCACAATAACCGCAGTTCTTTAATAATGCTCAGTATTTACGGCGCGTCACAAGAGTCGCAAAAACTTGATGCGTAGTGTAATGTAACGGACTACTGAAGTGTGCGATACCACCCTTATAGTCGCATAGTCAGTGCTCCAATTTCATTTCTATGGTTTTTTTATTTAATATTATTGTATGTAGTATTTAATTTTGCCCAAATCTTTTTTGTATAACATTATTCTATAATGTGAACTTTATTTGTTTATTTCTGGAGAATATGTTGGCACCAGTGTGAGACAAAGACATTCGTGTGTGAAAGGTAGAGAGTCGGACATTGTTAAGGTGACTGTTGGAGTGAGTTGGTTGGACTGTTGTGGGGAGAGCGTGGTTTTGTGAGGTGGACTGTTGATGGGAGTACGGAAGGAAGTCTGTCGTCTTATATAGAGAGTATCTATAAATAGTATGTGATGTGAGGATGTAAATTATTGTGAAAAAGTTAAATTAATAAAAATGAAGAATCAATAGTAAAACAAAAAGCGAGTACCAGTTTTCATTAGCACACAAAGACCCAGACCTAATATTAACAATGTTAGATGGATAGATCGCACCATGGCGAGAATCAAGACAATGAGACCAAATTCAGCATCTAAAGGTAAGGTATTTTAATTAGTTTTAGTATTCTGTGATGTATCATTCTTTTGTCTAAATATTAAGCTTAACATCGTCTGTTGTAGATACAGACCACCCAAGCTGGTGGGGTGTCGTCAATTGATCATCATACTCTCAGGGTTTGAAATAGCATTTAAATGAATTGAAAGTTTGTCGCTTGATATTTGATTTTCACCCCGGACGAAAGAGGGTACATTACAATTGGGGGCTCTTGTCCAGGATCCATTGCATTATTGGACTGATACTCGTTTTATGTTAACAGATATGGACTAATAATGTATTAGAAAGAAGAGGAGAACGATCTAAATGAAAGGAAATATAATCTACTGACAAATGGAAGTAACAACCCAACAAGAATAAGAAAAGTAAATAATAAAGGACGTGGGACCACGCGGAAAAACGAGATAAGTACACCTATTAAGTTATTTATATTGTTGACATTCTGGGCGTTTTGTCGGAGCAAGAGTTTCTTAATTCGATTAAAAATGACCGTGACAGACGAGTTGGAACAAAATCAGCAGGGGGATAAAAAGTCTATCGAAAGTGTTCAAGCAAGTGCTAGTACAGAAATGGCAGGTAAAAAATCGGAAGGAAAGGTTGAAGAATTAGATATGTCCTCTATGTTGCAATTACTGTTAACACAGAATGCTGAACAGTTCGATACTTTGAACAAACGGTTTAGTTGTTTGAATAAACAATGTTCTGAACAATTTAGTTTCTTGAATAATGTAATTACAGAAAACGCGAAAAGTATGGAAAAGAAAGTGTCTGATTTAGAAGAGAAGCTTTTAAAAGAAAATAGCCAATTGGCTAAGGAATTCTTTAATGAATGTTCAACTATCAGATCGGAAATGAAAGAGACGAAAACCAGTTTGGAGGAGCGAACAGACGAAATTGAAGATAGGGTAGACAATGTGGAAGATAAACTCAATAAAGTCGAATTAACAATCAAACGGGAAGTGGAAGAAACCGCGAAGTATTTTGAATCATTTTCGAGTGAGAGAAAAGTTAAAGATAGGGAAATGATTACCAGAATTGACTTACATACGAAAAATGTCGATGACAAATTGTCATTGTTCGAAAACAAGGTAACAGAAAAAGTGAAAATTATTGAACATAATGTAGATTCTTGTAACAATGTAATTAAAGACAATGAGCATGAGGTAGTTCGACTACAGAAACAATTAAATGAAATTCGGGATAATTTAGCTATGAAATCGGTAGCGACTTCATTTAACGGATTTTGGCCAGGTACAAACGTGCGTAATTTTCTGGGAGACGGAAAATTACACCCAGTTGATTTCATTATGAACTGTCGTGACAATTTTTCGTTCTAAATGAGTGACACTGTAAAGATCAAATTTGTTAAAAAATTCTTAGATGGAGAAGCATTGTCGTGGGCTAATCTAACCGCCAGTTCTGATTTAACATATAGTCAATTCGAAAAAATTTTTTTGAACAAATTTTTCTCTGCGTCTGTTCAGGCCAAAATCAAAAGCGATTTTCTTAATGGGGCTAATTATAAAGAATGTGATGATATAATGAATGAATTTTGCGAGAAACAGCTAAGAAAATTGGCGCATTTAGACAGACCTTTTGATGAACTAACGCAAATAGACGCTCTAAAAAGTTTACCAAATAGAGTTCAGTGGGACTTGGTATATGGGCCAGATGATTCTGTTGAACAATTTTTGAATTATGTGGAGAAATTGGATCGTGCATTAGAAAGAAGCAAAAGATTTAATGGGCATCATTATGAACAAAATCATGGAGGGTGGAACCAAAATTCTAATAATGGGAATAATGGTAGGCGAAATAATCATAATGGGAATAATCAGCAGGATCATCAAGGTAATTTTCAGTGAGATTTCAATAGAGGAGAGAATAGCAACTGGCGTCAACATGAGAATAAGGGAGGTAATTATTATGGTGGGAACAGAAATAGGCAATGGGAAAATCCAGATAGAAGACAAGATGGGAATGGGCAAGGCCGGTTACACTAAGAGCCGTCCCAATGAGGGACTGTCAGTTGGGATGAACAGATATAATGCTAGAAATCAGGCTAAGTGGAATCAGAATAGGTATGGACAAAATGATTACAGAAAAAGACATAGTAATAACATGACAAGAGCACTGGAAATTGATAAGAGACCATTTGATAAACAGGTTTGGCAGCAAGTCAGTGAGAAGGCTATGAGCACAGATAAATCTAGACACATTAGTAAAGAAGATTCAAGGGTTAGTGGGGAGATAATGAATAATTTGTTTAAGCAGGAAGAAAGTGATGTGAGGGGGGATGTAGGTGGTTGTTCCTATGTTAATAATAGTTATGATACCTTCGGAATAAATGCATTAATGTATTCTGATGAAATTGCAGTAAATCGAGATCTGAATGATGTAAAAACTTCTGTGGGTAAGAATGTCAATCAAGTACTGAATAATAAGGTTGTAGAATTAGAAGAATTAGAAGAAGTAGAGTGTGATATTGATGTGAGAAGTCGTGCTGAAGTAGCTAAGGTTAGGGAAGTTGAGTCAAAAGGTGAGATGTTAAATGATGCTGAGGAAGAGGCAGTTGATGATAGTGATGATATGGAATATAGAAGTGAGATAAGAGTATTTGTTGTGATTAAGAATAATGCAGATGTAGTTATGAAGGTGGAGGGTAATGGTGTTAGAGAAAATAATCATTCAGTACAAGAGGATCAGGCTGCAGTCACGTGGGTTAATACATCACCAGTAATCGAGGGGATAGACAGGGATGACATTAATATTGCGAATGAAGAGAAGGTAATTATTAACTCAGGAAACCAGGGACAAGAGTTCATTTGTAGATTGTGGGACAGCCTTAATGAGGCTAATAAACATAATATGTTTTGGATACAATTGTTATCTATCTGCGAGAAGGTATATCCTATTTGGTGGGAAAAAGCAAAAACAGGTATAAAATGTAAATATAATAAAATGTAAAGAATTGCCTATGATTACTGATAATAATAATGTGTCTAATTACGTTTATGTTGAGAATCCTAGTTGGCTTCTGCACAATGTGCAGACTGAAAATAGTTTAGCTTATGTCAAACAAAATGAAGATCTGAATTTTAAAAGCGTAGAAGATGACTTGATGCATGAAGATGTTGGTGAGCAGGAGAGTGAAATTGTAGGAAGCCCATACATGCAAATTTGTATTAATGATTGGACAGGTTATTGTTTGATTGATACTGGAAGCCCGATATCAGGAATCAGTGAAAAATTGAGGGATAAGATAAAGAAAAACCATGAATTTGCAGAATTACCAGTAATTGGGGTTAAAATTAGGGGAGCAACAGGAAGATTCAGTAAAACAGTCAAATGTCAAATGCTTTTGTCTTTTAAAGTTGGAGATGTGGTCTTTGATTGGGGTTGTCTTGTCATTCCGTACCTGAGTGAGGACATAATTCTAGGTATGGATTGGATAGTAAAAGTGGATATGGGATTTAATTGGAAAAACAAAACTGTCAAATTTAGGGAACCAACAGATAAAAATAAGTTGTATACAGAGAGCTTCATTGAGAAGAATAGTAATAGTCATAATCAGATCAGGGGGGTGGATTATTTAGATGATGGGAGATGCACTGATCCTTTTGAAAAACAGACTTCTATTGATGACAAAGATTATCAAAGCATAGTAGAAAATAAGATTGCTGAAGCAGAGAGTTTAACTAGGGAACAACAATCTGATCTCATGGAACTTTTATGGGCATATTCTGATGTATTTAGTGACAGACCTGGCAGAGTGAAAGGGTATGAATGTAAACTTGTACTCAAACCGCATTATCCATTTTTCATGAAACCTTATGGGATTCCATTAAGCAGGAGGAAAGCTGTAGAGAGGAAGTTGGAAAAGATGCAGACTTGGGGGGTTATTCAGAGGTGTAATAGCGAATATAATAATCCTATCATAGCCACTGCCAAGAAGGATAATAGTGTAAGACTTGTCCTAGATTCTAGGTTCGTCAATAAATTATTATGTAGGGAAACTGATCATCCTGAAAACATTGATGAATTACTACATAAGTTTGAACATGTAAAGTTTATGTCTAGCCTCAATCTGACCTCTGGATTTCATCAAATACCATTAGCAAGGGAATCTCAGAAATACACAGCATTCTTATATAATGGAAAATATTATACCTTTACTGTAGTACCATATGGGCTGAATGTATCTGTTGCAGAGTTTATCAGAGCTTTAGATTATGTGTTGGGAAAGGAATTGTTACACAAATTAACTATATATGTAGATGATATTTTGGTATCCAGTAAAAGTTGGGAAGAACACATAGGGATACTTAAGGAAATTTGTGAGGAGTTTAGAAAAGGAGGAATGTCACTGAAGTTATCGAAATGTAAATTTGCAGTGAAACAATTAAAATTTTTGGGGCACATTATATCTGACAATGGAATTATGCCAGATGATGGGAAAATTGAAGCACTTGCAAAGTTTCCACCACCTAGGAATAAGAAACAGGTAAAGTCATTTCTCAGACTGTGTGGATTCTATAGGAAGTATTGTGCTACTCAGGTTCTTAATGCACCTTGTTTAGGGAATTTGCTTAAAAAGAATACTATATGGGATTGGAATAAAGATTGTCAAATTGCTTTTGAAGAGATTAAACACCAGTTGGTAAATAGTGAAATCTTATGTAGGCCAGATTTTTGGTTGCCTTTCTGTATTATGACAGACAGTAGTAACTATGGTTTAGGGGCACACCTTTTCCAAGTGAGAAGTCAGAATGGGGTGGAAGATCTATTGCTTTTGCCAGCAGGACATTGCAGAAACACGAGAGGCAGTACACCATTACAGAAAAGGAACTATTAGTCGTTCATTGGGCTTTCTCCAAATTTAAGAATTATTTATTGGGACACGAGGTGATAGTCTTTTCAGATCATAAAGCACTATCCTATTACAAGAATGAAAATTATACCATAGTAGAATCACGAGATGGGCACTTTTTCTTCAGCAGTTTAACTACACCATCAAATATATTAAAGGTGATGAAAATTGCATAGCAGATGCTCTTTCAAGGCATCCTTTGGGAGAATCTATTGGTGACAATGGTGATGAAGGAGGGAATGAATTTAAAATTATGTATTTAAAAGGGATAAATGAGGAGAAAGATGTCGTGAAAATCTGCAGTGACATTAGACGGTTTCAGAATCATGATGAAGAGTGGAAACTGGTGAAAAGTTATATTGGAAAGAAGGGAAAAGAAATAGTAGGGCAGTATTACAAAGTTCATAGGGGAATATTATTTTGGAGGATGAAGGAAGATAGTGAGGTATGGAAGTTATGTTGGCCTTATGAATTTGTCAAATTACTTGTAAAATATACCCATGAAAGTTATGGTCATTGTGGGGCAGCAAAATGTATACAAAAGATTCAAAAAAAACATTTACTTTTACAATATGGCGAGGACTGTGAGGAAAACTTGTCCACTTGTGACTTGTGTCAGAGAGTCAAGGTAACCAATCAAACGATTAGAGGTCATATGCAAAATATACTTCCGAAACAGCAGCTTGATGTTGTAGTGATTGACTTGTATGGGCGACTGCCAACCACTAGAGGAGGGTTTATGTATGTTTTTGTAGTGGTGGACTTATTTTCCAAATTTATTAAGTTGTACCCATTGAGGAATGCTACTAGCAAAAACATTATTTCATGTTTTACCGTGACTATTTTAAATGTGTAGGTGTACTCAAGGCAATTCTTAGTGACAACAGATCACAGTTTACATCCAAAAGTTGGGAAACATTTATATATAGAGAGGAGATCAACCACATACTTATTTCAGCTTATCACCCATCCAGCAACCCAGCCAAAAGATACATGCGTGAAATTGGGAGATTATTTAGGACTTACTGTCATACTGACCACAACACTTGGATACATTACATTAGCAAACTTGAAGATGTGATGAATAGCTTACAGCACAGTTCAACAGGATTCTCTCCACATGAGATACTTTATGATAAAAAGCCACCAAATCTTATTAGTGAATTGATTGAGTTTCCAGCATGTAACAGCTTGTCAAAAGAAGAAAGAGAGGAAATTGTAAGGAATAACATGAAAAAGCAAGGGGAAATTAGGAAAAGTAGACATGATAAGAGGGGGAAAATGTGAGAGTTTAATGTGTGAGATTTAGTCCTAGTGAAAACAGTAGAAAACTCAAAATCATTGTTTGGGGAACTTAAGAAATTCTTTGATATTTATATAGGACCATTTGTGATATCTGAGAACCCATATCCAAATGCCTATAGGTTGATCTATCCTGAATCTAGAAAACTTTTTGGTCTATGTAACATCACGGAGTTGAGGCATTATAAAAGTCCAAGCTAAGTTTACAGTGTCACAATTTTGAAAACATGGGACTCTGTCTTGATCTGTTTCTTTGCTGTCTAATCTTGCATTTTGCTTTGTATATATTTATGGTTATTACAATGAATATCTTATGCTCTTGCCTTGCACGATGAGTGCAAAACTTAAATGTTTCTTTACACTCATGTGATTTGAAAATATAAATTTTTAATCTTAGTATCATTGTGTTAGTGTAAGTTGATGAGGCCATACTTCATCTGTTTGAATATGGCTATGTTGTGCTCAAAAGAGCTTATTTATTTAGACATTATGCTTAATATCTTTGTTATTGATATTTATTATACACAGTGTAACCTGTTTGTAACATTTTGTTACTGAAGATCCTTTATGAACCAGATTTTATGAGTAACTGACCAACACACTCTTATGCTAAGTATTTGTGTTAGGGAGAGAAGTTTTCATGTTTCTATTCTTGTTTATGCTTATGGAGTTTTAACTTTTGTATTATCATTTTTATTGCATAACTTTGTCTTGTCCAATAACTATGGACTTTTACCGCAGTATTGGGCCATGTTGCTTCAAGACAGATCACTAGTCTTATCTTGTTTGAAAACATGTGCACTGTGCACATAAGTAGATACCTGGACAGGCATTTACTCTTGAACCAGTGAAACAATTATCATTTCTGTGAGAAACTTACCTGAACTATAGTTTTAGAACACTTGTATATGCTAACATTGTTTTTCTTGTTGAGGCATAACTCACAAAATATGAGTACTTAAGTATAATAATTTGTACCATTGCCTGTTGTGAGGCTTATCTACTATTACCTCAAGTATATATGGATTTAATAGGATACCATACCCTTTAGAAATGAACATTTTGATTTACTGATACCTAACATAAAAACACAATGATAGGACTGGAGAGAAATAACAGTAGATGAGATTTTTCAGTGGTAAACATTTATTCGTGAATCCTTTTTATGTAATATTTAAATTTCTTTATGCCTTGCGTTATTACTTAGTCAAAATTCCGGAGGTGTGACGTTTGTTCTATACCACTGAGACATCTCATTCGAAACTTACCTTGCCACTGACAATGTTGTGTCTGTAATACACAAACACTTAGGTAATTCTGTCAAGATTTGATTCTGAGATCTATGAAATAACTGTGAAAGCAGTCTATATATGATAAAACTATACACTCTAAATGACATTAGAAATCTGGAATTAATCACTTACTGAAGATATACATTGAAATTGCAGATATCAAAATGCTGACTATTTCATTTACTTATGCACAAAGCTATGAAACTTTGGTTTTGTTGAGTGGTCACCTCAGTAGGGGTTAATGAAATGGGCAGTAGACGTCATGTCTTATGACATAGGCAACTACACTAACTACAAATTTACACTTGTGAAGTAACTTATGTGCTACGATATGGATATGTGACTGCGAGAAGTTATGACCAGAGTAATCTGTCTTTACTACAAACTATGTGAGTTGAAGTATGAGGATGAAAAACTGCGATTAATCTCGAGTGAACCAGCGTTCATACTCTAATAGTGATGGTGATCCTGTTTTGCCACAGTTGTGTATACTATGTGGTTCTCATGGAGACACATAGACACCGTGCGCCTTGGTACTGGACGGACTTCTGCATACTGTTTAGTCTTGCGTCCTGTGCATATGGCCAAGATTGATTGAAGGCTGAGTATTGGTGGCAGAAGGTGAATGATTCTGCAATATAATTAACTAATCTACATGTTTTATGTGACAAAGGAACTGGGTATGGAGAGAGGACTACACACTGTACATAGATGTACACTTTACATTATTACACATTGCCTATGCCATGAGTAGAGGGAATTTTCATATATATGTATTTATATTTTCTTTGAATTTTAGGATTAGAAGTGTGTTTGCTATTTTATTATCTTATATTGAAAAACTGACATGACCAAGCAATTGCTAGCTTCTGTTCTGATCAGTTGAGAAAATAACAACACTTTTATGTGGATGGAGCTCTGTATCTCCGCAGATTTATGTTTTACTGATTAACTCTGAAAGAAATTGATCTTGTATAGACACAGAATATGAGATAAGGGTAGGTTGGATGAGTGTCAGCATGGAGTGGATTAGGATTAGAGGATAAAGTACTATTTAATTTATATTTGTGAGAAAAGTATTTTCCCACTACATCTGACGGGGTTTACAGATTCCCATTGCAATGACACCTCTGAATTTGTACATTTGAATTATTTTATACATATGTACAAGTGAAGCATGATACCACTGATGATGGCTGGGTTAACATGATCCCATTGCACTGCCATTTCTAAACTCTCACTTTTTAGCTATTTTACATTACATTATGGAAAACTTATTGATATGAGGACGCTGAGACTCTTATTTAACTGAGATTGTTCAAATGATACTCTTTACATAAAAAAAATATTAGCCACATATTTCTCAGTAGATGTTTGATCTAAATTCAAAATAACCTTTTTAGCTGATGTTAAAACCAAGTCGATATAAGACCACATTTATCTCTTTTATGTCTTACTTTTAGTGTCTAATATCTTTGTACAATCATTATATAAATATGTAAGTGAACTCTGGTAATCAAACCCAGTATGGTAGGGAAGAGGCATCCTGGGTGAGATACCAATGTATTTATATGTGACTAATTAAGTGTTGTATGATTTCAGGAAAATTATCATGATATAATTTGACAGATGAGGCGATTAAGGGGACAAATTCAAGAGGAGAAGACCAGCAGAAAGAGACGAGAAGACAGCTATTGAAGATTGCATTAATTACATTTAAAAAAAGCCAGTGGTTCGTTGCTTTGCGTATCTGTCGAGATCTCTTGCAAAATACTTTTGCATGAAATCTCGAGGGGTGTGTGTAATGTAAAGGACTACTGAAGAGTGCGATACCACCCTTATAGTCGCATAGTCAGTGCTCCAATTTCATTTCTATGATTTTTTATTTAATATTATTGTATGTAGTATTTAATTTTGTCCAAATCTTTTTTATTACATTATTCTATAATGTGAACTTTATTTGTTTATTTCTGGAGAATATGTTGGCACCAGTGTGAGCCAAAGACATTCGTGTGTGAAAGGCAGAGAGTCGGACACTGTTAAGGTGACTGTTGGAGTGAGTTGGTTGGACTGTTGTGGGGAGAGCGTGGTTTTGTGAGGTGGACTGTTGATGGGAGTACGGAAGGAAGTCTGTCGTCTTATATAGAGAGTATCTATAAATAGTATGTGATATGAAGATGGAAATGATTGTGAAAAAGTTAAATTAATAAAAATGAAGAATCAATAGTAAAACAAAAAGCGAGTACCAGTTTTCATTAGCACACAAAGACCCGGACCTAATATTAACAATGTTAGATGGATAGATCGCACCATGGCGAGAATCAAGACAATGAGACCAAATTCAGCATCTAAAGGTAAGGTATTTTAATTAGTTTTAGTATTCTGTGATGTATCATTCTTTTGTCTAAATATTAAGCTTAACATCGTCTGTTGTAGATACAGACCACCCAAGCTGGTGGGGTGTCGTCAATTGATCATCATAATCTCAGGGTTTGAAATAGCATTTAAATGAATTGAAAGTTTGTCGCTTGATATTTGATTTTCACCCCGGACGAAAGAGGGTACATTACAGTAGGGACTTCAGAACCTAATTTATACACGTCGTCCCAAGCAAATACCATTGCGCAGGAACGCAGTTCAAACGCGCGTCCAGCGATCTGATTTAGGAATTTCGTGATTGCCGTAAGTCACTCGACGCAAATGGCGCGATGATTCCTTTGAAAGGGTACGACTGATTTCCTTCCCCATCTGCGAAACATTAAGATCTTGTGCTCCGTCTGTAATGACCTCAAGGTCGACGGGACGTTAAAACCTCGTCTTCCTTCCTTCATTGGGCAACAGGTGGTGGCACGGTGTCAGAAGAGAGCTGTGACGTCTCCTGGAAAGCCCTATAAAAATTAAACTAAGCCTAAACGAGAAGTGTAAATGTGAGGTCTAAAGAAAGTACAACCCTGAGCGAATTTCTGTCGATAAAATCCATAGCTAATACAACAGATAATTATAAAACGTACAACTCGTTAATAAGGTATTTCTGTGCTAAAATGTTAATAAAATTCACTATGTGATTAAAAGTATCCGGACACCTGGCTGAAAAAGACTTAAAAGTTCGTTGCTCCGTCCATCGGTAATGCTGGAATTCAATATGGTGTTGGCCCACCTTTAAGCCTTGATGACAGCATACGTTCAATCAGGTGCTGGAAGGTTCCTTGTGGGATGGCAGCCCATTCTTCACGGAGAGCTGCACTGAGGAGAGGTATCGACGTGGGTCAGTGACGTCTGGCACGAAGTCGGTGTTCCAAAACATCCCAAACGCGTTCGATTGAATTCAGGTCAGGACTCCGTGCAGACCAGTCCATTACAGGGATGTTCTTGTCGTGCAACCACTCCACCACAGGCCGTGCATTATGAACAGGTGCTCGATCGTGTTAAAAGATGCAGTCCCCATCCCCGAATTGCTCTTCAACAGTGGGAAGCAAGAAGGTGTTTAAAACATCAATGTAGGCCTGTGTCGTGATAGTGCAACGCAAAACAACAAGGGGTGCAGGTCCCCTCCGTGAAAATCACGTCCACACCATAACACCATCACCTCCGAATTTTACTGTCGGCACTATACACCCTGGCAGACGAAGTTCACCGGGCATTCGCCATACCCACACCCTGCCATCAGTTGGCCACTTTGTGGTCGGTGATTCGTCACTCCACACAACGTTTTTTCACTGTTCAATCGTCCAATGTTTACGCTCCTTACACCAAGCGAGGCGTCGTTTGTCATTTACCGGCATGATGTGCGGCTTATGAGCAGCCACTCGACTACTAAATCCATGTTTACTCACCTCCCGCCAAACTGTCATATTACCTGCAGTGGGCCCTGATGGAGTTTGGAATTCCTGTGTGATGATCTGGATAGATGTCTGCCAATTACACATTAAAACCCTCTGGAACTGTCGGCGGTCTCCGTCAGTCAACAGACGAGGTCGGCGTGTACGCTTTTGTGCTGCCCGTGTCCCTTCACCTTTCCACTTCATTAACACATCGGAAACAGTGGACCTAGCAATGTTTAGGATTGCGGAAATCTCGCATACAGACGTAAGACACAAGTGACACGCAATCACCTGACCACGTTCGAAGTCCGTGAGTTCCGCGGAGCGCCCCATTCTGCTCTCTCACGATGTGTAATGACTACTGAGGTTGTTGATATGAAGTACCTGGCAGCACAGTGCACCTAATACGAAAAACGTATGTTTTTGGAGGTGTCCTGTTAGTTTTATCACATAGTGTATGTATTTTAGCATCAAAGAATAACTATACAATCTAAAGACATTCTTCGTAACCATGGTAATCAATTCCATTACTCTGATGTTGAAGAATTAAGTCGCTTAGCTGTTATGACGAACTAAGTATTTAATGTTCCTGTTTTCGGATAAAGTATATGGTAAAAAGGTAATTTCTTCCATTCTTGTTCAAAACCTCTCTCTCTTTGTGGAAATACTAAGTAGAAGGTAATTTCTTCTGTTCTTGTTCGAAATCTCTCCCTCTTTGTGGAAATACCGGTATTTAAGTGAAAATAGTTATTTAAAGTGAGTTTTGTAGATGACTGTCCATCTGTCCTTCTTTTGTCGTAATGGCTCACAGGCAACCATTACGTGGAATTTAATTAAAATAGTAAATATTGGGCTTCACCCTCACGTTAACATAATAAATAATTTGAATACTGATAATAATTTTGAAGCACTAATATTTGCAAAGTTCATTTCATCGGAATTTTGATGGAACTGCATAGGCATAGGGCCAGCCGGTGTGGCCGAGAGGTTCTAGGCGCTTCAGTCTGGAACCGCGCGACTGCTACGGTCGCAGGTTCGAATTCTGCCTCGGGCATGGATGAGTGTGATGTCCTTAGGTTAGTTAGGTTTAAGTAGTTCTAAGTTATAGGGGACTGATGACCTCAGATGTTACGTGCCATAGTGCTCAAAGCCATTTGAACCAATTTTGAACCATAAACATTCCTTCGCGAATGCAATTGCAGTTTCCAATTCATTCTATTCGTTTCAAGTAAACGCTTAACGAAACTGAAACCAGTGTGACATAAATGAAATTATTTATCGTGAGTACAAATCCTTACGCTAGGTAGGTGGTTGAATCGCGTCTCTCTTCGCAACAGTTAATTTATCGGTCAATAACAGTAGTAGTTTCGTGGTACTTCTGATTACCTTTGAGCTAGCCACGAGTTTGGATAACTTAATTAAGCCATTGCAAGCAAATCTGTACCCGTTTTTACTAATATTTTTACCTCCGTAGCAAGTTTGATTATCGTCGGCGTATATTAAACCGTACTTACAAGCGAGCAAAATATACGCGATGCCAACAGTGTATTGAATATCGTTTACCTTTTTCCAAACAATCCCGACCATATCTTACACTAAAATCAAACACGTCAATACCAAAGAGAGAGAGAGAGAGAGAGAGAGAGAGAGAGAGAGAGAGAGAGAGAGAGAGACGATATAGGATTTACTTTCACTGTGAAATTGTGGCGGTATATGGACCATATGCAGTGTTCCATCCAGTCGCAGTGAAATGGTGCCGGCCAGAGTGGCCGAGTGGTTCTAGGCACTACAGTCTGGAACCGCGCGACCTCGTGTATGGATGTGTGTGATGTCCTTAGGTTAGTTAGGTTTAATTAGTTCTAAGTTCCAGGCAACTGATAGCCACAGAAGTTAAGTCGCATAGTGCTCAGAGCCATTTGAACCATATGAACCACTATGAGACTAAACTTCTGAGGTCATCAGTCCCCTAGACTTCGAACTACTTTAAGCTAAGTAACCTAAAGACATTACACACATCCATGCCCGAGGCAGGATTAGAACCTGCGACCGTAGCGGTCGCTCGGTTCCAATCTGTAGCGCCTAGAACCGCGCGGTCACTCCGGCCGGCAGTCTCATAGTGCTCAGAGCCATTTGAACCGTAGTGAAATGGTGGCAGAAGTTTGACAGACGGCACACAGGCATCGGTGATGCTGATTGGGAAGGAGGGCCATGAACATCGCCTACAGACGACAATGTCGAGGCAATCGACGAACGAATTCGCAGCAATCTACATCTACATACAATGAAGCGCCAAAGAAACTGGTACAGGCACGCGCATTCAAGTACAGAGAACAGGCAGAATACGGCGCTGCGGTCGGCACCGGCTACATAAAACAAGTACCTGGCGCCGTTTTTAGATCGGATACTGCAGCTACAATGGCAGGTTATCAAGATTTAACTGAGTTTCAACGTAGTGGTATAATCTGCGCAGGAGTGATGGGACACAGCATCTCCGAGGTATGCGATGAAGCGGGGATTTTTCAATACAACCATTTCACGAGTGTACCGTGAATATCAGGAATCCGATAAAACATCAACTCTCCGACATCGCAGCGACCGGGAAAAGATCCTTCAAGAACGGGACCAACAACTATTGAACAGAATCGTTCAACGTGACAAGAGCAAATTGCTTCCTTCCGGGCCATCAGCTAGCGTCAACGTGCGAACCATTCAACAAAACATCATAGAAATGGGTTTTCGGAACCAAAGACCACTCGTTACCCTCGATGACTGCACAACACAAAACTTTACGCCTCACCTGGACCCGGAAACACCGACGTTGGACTGATGATGACTGGAAACACGTTGCCTTGTCGGACAAGTCTCGATTCAAATTGTATCGAGCGTATGAACGTGTACCAGTATGGAGACAACCTCATGAATCCATGGACCCTGCATGTCAGCAGTGGACTGTTCAAGCTGGTGGAGGCTCTGTAATGGATTGTGGCGTATGCAGTTGGAGTGATATGGGACTCATGATAGTCTGGATACGACTCTGACAGGCGACACGTACGTAAGCATCCTGTCTGACCACTTGCATCCATTCATGTACAGTGTGCACTCCGGCGGACTTGGGCAATTGCAGAAGGACAACGCGCCACCCTACGCGTGCAGAATTTCTATAGACTGGCTTCAGGAACACTCTTCCGAATTTAAACACTTCCGCCGGTCACCAAACTCCGCAGACATGAACATTATTGAGCATATCTGGGATGCCTTGCCACCTGCTGTTCGGAAGAGATCTCCCCCCCCCCCTCGTACTCTTACGGATTTATGGACAGCCCTGTAGGATTCATACTGGCAGCTCCCTCCAGCACTACTTTAGACGTTAGTGGAGTCCATGCCACGTCGTGTTGCGGCATTTCTGCGTGCTCGCCGGGGCACTACACGACATTAGGCAGGTGTGCCAGTTTCTTTGGCTCTTCAGTGTGGATACTTCTCAAGCCACCGTAAGATATGTGGCGGAGGGTACCCTGTGGTATTAGTCATTTCCTTTCCTATTCCATTCGTAAGAAGAGCGAGGGAAAAACAACTGTCTATATGCCTCCGTATGAACCCTAATTTCTCGTATCTTGGTAGTCCTTACGCTCAATGTATGTAGGCGTCAGTAATCGTTTGGCAGTCAGCTTCAAATGGCGGGTCTCTAAATTTTATCATTAGTGTTTCTCGAAAAGGACCCCGTTTTCTCTCCGGGAATTCCCATTTTAATTGCTGAAGCATCTCCATAACACTTACGTCTTGTTCGAACCTAGCGGTAAAAAATCTAGCACCCCGCCTCTGAATTGATTCGATGTCTTCCTTGAATCCAACTTGGTACGGATCCCAAACACTCGAGCAGTACTCAAGAATAGGTCGCACCAGCATCCTACACGCGGTCTTCTTTACAGGTGAACCACTCCTTCCTAAAATTCTCCGAATAAGCCGAAGTCGACCATTGGCATTCTTAACCACATCCTGACAGGCTCGTTCCATCTCATATCACTTTGAAACGTTACGCCCAGCTATTTAAACGACTTGACTTTGTCAAGAAGGACAGTAGTAATACTGTAACTGGACAGTAAAGGTTTGTCTTCCTACTCATCCGCATTAACTTACATTTTTCCACATTTAGGGCTAGCTTCCACTCATCGCACAAAGTGGAAATTTTGTCTAGTCGTCTTGTATCTCCCTACAATCATTCAACTTCGACTCCTTTCCGCACAGCACGGCATCATCAGCAAACAGCCGCAGATTGTTGCCCATCCTGTCAGCCAAATCATTTTTGTGTATAGAGAACAACAGCCTTCCTATCACACTCCCCTGGGGCCGTCCTAAGATATCCTTGTTTCTGATGAACACTCCCCGTCGAGGACAACTTACTGGGTTCTTCGAGCCACTCACATATCCTGAACTTACTCCATATGCTCGTACCTTCGCTAACAGACTGCAATGGGTCACCGTGTCAGATGCTTTCCTGAAATCTAGAAATATGGGATCTGCCTGTTGCCCTTCATCCATAGTTCGCAGTATATCATGTGAGAAAAGGGCAAGCCGAGTTTCGCATGAGCGATGCTTTCTAAAACCACGTTGTATTCGAACTGAGAATATTGAAAGGTGGCTACGCTGAGTCACAGCGCCAGAGATTGCGCCAAAGAGTATTTATTCAGCCGCCTCCACTGGCAGCTGCCGCTGAGAAGTTGCTGAGCGCAGTAGTAGTTCTGAGGTAGCCGTAGTTAGAGTACTAATTGTGACCATGTCGTGTGCATTTGTTCTGTTGGGCAAGACACCAGATGTTGTTGGATTGGGATGTTGTAATGATTAGAGTGTATTTTTCGTCAATATATATGTAGGCAAAGAAAATTTTTTATTTCAAATATCTTATACCTCTTGGTCACAGGTTCAGTCAACAAAGCATCTGGCTCATGTTCGTGTGTTAGACTGTAATTATGGTTTCTATATGCAATTGTAGTATTTTTAGTTTTTTTTAATTACTTCAGTGTAAATAGTGTTTAAAATATCTTGTCTTATTGAGGTACAACCGAGCCAGATGTGTACGTTGAATCACACTTCCACACACAGAACAGTTACACTGATGCTTTCTTGTTTCGTAGCTTTTATAGTTGCTGGGAACTTAATTAATTAATTGTGTTAACGGAAATTTCCTTTCATTCTTTGTTGTTATTCTCTGCAGTCAGATTGCGTACTAATATTATTCACGGCCAACCGGTTACGAGACCACGTAACCGCGAAAACAGCGACTAAAACTAAAATTATTTGCATTATATTTAATTAAGCCCCAATGCAATATGTTCAATCATTAGGGATGCTGGTCTGTAATTTTACGGGCCCATTCTTGTAGCTTTCGTACATACTGGAGTCAGAAGCGTCTTTTTCCAGTCGCTATAGTGTTTATGCTGTGTGAGAGATTTACGATAAATGCAAGCTAGGTAAGGGGCCAGTGTATCAGGGTACACTGAAAAATCCAACTGGGATTCCATCCAGACCTGGTGATTTATTTGCTTTAAAATCTTTCAGTTGTTTCTCTACGCGAGGGATGCTTATTACCAAGTCGTCCATACGGATGCCTTTCTGATGGTCAAATGACGGTGTGTTTGTACGATTCTCACGAGTGAACGATTTCTTGAATGTAAAATTTAAAACTTTGGCTTTCGTTTTGCTACCTTTAGCTGCTGCAAAAGACTGGTCAACAAGGGACTGAATGTAAGCCTTAGACCCGCTTAGCGATTTTACATAAGACCAGAATTTCCTGGGGTACACTGCCAGATCTTTCGCTGAGGTGTGACGGTGGTAGTCGTCTTATGCTTCGCGCATAGGTGTTTTCACAGACGTCCGAATCTCTACTAACCGTCGCTGGTCGCAGAGTGACTACGGTGGACACTGCTCACCAGACGCCTCTTGTACCGGATGAAAGAAGATCACTGTTAATGAAGTAAAAGATCCACGCAGTGGACACCAAATGAAAAAGCTACTCCTTACTTTTCTGATCTAGACTGCCATAAAAATGCTATGAAACTGTTAATCAGAACTCAGTGAGAAGTTGTAGTCTAATTCACAATCGATTTATTGATCTTAAACAAGACAAGACTACAAAATTATTAAAGACTCATCATACAAAAAATATTTACTTAACAAAAGCCTTACTAAAATGGGATCTATGGTGGACAAAGTGATCTGCTGGGGAACGACACACGACACTAACCAGAGCACTATTCGCTCTATCTCACTTCATACACGTGAATCCAGGTTATGGCATCAAATTACGCCACCACCAAGCATCTTTATTCTGCCGTACAAAAAAAGGAAAAATATGGTTCGAAAGAACAAGGTGCTGAGAAATAGATATTATAGCACTACTTCGCAGCTGCGAATAGTTTACCATCCTACTGGTCAAGGCGCCACACTGCGATGCGTTCAGAGACTGAAGTCATGGACAGCGGCAATCTGTTATTAAATGCGCGTTCCCGAAAAAATGCAAGTACACAGTCTCGCATTCGGTTAATTCAGAATGCAGGTACTTCCCTAAGAGCCTCTGAAACCTCGACGGATTCCAGTGTGCAGGTGGACCCGTTTGCTGGTCTGCCAAACCAATTTGGCTCCGCGCCACGACTGTGCATGTCGGAATACGTCAAATGTTTAGACGGCCGACTCAAAACAAATAAGTATGCACTCGTTGTGACTGTGATGATATAAGCAGTACCTCTGGCAGTTCAGAAGGTGACTAGCACAGGCTCTAAATCGCGCCCTAGTAAAGGACACAAGTCTCACCGCTTAGGCAGAGACCTGCAGTTCTTTACTAGCGAAGCACCAGTACAAGAGGCTTTTACAAGAGTGACGATCTCCCGTTCTCTGTATTGCCTCCTAAGCTCGGTTCCAAAAGCACATTTCTCTTTTTTGACTTCCCCCAGTTTCGCACAAGCCAATCACAATCTGGAGCCCGGCATTCTAAGTTCAGTGAATGGTCTTTGCACTGCAAACCGATTTGACCAATCAGAGACTTAAAGTGAATTGGCAGCAAACAGAAAAAATTCAGCTTCGCATACTCTTTCCCACACGTTTGCCGTGTCTTTTGCTAACACAATACAGGGTGGGAGCACAGCCCTCCACAAACAGCTTGTTGTCTCCCCTGTTGCGCCCGTTTCAAAGTTTGCAAAGAACGGGCATAAACTCACATTGACAAAAGATGTTTTGAAACAGAGTCTGCACGTCTGGGCACCAGTTTTCCTGTCCCAGGGACATTTGCAGAACGTTTACATTTCTTTAGGCAGCTTGCTCGCTAACAAGTCCTACAATGCGCTGTCGGCGACTTTTCGGCGCTAGGCCATCTCCCTGTATGTCTCGTGCCAAAGCTAATGTGATCTGCACAATACAACCGCGGCACGGGGCCGTCTGGAAATGTCTCTTCATCGTTCTCCATAAAAAACGTGCTTTGTCGCCCCACCAACGCCGTGCTTTTACTCCAGTCGTTTAAGTCAGCACCCTGTTCCTTTGGACGCAGATAAAGCTTATCGTATTTCTTTTCCTAGAGCACACAAACAAGACCATAAACTGCTGCCCACGATTTCAACTCAATGTGTGAAGTCAAATCGCCATAGATCGTATTCCCTACACCAAATCAGAAGTGAGAGTGCCCTTCAATCTCTCACAGATATGGTGGTCACACTGGATACCACGATCAGTCACCTGAACACAAAGTTGCAAGGTCTTTGGTATCTTTAAACTTCCCTGAGCGTTACTTCGTGGGAGCCCATAATTTCCTAAGTCGCATCATTACTGGCGATGGGTCATAGGTCCACCATTTCACACCTGCATCAAAGAAAGAGTCTATGGAATGGAGACGCACCTCCCCACCTCAGCGGAAGAAATGCACAGTTGCGACGTCAGAAAGGAAGGTCAGGGCCACCGTTTCCTTCGACTGTGAAGGAGTTACTTACACAGAGTTTAAGACAAAGGGCACGACAGCTAATGCCAACCCATATCAGGTATCGCTGAAATCGCTGCGCAACGCCACAAGCTACAAGAAGTGTGGGAAATTAAGCAAAGTATCCTTCTCCTGGACGACAATGCAACACTCCACACGGAGCACACAAACAAGCTTTGTTTCAACGTTTTCGATGGGAGCTTTGGAAGCACCTGCTATACAGTGCACATGCTGCACTGTGAGACTTCCATCCTTTTGGCAGTCTGAAACAACATTTATCATACCTGCAAGTATTAGAGAAACGTGATTCTTAGGTCATGGTCAGGAAAAGAAGTTGTAGAAGGCACGTGCCCATTTTAGCAAGAGCAGATGGCACTATGGGCGTCTATTACAAACCCATTGTTAAAGGGGCATACATTTCAAAGGATACAGGGCGTACGCAAATTCTTGTTACAGACTTCAAGGAATTGTAAAGGAGAGAGAGTATATAATATTTTGAATAGGAACCCACGTCCGGAAACGTACTTTTTCCGTGCTACAGCCATTTGAAAACATGTTTGCTACGTGGATATGCAACAGGGTACTCATGGTTGTGAGTGGTTACGTCGAATCGGCTGATGTTTTTCCTACCTTCCTCTGTATTAGAGCAACAGGGTTGAGTACACGTATGCAGAATACACCTACATCATCCTTCTGAATGGCGAATCTCACTGTAATGGAAGAACTATTCGTCGCCTTTATCGAGATCGTTTCCCACAATGTCCGACTCCATTGAATAACCTTCTCACCACAATCAGGGAACGGCTTCACGAAAGGGTACCTTCACCGTGCTCCAAGGAGACGCCGCACACCCGAATTGGAAGAGGCCGTACAGCATCACATTGAAGAGAACTTGTCGACGAATACACAAGCAATTTCATTGGCTATTAATAAGTGGAATTGTAAAACAAGTGATGTTATGGGATACGCCTAATCAGTTACTTGTGAAAGTGGTTACGTTACTACCAAGTTTTCAAATAGTTGTAGCACGGAAACGGTACGTTTCCTTGTTGTGGTTGCCAGGAGAGCCAACCGTGTTCCTAAAGGAGGCCGAAATGCACGCGTTTTAGCTCACGCAGGCTGGCGTGAGGTCTGGAATATGACAAGGGAATTAGAATTGAGAAAAACGGACGTAGCTGGTGGAATACTTAACTTTAATCCATTAATGACGAACGTCGCTCTTTATGGTACATGATTCACAATATCAATAGTACGGATACTGGCGCCTTGCTAGGTCGTAGCAAATAACGTAGCTGAAGGCTATGCTAACTATCGTCCCGGCAAATGAGAGCGTAAAAGTCAGTGAACCATCGCTAGCAAAGTCGGCTGTACAACTGGGGCGAATGCTAGGAAGTCTCTCTAGACCTGCCGTGTGGCGGCGCTCGGTCTGCAATCACTGATAGTGGCGACACGCGGGTCCGACGTATACTACCGGACCGCGGCCGATTTAAAGGCTACCACCTAGCAAGTGTGGTGTCTGGCGGTGACACCACATTCCTGACATGGGTTATTGTCTGCTCTCTGCCCTTTACAAGTCCTAGAAGGTTGTAACGGTAACGATAGAAATACAAGTGTAGAAATTTTACTGATGACTGACCACAGTACACTGAACAACAGTGCATCATTATTTACTTCATTTGCACACTGATAACTGCAGCTGTTACGAGTAGTATGTTTTTAGCTTGGTTAGTACTTCCAAGTACGCGTCGCACAAGTAAGCCCTATTTATCCCTGGGCAACAGATCAGGTAGTAAAATGTGGACGGGTGAACGCAAAACAGAGGTCTATACTGAATGTGTACTCCACTACGCATTGCAGTTACAACCACGCAGAAAACATTAGATAGTAAGTTGTGTGACGTGTTTACGAGAAGACTTCCACAGGCAGAGAAAAGCGACTTAGACACTGAAGTGGATATACATTAAGGTACCAACGATCACAATGTCTGTACCTACACCCTACTCTGTACAGTTACCTACATGTTTATTTGTGTGTGTGTATGTGTATGTTTGTGTGTGTGGAATAACATCAATTCAATCAGTACTTCAGTGGTTAATAGGCGACACAATATTTCAATGAGCCAGCTGCGCGTCATCTTCAGGTGGTTACTGGTGTGTTGCTGCAGTGGCTCGCCAATATATGCGCTAGGCCGCTACCTCGTGAGACAAGTGCAGGCGCCAGAAGGTGGGGCTACGAAGTCATCGTAGACCAATAACAAAGTGCGACGACGTCCGGAGCCCACTTCTGGAGAAACGGACCTCGGTTTTCGCATGTGCGATGTGGGAAAAGTGCTGCCGCAATTCGCAACACAGAGCTCGCGCAGGTAGAATGTTGGCACCCGGTTCAAGTGTTCTGACCTCGATTCCCTTTCTGTGTTGATTTATTTACCTGCGACCGACGATGCAACAGTACTGTCATTTCTGGTTCCCGTGCCTTGCTAAGCTGAAATCCCGTGTCTGTATTAATCAGATCGTTAGCTATACGTATTTCGACTGCTTCTTTAATGATGCATCCCCAGTATGTGGTTCTCTGCCTCGTGATGACTGGGTGTTGTGTGATGTCCTTAGGTTAGTTAGGTTTAAGTAGTTCTAATTTCTAGGGGACTGATGACCATAGATGTTTAAGTCCCATAGTGCTCAGAGCCATTTGAACCAAACCAGTATGTGGAGGTGGATGAAATGGTGTTTATCTCTCCATAATTCATGCCATATCCCGTGTCAAGAAAGTGTTCAGCAACAGAAAACTTCTCTTGCTGACTTAATCTAGTGAGACGAACGATCGAGGTGGCGCAGTGGTTAGGCACTGGACTCGCATTCGGGAGGACGACGGTTCAATCCCGCGTCCGGCCATCCTGATTTAGGTTTTCTGTGATTTCCCTATATCGCTCCAGGCAGATGACGGGATGGTTCCTTTGAAAGGGCACGGGCGACTTCCTTCCCCGTCCTTCCCTAATCCGATGCGACCGATTACCTGGCTGTCTGGTCTCCTTCCCCAAACCAACCAACCAACCAACCAAGTGAGACTTCTAAGTTCAGTCTTCAACAGTTCCTACACGTCTAGCCAACATTTGTGAGCCGTGGCGGTTTCTGTGAGGATGCGCGCGCAATCCTTCTGGCACCACTTGCGTGTGTGTTCCATCGAATCTGGCCCTCGTCGTATCATCTTTGCTTGGTTAAGTGTTCGCTCTAGGGCTGTGTGGGAGTGAGTGCTGTGTGGGAAACGAAGCTGCGCGGGTATGCCTGAGTCCTCCGCGTGCTGGCGATTGCAGCGAGTTGAAATGGTTGACCGTTGGGCTGTGGGGACAGCGTTTTCCTGCAGCATTGACCGTTGCTACGGGCGAGTTTAGCGGGCAAGGAGCGACTTTCGTTGCATGTAAAGTGGTTAAGAAGTGCATCAGTCAACTGGGGTGCGCTAAATACGCCGAGATGTATTGGACAACCTTTTAGCAGCTACGAGCAGGGGGGCACTATTATTCGCCTACCTGGAGTCCTGAAGCTGTTGGTCTCCATGGCATTTATTTAAAATGACGTATGAAGACTGTTCAGTAAGTACAGACTCAATTCTTCCCCGGCCTGAGCTGGCCAGGAATCCTGTTCTTTTATGCCTTTCAGTGACCCCTTCTCGGTCTGTATGTGTAAATCTGGAGGTTTCTGTAAGCATCAAGCTAGTGTTTTGTCATTTTTTTCTGGTACTTGCAATCATTGGTTGTTATCATTGGGTACTACTGACTGTAATTTTTGTTTGTTGTAGATCTTACGGCCCTTACTGTAGCGAGTTTTTGGATTTGGCTTGTAATTAAAGTTTTTTTGCTCTCATCCTAAAGCTATGTAACTGCGGGTCATGTGTGTGTGTTCGTTTGTATTTGCACACTCTCTTACCCTGCGTTGAGGAGCCCTTCGGATTATAGGTGTACACTGTAACCGGCCAACTGCCGTTTGGTGCGTATCCAAATTACTGAGTCTATTATTCCCTAAGAGGTCTCTGTAGATGTATACCTTCACTTATTTCATCTTGTTTAAATTATTACGTAATTATTTTTTAAATGAGTTTGTACGTTATTTCTTATAATTGCTAGGAAGATTAACTTGCAATGTTTATGAACGAGGCGGTGAAATATTGAAGTATTAACATTTGGTTTCCCTGAAAATAATCTTTAATTGGCCGTTTAAGTATTGCTGTGTATGTTAATTTCTATCGAACTTATTTGCTGTTTGTTTTTTGGTATATGCTGGCAGCTTTGTATCGGCAGTGGCTGACGCGTTGCTGTTGTGCTGCTCCGGAGCAGGAACGTGTTTTCCTTTTGCTTCGGTGGCTTTCCAGTCATCGCGTGTGATCTAGGTGTTAGCACGTGACACGCGCTTCTGCGGATCTCCCGCTCCAGCCTCAAATTGAGTAGTTTATTGTCATTCTTTTCCTATCACGCAGCGGCGGGGTGTCGCCGGATTATGAAGTAATTTACTCAATGTTTCTTTTATTGTAAGGTACTTGAGGGCGGGTGATGAAACGCTTTGGGCAAACCGCACTGAGTTTCCTGATTTCTTAAAAGAAAGAAGGTTTTAATTGTCATTATCATGTGATTTTTGTTACCTTAATGTATACCCACCTAAGTGTGTTAATCGCTTTTTCTCTGTGTCTAACAGTATCCCCATAAACACGTCACACAGTTTACTACCTGACGTTTTCTGCATGGTCGTAACTACAACGAGTAGCGGCGTAGTGGACGTACTCAGTCAACCCTGCATCGCACATAAACCTTATACGCAAATTTTACCACTCATGAATTGCTAAAGTTTCTGAATTAATTTTTAGCCTCAAGTGCTTCATTTTCTTAAATACTTGTGACGTTTTATCACTACTTCTGGACGGTGTGGCGTCACAGTTTGGCCATATCATTGTCCAGAATGCTTAAAGGACGAGTAAATGCTTATCATGAGGGATTTGTTTTGTCAGGCGATTTGTTTTGTCAGGATTCCGAGTATGTACCTCCCCAACAGAACACTTTGGTTCATTGAAGGCACCAGTGGCTAAATCTTAAATATGTAGCGTTACACTTACGCAGTCTCTTGGAAGACTTTAATTATTAAGCTGTAGGATCATTTACTTCGTACTTTGAAAAAAAATGAATAAAATATTTTATTTTAGTTTAAACACAACACTCTGAAATTTTTGAAGAATACTTTTGTGGTCTCCTACATCATTTTTTCCCTTTTCATTGATGAAGATATTGTTAGAGATTACGAATAATTTGTAGTAACGGTACAAATACGGAAAATAAGAGGTTCTATACGGCACTGAAGATGTTTTATGTGGCTAAAACTATATGAATGTGATATGAGCAAAAGCGCTTCTAGTAGAATGCCCGAGACACGTGACTAGAATTTACATAGTGTTACCTGACTCTCCTGAAACCTGCAGGGCGTGATAAGAAAACCGGCTAACGCTGTGAATAAAGATTTGCATATTCGTTAGACTAGATAAAGGGACAGCAGTATCTGTCTCAATGTGGAACTGTCACAATTAGCTCTAAAAGTATGTAGAAGAACTTTGGCTAAAGTTTAGAGGAATAACTGACAGAGCAGTATGAGGTGGGAGTAAGGCTCTGACAAGGAACTTTTAAAGAAAAACATAGCATAGGAATATAGACAGACAGATGCTGTATGAAACGCATCTGGCTCTCAAAAGGGTACTGCATGGCCCGTTCAGCTACCGTAGCAGATTGATTGGTTGGTTGGTTGGTTTGGGGTGTAAACGGACCAGACTACATGGTCATCAGTCCCTTTTTCCTCATGCAAACAAGTCTCAAGGTAAAACAATTCCCAGAAGGAGTTGGGGAAGGTAAAAGCGCGTAGAACTAACGGGGAACCACATCGAAGGGAAGAAACGTACACTAAAAGGAAAAGCAGTGGAAGGTATTAAAATGGTATAGCAGATGGCCTGAGCTGGAAGATCGAAAGAATAAAAAGGGATGAGCCAGCAAATTTGCAACACACTAAAATCTCTAGCCTAAAAGATAAGGCGAGATGAACACACTTAGGGACAGGACGAACACCTGAGAGGCACCCACATGCCTTGCTCACACTGTGGCATCAAGCAGTCAGGCCTGCAAGATGAGTCGTCTGCCAAGCGAGTGGATTTATTCTTATTTCTCGATCGAGTAACATCAGTGACTGATTATGAGTACCCACAATTAAACTACAAATTATTCTCCTATTTCAATATTACGCAACGGAAACGGATAACGTACATCTGACTATTAGTAATTTACACAACTCTGACTGTTCACTACGCACTGGCAATACCACATTTTCTTTCTTACCCAACGGCTTTGATCAACACGTGGCCATCGCACTGAATATGAATGGCGCACGCATTATAAATTATGGATATCATGACTACACACTATTCGTAGAACAAGGCCACCGATCTTTTTCTTTTCACTATCTTTTTTTTATTCCGATAAATTCTATTATGATTCAGAGATAACCTAAACACACAATTACATTTTATACAACAATTACACATGAGAAACTCCGCCCAGTGGGCATGGCTTTACATTGGTGATTCTCTATCTTATGGTCTCGTAATTATCTAACACTACAGTGCACTTTCTGGATAGGATGGTGGATCGTTTGCTATATCTCCCACTTAGACTCTCACACCCATCATCACAAAAATTTACTCCAGACCGAGCGGTACAAACAGGAACATGCATAACCACTGCCTCTGAACCTATCTTGCTATTCTCCCATGCAAACCACACATACTTAAATTACATGAAATACATCAACATACAATACAATCAAAGAATAGTCACTACGTTAGAATCACTTCACTTTCAGCTTTCCCACTTCAATTAGTATTAATCCCAGTTTCACACATCACTGCCCAATTTCGTAACTTTTCTTTCCTACTACGAACTCTTGAGGATATGTGCACGTCTTCTTATGCAATGCAAGCCAAGTGGCGTTGCTGGATAGACGGCTGACTCACCTTGCTTCTCTCTCAGAGTATTAGAGTTTGAATCTAGCGTCACACAGAAACATAACACGCAAAATAATATTAACATAATATTCGTCACACACGCAAGTCCTCAACTGATACCTTGGACGAGTACTTCTCTTTATCCTTTGTCTCATACACAGATTGACACTCACACAGTACTCTCCACGTGGAAGTACTCGTCTCTAATTTCAAGTCCTGCACTCGCCATTTCTTAAATATTTCCAACTTATGGTACACACGCCAGTAATTCAGCTTAACGTTAGCACTCGGAAGCATTTCAACTTAGTACTAGCACTCGCAAGTATTTCAATTTATTGCTACACTTGGTTTCATTGTAACCGTTGGTCATTTCCAAAGATTACTACGATCCCCTTAATATTACCTGCCTGTCATTTAATTCTCCCCCCACAAGTTCCTGAAATAGAGAAATAATTATTCCAAACTACTCTCAAGTATTTCACATGCATACCATCTCTCCACTCTTTTGTCTTTATGGAGCACACCTGAGACAGGTCTTACCAACACAAGATCCAGTGTCAGAGTGCTGAAACATGGCCGTTCTTCAGGTCATCTCGCACCTCCGCTGAGGTGGGGGAGCACCATGCTACCGTATTGGTCAGCCACATTTCAGGTGCTCAAAGCTCAAGTAAATTTCATCTCTTTGGTTCCACCAAAGGTGACCAAAGGACTGTCTCAAAGATGATCATATATTGCACATTCACTATCTGCGATTATCAGACGACCATACATTCATTCATTTCACGGATCTCACCAAATTGGATGTAGGGATTTATTTTGTGGGAGTGCACATGTGATCAATTAAATAAATAAATTGTTCTTCTTTCCTACATTGGTATCCGGCTTCGGTGTATTAAGTGAAATTGAGTTATTATTACAAAAATATGTTGTTCTGACAAGAATAACGAAGAATGTTGTACCAATTTCAATGTCGGGCGGTACTGTACCGTTTCACACAAAAGCAAACAAATGGCAAATAAAGGGCGGGGAAGAGTTAAATGGAGGGAGGGTGGAGTCCTGGGAGAGAAGGCCAGATGCCCACACTTATATTGTGTAATAAAAACCCCTCTCATGAATGAAACACACGACTAAATCAGCCATTGAGCCATTGTCACCCAACATTGTAGGTTAAAAGTCCGCCGCAGAGCTGCTAAAATTGGCAGTCCAACAAGATGTTGACGACAGTCATATGGGAGTCACAGTGACCCGAGGTATGTCCTCGCGACGGGGGAGGTGACCATGTGTTAGCCATGTATGGCCGATGTGGAGCCGGTTAAGGACAACAGTGTCCTGCGAGTAGCTCACATGGATCGCAGCAGAATCTTATCGACACAGGCTCACAAACACACAACAAATAAAAATATTCTGCTCAAGTATAAAGACTGACAGTGACACCAAAGTTAGTATTCAGATATTCATTGATGTTACAGAAACTGAAGTTGAGGGAAGCGAAGCAATATCAGAAATGCTGAACTATGTTTCAAGAAATTACTTTCAAAGGGAATACTGCCTCAGTGTAATTCTCGTATCACTCCAAAGAAAAGTGACATTGATATTAGAGTCAGTGGCTTCCAGAGAAAGCTGAAATCGCTAAACTGAGCAAATCTGAGAGCTAAACTGATGACTCTTCCCTTACAGCTCCATGCAGTGCTGGCTCTGGCCATGCAGCTTGAGGCTGTTGCCATTTGGTATCACTGTAGGGGGGGTGAAGTTGGGGATCCAAGGGGCGTCCAGCACGTCCTTGGTGTTCCTCAATTGGCCTACTGCTGTGGCCACCCAGTTACTGGCAGCATTGAAGTCGACCGGTCACCCATCAGGGAGTGGGAGGTCTTTCCAAGGTGTAGCAGTCGGTGAAAGATCTTCTGAGAGGCCGATCAGATGACCTCCACAGCTCGTCTGATGAACAGGTTTCGGGCACTACCTGTGGCTAACAAAGACCCTGAGGCAGGTACAGTCGATCACCCTGTTCCAGAAGAAGCCTCTCAGGCCACAAGGCAGCCTGGGCATTCACAGAGGGAGAGTTCACTCGTAGTTGGGAGCTCCAACATTAGGCGCGAATGGGGCAGTCGAGGAGTGGAATGAGTTCAGTGAGCACTGTGTGTGCATACTGGGAGGAGTCATTCCAAATGTGGAACTGCTGCTTCTGGATGCCATGAAGAGCAAGTGGTGGCTCCTGTCAGTACTAACAACGTGTGTCGCTTTGGATCGGTAAAGATTCTCTCTGGTTTTGGGTGGCTAGTTGAAGTGGTAAAGACTGCCAGTTTTGCTTGCGAGATGAAGACTGAGCTCCTATCTGTAGCACCGCCAGCAGGACCGACTATGGACATTTCGCACAGAGCCAGGAGGAAAGTCTAAAACAAACGCTCAGGCCATTCTGCAAACTTGTAGACTGGGGATTCTTCGCCTTGCGCCATAAAGTGGTGGGTTTTCAGGCTCCACTTAATAGGTCAGGGGTCCACTACTCACAGGAAGCGAATACACAGGTAGTGGGAGATGTGTGGAGGGTACTGGTCGGTTTTTTAGGTGAGAGTGTCTAAAAAGGTGCTGTACAAACAGAGGATGAAGGTGGACCTAGCAACAACCGGTGCTGTCAACGTAAATTATCTTAGCTACGTTAGGAAAGGACCAGAACTCCTTGCGCTAATAGAAAGCATTCAAGCTCAAATCGTAAATAGTTCCTGTGAGTCAGTATGGGTAGGCTTCTAATTGACAACCAGAATGAAGTTGCTGGACACCTTCCACACCAACTGCACTGCACAGACTGAGCGATTTTCTCGCCAATTTTTTTCTGGGGGGAGGCAAAAGTTGGGGGAGGGGAGAGCTGAGGGTGTAAGTGAGTAGCCTTTATTTGTGTGTGTGTCATTGTAAATACAAACCTGATCTGAAAACCTAAATGTGCTAATGAGCCCAAAGCCACGTCAGTTACATGAAACTGAAAAGAATTCTGTGTGCATGAAAACCTATCTTATTCATAATCGAATAAATACGCAAGCCAATAACTTCACCCTCAGTAGACTTGGTCAGTGCAAACTGTTTGAAAAAAGGTAACTGTATAAGAAAACTGTAGTTTCTACGTGAAATACACGAAAATGGCCCTGGTAAAATAAACTGGCAGAACATACATTGCGCAAAGGAAACGAAACAATCACGTATCATGAATTTCACCTGAAAAATGAAGTACTGTCAGAAACAAGACTCCACAACACCTAAAAAAATATTGAGGAATACTAACTACAGTCGGTCCAAGGAAATTGAGTTCATAATCTTGATACAGAATGACAATGAAACACATCCTCAACTTTTACGTTTTGAAATTTCAGTTAGGAACTTATCAAAAACATTATAGACTCTCATATGAAAATTCATTTAATCTAATAACTTCCATGGTACAGTAAATTAACTCAGAAAATCATTCAGTAGAATAATTATCAAAAACTTGACTGTGATGAGGGTGAACTGGACCAACAATACAAGTTTACAAATATAAAAATAAATTTTTTACCTCATCAAATAATACGTTTATCTTCATCGCAAAACCTTTTTTATGACCATATGCTATCCAGCCAGTGTTCTGAGTCATCATTCCTTCTCGTAATAAATCTGCAACTCACATACTTCCAAACGTGCGTCCATGCATTAAGCTGTACACTCAACGAACCCCTGGCTGCTGTGCACTGCAGCTATCCACTATGGACTGTCAAAGATTCTACGACTCCACAGTGCTGCCATCACGGACACAGATACTATTACCTAACAACTGTTTCTCTGACCACAAATCTCCAAGTACATCATTTTCCTTTACAAATATTAATACATACAGTAACGTCATCAAAAAATAGCTACCTTACAGGGGATTTCCCAGTGTGGAAATGGGTAAAGAATTGATAAATTTAATTAATTAGTCAATGAATTTGCTATCAAAAATGTCTTCTATAAGCGAGGGGGAGGATTGGGTATTTCCCAGAGAGATGGGGGTGGAGGAGGGTGGAAAGAAGGGGTGAGGGTCTCTCTGAAGATGGAATTTAAATGTGCTCACATCCGCTGCAGAACTGTTTTGCGGAGAGAATTTCGCTATTTGCAGAGATGAGATTAGATTAGATTAATGCTTGTTCCATAGATCATGAATACGACACTTTTTAATGATGTGGAACGTGTCAGATTAATAAAAGATGTCTATACAAAATATTACATTACACACAATATTGCAAGACACTAATGTTTAAGTTGGTCTTATTATTTTTTTATTTTTTTAAATTTTCCCCCCCCTCCCTTAATTTATATCTAAAAATTCAGCCAATGAGTAGAAGTTGTCATATAGAAATTCTTTTAATTTATTTTTAAATGTTGGTTGGCTATCTGTCAGGCTTTTGATGCTGTTTGGTAGGTGACCAAAGACTTTTGTGACAGCATAATTTACTCCTTTCTGTGCCAAAGTCGGATTTAACCTTGCATAGTGAAGATCATCCTTTCTCCTGGTGTTATAGCTATGCACACTGATATTACTTATGAATTGGGTTGGATTATTAACAACAAATTTCATAAGTGAATATATATACTGTGAGGTTACTGTGAGGATCCCTAGATCCTTAAATAGATGCCTGCAGGATGACCGTGGGTGGGCTCCAGCAATTATTCTGATTACACGTTTTTGAGCAATGAATACTTTTCTACTCAACGATGAATTACCTCAGAATATGATGCCATACGAAAGCAGTGAATGAAAGTAGGCATAGTAAGCTAATTTACTGAGATTCTTATCAGCAAAATTTTCAATAACCCTAATAGCATACGTAGCTGCACTCAGACGTTTCAGCAGACCATTAATGTGTTGCTTCCAGTTTAACCTCTCGTCAATTGACACACCTAAAAATTTTTAAAATTCTAGCTTAGCTACAGACTTCTGTTCAAAGTCTATATTACTGGAGTTGTGCCATTTACTGTATGGAACTGTGTATACTGTGTTTTATCAAAATTTAAAGAGAGTCCGTTTGCTGAGAACCACTTAACAACTTTGTGAAAAACATCATTTAAAATTACATCACTTAGTTCTTGGTTTTTGGATTTTATTACTATACTTGTATCATCAGCAAAAAGAACTAACTTTGCATCTTCATCAATGTGGAATGGTAAGTCATTAATGTATATGAAGAACAGTAAAGGACCTAAGACCGAACCCTGTGGGACTCCGTACTTGATAGCCCCCCCCCCCCCCCCAGTTTGAGGAATCAGCTGTTGTTTTAACATTACATGAACCACTTATTTCAGCTTTCTGCATTCATCCAGTTAAGTATGAATTAAACAATTTGTGCACTGCCCCCCTGAAACCATAATGATTTAGCTTATCTAAAAGAATTCTATGATTTACACAATCAAAGGCCTTTGAGAGATCACAAAAAATACCAATGGGTGATGTCCGGTTATTCAGAGCGTTTAATATTTGATCAGTGAAAGCGTATATAGCATTTTCTGTTGAAAAGCCTTTCTGAGAACCAAACTGACATTTTGTTAGTACTTTATTTTTAAAAATATGGGAGGCTACTCTTGAATACATTACTTTCTCAAAAATTTTTGATAGAGCTGTCAGAGATACGGCGATAGTTGTTGACATCCGACGTATACCCCTTTTTATGCAATGGTTCTACAATGGCATATTTCAGTCTATCGGAGAAAACACCCTGCTCCAAAGAGCTATTACATACGTGGCTGAGAATCCTACTTATCTGTGGGGGACAAGCTTTAAGTACCTTGCTGCAAATGCCATCAATTCCGTAAGAGTTTTTACTTTTCAGTGAGTTTATTATTTTACTGATTTCAGAGAGAGAGGTTGGTGGAAATACAGTTGTTTCAAACTACACAGGTATGGCCTCTTCTATTAGAATCCTTGGCTCTTCTAGTGAAGATCTAGATCCTATTTTCTCCACAACTTTTAAAAAATGATCATCGAAAATATTTTCAATTTCTGATTGTTTGTTAGTACACTTGTCATCAGTTTCATGGCAGTAAAGTCTTCCTGTGCTCGTGGTTGCCCTGTTTCCTTTTCAATAACATTCCAAATTGCTTTAATTTTATTATCAGAGTTACTGATCTCAGACATGATACATATGCTTCTGGACTTCTTGGTACCGCACAATAGTTTTTATAATATTGAACAATTTCGAGGTCAGTACTCCCTCTAGCTGTTAGATACAGTTCTCTTTTACGGTTGCAAGCTATTCTTATTCCTTTAGCTAGCAAAGGTTTTTTATATGCTTTCTTGGAATTATGTTTAACTATTTTCTTGGGAAAAGAATTTTCAAATACCCTTAAAAATGTATCGTGAAATAAGTTATATTTCAAGTTTGTATCGGGTTCCTTATACACTTCATCCCAATCTAGCTGCTTTAGGCTTTCCCTAAAGTTTGCAATATTTACATTGTTAATTGAATGCACTGCTTTGAAATTCTGATTTGATATACTGCATGGAGCTATGTCATGTACTGTAACTAGCTGTGCACCATGATCTGAAAGAGCTGTAGAGCAGTCGAAAATAACGTACAAGTGGTTGACATCCAGACTTCGTGACTGGTAATATGCATGCATATGTGTACGTGTGTAGCAGTGTCAGTGATGGGTGATTTCGATTCAGACGCATAACTTGCTATCTGTTCATCTATAAATGACGCTGCCGCGAACATGCACTCTCTAGGTAGAGAGAGAGAAGGGAAACTCTTTTGGTCCAAGAAGCTACCTGCTGTTGGCACACTGTCAACTAACGAATAACTTATTACTGGGGTAACATAGAGAAGTACCCAAAAGCTACAGTTTGTAGATGTCCTGAGAGGATTGTGGGTACGCCGGGCGCTGTGGCCAAGCGGTTCAAGGCGCTTCAGTCCGGAGCCGCGCTGCTGCTACGGTCGCAGGCTCGAATCATGCCTCAGGCATGGATTTGTGTGATGTCCTTAGGTTACTTAGGTCTAAGTAGTTCTAAGTCTAGGGGACTAATTAACTCAGATGTTAAGTCCCATAGTGCTTAGAGCCATTTGAACCATTTGATTGTGGGTACATATCAGAGTTGGAAGGTATAAACAGAAATAACGAAGTACATCCGGTAATCAGTAAGACCATATACTTATATAAAAAAATCTGAGCAGCAACAGAAAGCAACATTGTTTCCTGTGTCAGCTCCCTGTTGTAGATCCCTACACGATGGAGTGGAAGTCAAATGACCATGTAGAACTGCTCCCAGACTTTGAGTTCCCATCAAGTGTTGCACTACATGGGTCTAGCGACGAGCCCTGTGATGGGTCAGAGCAGTACATGGAATTGTTTCCGGATTTCTAGTTTCCAATACATCCATCATCTGCACTACTCGTTGAGCCTCATACAGGTACAAAGCGTTGTTACTATAATTTTCATGGTCGTGCTATCGAAATGGTGTGGATCATTGGGAAGAAGGGAAGTCTTAGGATTATTTTGTAGCTTGGTATATAAGATAGGCAAATAACTTATAGAAAATAGGCAAATAACATAGAAAATCAAACAACATATGGGTATGTCAGCAATATGACATGTGAAAAATTGTGGAAATATATGAAAAATTACACAAAATTGGCAAAATTGGAGTAAAATCTAATTAATCACAAAAAATTGATGTAAAATAGGTAAAATTGGGGGGAAACACGGTGAAATACGTAAAATCGCGAAAACCTAGCAAAATTACGGAAACTGGCTGAGAATATGTAAAATTAGAAAAAAAACTATGAAATGAGTACTGACCGAAATCAATAAAACTGCGTGTTCCGGAGGAGAATGGACTGATATTACATTTACACACCTTAATAGTGGGAAGAGGAGCCATTCTAGAAATGTGGTGTCAAGGCGAAACGGCCATATTATCCCACACATGAGCAATACAACCAAACATGACAGCAGGAATTCTGTGAGCAAGAGGAAGTCTACTGGGGGCAGTGGTAACCTGCAATAAGACTCCAACGTCTTTTCTGGCTTCTGATAGTCGTGTTTATTTCCTCACAAGGTATCGCTGTTTCTTCGTTTGTATTTTCAGTTGCCGACGACCATTTTATAGTACTATTGTGAAGATATCATAATTTAAGAATCGTAATTAGGCCTGAACTTCGCAAACTGCGAGTGTCATACACCTCCAGAAACTTATGCAGCGCTTGTGTTACAAATAAACGATGTTTTCTTTGGTGCGCAAGGTGACAGTTTTATCACCTTACATTCTGTCACCATAGATTATCAGAGAATAACTTGCAGGAAGAATGTATATCTAGCGCAGGAAATATATTTCCTAACAACTTTGCATTCCACGCGTCTAATAGGTCGGAAACCGCACAGCTGTAACATTAAGAGTGTTTAAGTGCAGAATTGTGCACCCATCGGAATGTGTTTATATTCCACTATCATTTCTCTCTTTTCGATAACTTCTTGGTATGGACACCAAATTCTGGCACAATACTTCAGTGTTGTAAGCGCAAGTGATTTACGTAAAATTTCTCAAACTTCTTTTCTAAGTCAGTGACTAGTGTTTCTGAGGTACTGCAAACCCTTTAGACGCAATTGCTAGACAGTTACTGTGTGTGGAAGAGACTATATTCTGGTCACAGAGTTAGGGCAGTGTAGTGTGTAATTCAGATGTCAAATGCAGCTGTTATGCGTTTTTGTGTTTCCTCATAAAATGAAGCAGTTTCATGCATTTTCTGTTGATAACGATCATCATATTGGACTGAAGTGCGCATAGGATAATTCCCAAACCGTAATCTGGTGAGATGGGTTGGCGCTATACAACTCCCGAAAGCTACATAGTCCATGTACCACAAGGAATCTATGTTATTTCTTTGGTGTAGAAGATAGTAGCATTATTACCTTAAAGTTTCTCGCCATAGTGAGAGAAGTACAAACGTTGTGGGTTATGTGACATGTTGGAAATATATTTCCACATGGGTAATATATCATTAAACTGCACTGCTTTCACGTTATAGCATGTTTAAGAGCAAACCCCTTTAGCCTTAGGAATGTGTATTTATGTTCTAAGACCATTTCTCTCTTTCCAATATCAGCTAGACACAAGAATAATACTCGAGAATTGAGAGGATAAGTGATTAACATAAAGAGTTTCAAGCTACGTCCGTCAGGAGTCCCAACATGCATTAATCACAAGTTTCTTCTTCTTCGTAACTGTCGGTTAGATCACGACAGCACCATCAAGTGATTAGGGCTCATATCTGTTATACACCGATAGCGAGTGCTAACCTTCTCAGTAAGCACGCATCTAGGGAGATCACGTGTACTTGGAGCGTGCCTTGAGTAAGACTACTACAGAACCGTCTTTGCTGAATGGCAGTTACGGTACTGGGATGAGAATGCCAATCTGTATCACTGGCGTTGGTCGGTTGTGCCAGTGTGGAACACGTATTATGCACTTCTGAAAACTGAATATCGTAGTGTCTTGAGTACTTCCTTCAGGTTCCATATGTTGCAATGTCCTCCATATTTTGTCAATGAGAAACACCGCCTGTGTATTTCTTTCTACCACCCTGTGTGTTGTGGGAACAGCTTGCTTTATGCTGTGCAGTGTCCAGCTTTCTGTGATAGCCAATGGATTGAAACGTGTTAATGTCTGTTTAGCGCCTGACATAGACCTCGTATTCATGGTAGAAGAAAGCGCAAAATGTGTGGCGCTATACGAAGGTGTTGACACACACTGCTTGTCTGTGATACAGAGAAAAGACAGTCTATGAAACTGCTCCCGAAGCTATAACAAAAGAAACCTTTATTGCGAATGATAGTCTGTGGGATATGATCTTCTTCAAATACAGGTTGAAAGTTTACCGTCTTACCTCCTTGCCTAGGGACGCTAGATGAAAGTTGATGCCGTCAAGCCCTGAATGAAAATTGCGCAACGGATAACTGGGGAGGGGAGCTTGGTAGCGCTACCTAGAGAGCGCGTCCTTTCTGTACGATACTAGGCAAGGGGCTGGAGGGCTCACACGCTGATGTGTGGGTCCCTGCATTCTATAGATTTTATTTTATTTCCTTTAACTTGACTTCTTTGTGATTTTTAAGGTATGTTAAAGATTGATGACTGTTGATTATCTATTTATTTTAAATATTATCACTCGACTTTACAGCGATTGCAGCAATTGTTTCAGTTTACAGATATTACAAATTTACAACTTATAGCTCGGTTATATTATATACTAATCTGCACGCACATTTCTACGGGCAAGACGGAATTGCGTTGGTCAAATGTATACCACCAAAGTCTCCCAATATTTTACTTAGGACATCCACTATGTGACGAGGATAACGGGCAAACTGGGGACCAGATACTTTAACACAGGGGGTCAAATTTCCGGAATTAAACGAGCACATTCATTTCCTTACACAATCCGAAGCTGGAAATAAAAGAATTAGTACAAATATTCAAATACCTCTCTTCCATGCTTGAACATTGATACAGACGCACTGAGGGCACGTCTGCTCACTTACCCGTCTTCTGTAACACTCTTAGCATATGGCGGGCACACGAAGGTCTTCCTGGGCCCCGGTGGAGGGGGTGGTCGAACCACTTGCCCGTGACCAACCTCTCCACCCCAAATCTTGTGACACTGGAAAGTCTTTGACTTTTACCTGCCTGTGCTGTCTCTCTGATCCCCTAGCCAGGAGTAAGGTTGGCGCTACTATACTACAGAACTACTTCCCAACAAAGATTTGGCCACGCTTTACGGAAAGGTGTGAGGAGGATTAGGAAAGCTCATGTGCAGATTCACATCCACGTACAGAAATGTATAATACACGACACATATAAATACGTATTATGAAGCCTGACACATTTCTTTCCACCCGTTCACATGGGTTCTGGTGCACCCGCGGGCGGCAGCGTCGTGGAATAAAATTGGCTGCGGAGCCGCCTCTGTTTCTATTTCCCGGTGCGAGCGAGCAGCGAAACCTGCTGCTTATAGAGCGGAAACTACTGTACCGTTTCAAGGTGATGAAACTTTACACAGGTCTGTGGAAGAGACTTCGATCACTCGCCACCTGCTCCAATGAAGCAATACATGTATATTTAATAGACCATCACCCAACCTCGATGCCGACATGCAGGTGGTATTTGTTTTGAGACACGGTAAAATATCTTCTCTACCAGGCGCCGTTAGCGAAGTGCTATAATATTGCATGATAGGGAGCTTAAAAGTTTGGTTGCATATACTTCATAGTTTTTCTCTGTTGGATGGTACGAAATAACGAGGAAAGACAATCAGAGATAGCTGTTAGGGTGGAAGGCATGAATGCACCATGAGAGACACAGATCTCCTTCGGTCTGCAGTATATGAATGTAGTTTGGAAATGCACTGCAATTCAGTAGCAAAATACTCGTCCTTCCTCCAGTTCACGTAAGATATGAAGTATTCCTAATTTTCCAGATAAGAAGCACCGCCGTAACTGTTCATACTGTCTTTACCACTACCTCGTGTTGCGGCAGAAAGCTCTGTTTGGCCTTACATATGTACATGGTTGTCGGAGCTACGACAACATGTTCCCACTTCCACCGAGTGCCCAAAACATGGTCCTGTGGTATTAACTCAGCTCACACTGTTTCTCAACGGGATCAGCAGGTGGTAGATATAGCACTCTCCACCCTGTTACCACTTAAATTGGAATGATCGTGTAGACAAACCTGCAGAAGCATTTCTGCTAGAAAGTATAACACTACAGATCTGAAAAGCCGGTGTATTGGTCATAGGATTTTCTACAATTCTTACCACTTCAATCTAGCGGTGCATTTTTTATGTGACTCCTCAGATAGCATAACATCTATTGTATGGGAGCATTCACAGTCAACCACCATCCTCCCTCATCTATAATCCGGTAGATATATCGCAGAACCTCTGTTACACTGTCGACGTGGCATCGAGTCAGAATGCGTTACAAATACTGCTTGTTAGCGTGAGAAATATCAAGCAACAGCGGGAGGGAGTTATCACTTTCTAAATTCGGCGAGAAGGGTGACTTTATTACGAGCTTACACCGCTGGTGACATGCGCCCGTACTTTCGCGCTGTTAATACACATCCCAGTGATCACCATCTATGTTTAAAGTAGCGGTATTTGCATGGAAGATCACTTCACTCGGAAGCAATGCCATACTTCGAATTATAAAGCATGTATAGTTTTTAACACGGATATCGTCAGCAGTACTTGTGTGTGTCTGTAGAACCTAACCCTCTTTTTATGTAGAGTGACAGTAAGATAGTAGTTGCGAACCTTTGTTTAATAGCTGATCGCTTATTAGACGACTACGTCTCTCTTCCTAAGGCACACAAGGAAAACAAGTGGAGCAGTCCATCCATCCCGGGATTTTCGCTCAATATTGTTTCGTGTCACCGTCAATCAATTATTGGCGAAGTATCCTACTTACTATGATTTGCGTGATAGATTCGCTGTGATCAGCAGGCTTATAAAATATGGGTTTGGACGTAAAGTTACTGTGGTCAATGTTCCGACATCTGCAAAGAAAATGATGAGGGGAGTTATGTCTTCTCGTAAGGGAGGTATGATTTGACGTGGAAAATCGCGATGCCAGCACATTGATAGCCGTAAGGAAAATGAGAGTTGTTACGTGGAAAAATACACACATCAAAACAGTTTTGCATTACCTCGGTTCCGAGAGTTCCGGAACCTGTACAGAAAATTGGAATAGAGATCAACATAAACATCATTTCCGCTCTTTTTATTGCTCATGAAAACCACACATTGTATGTTGTATCACCATACAGCGAGACGTTCAGAGGAAGTGGTCCAGATAGCTGTACACACTGGTACCTCTAATACCCAGTAGCATGTCGTCTTGGATTGATGCAAGCCTATATTCGTCGTGGCATACTGTACACAAGTTCATCAAGGCACTGTTGGTCCAGATCGTCCCAGTCGTCAACGGTGATTCAGCGTAGATCCCTCAGAATGGTTGGTGGATCACGTCGTCTACAAATAGCCCTTCTCAAACTATCCGAGGCATGTTCGATAAAGTTCATGTCTGGAGAACATGCTGGCCACTCTATTCGAGCGATGTCGTTATCCTGAAGGAAGTCATTCACAAGATGTGCACGATAGGAGCGCTAACTGTTGTCCATGATGACGAACGCGTCGCCAATATGCTGCCGATATGGCTGCACTATGGCATTCACGTATCGTACAGCCGTTACGGCGCCATCAATGACCATCACTGGCGCACGTCGACCCCACATAATGCCGCCCCAAAACAGCAGCGAACCTCCACCTTGCTACACTCGCCGGGCAGTGTGTCTAAGGCGTTCATCCTACCGGGCTGCCTCCAAAAACGTCTCCGACGATTGTGTAGTTTAAGGCATATGCGACACTCATCGGTGAAGAGAACGTGATGTCAATCCTGAGTGGTCCATTCGGCACGCTGTTGGCCCCATCTGTGCCGCGCTGCATGGTGTCGTGGCAGCAAAGATGGATCTCGCCGTGGACGTCAGGAGTAAAGTTGCGCATCATGCAGCTTCTTGCGCAAAGTCCTGTGGCTGCACTAAAAGCATTATTGAACGTGATGGCGCTGCTACCAGGATTCGTCCGAGCCATAATCCGTAGGTAGCGATCATCCACTGCAGTAATAGCCCTTGGGCGGCCTGAGCGAGGCATGTCATCGACAGTTCCTGTCTCTCTGTATCTCCTCCATGTCCGAGCAACATCGATTTGATTCGTTCCGAGACACCTGGACACTCCCCTTGTTGAGAGCCTTCCTGACGGAAAGTAACAATGCGGACGCGATCGAATAGCGGTATTGACCGTCTAGGCACGGTTGAACTACAGACAACACGAACCGTGTATCTCCTTCCTGGTGGAATGATTGGAACTGGTAGGCTGTCGGACCCCCTCCGTCAAATAGGCGCTGCTCATGGGTGGTTGTTTACATCTTTGAGTGGGTTTAGTAACATCTTTGAACAGTCAAAGGGACTGTGTCTGTAATACAATATCCATAGTTAACGTCTATCTTCAGGAGTTATGGAAACTGGAGTGCTGCAAAACTTTTTTTGATGCGTGCATGTTCAGTCACAAAATGGTTCAAATGGCTCTAAGCACTATGGGACTTAACATTTGAGGTCATTAGTCCCCTAGACTTAGAACTACGTAAACCTAACTAACCTAAGGGCATCACACACATCCATGCCCGAGGCAGGAAACGAACCTGCGACCGTAGCAGCCGCATGGTTCCGGACCGAAGCGCCTAGAATCGCTCGGCCCCACGGCCGGCCGTTCAGTCACAAGGAGGCTAAAAATTTACATGGATAACTGATATTTCCACAACTACAGTTGTCATAAGGAAGTATTTCCGATACTTCACTCATTGTTGAATTTCATCAGACTGGCGTTACAGTCGTAGTATTTAATTGGAATTACACTAGGTATATTATACCTGGGGCAACAACCTTGCTGCAGTGGATACACCGGTTACCGTGAGATCACCGAAGTTAAGCGCTGTCGGGCGTGGTCGGCACTTGGATGGGTGACCATCTAGGCCGTCATGCGCTGTTGCCATTTTTCGGGGTGCACTCAGCTTTGTGATGCCAATTGAGGAGCTACTCGACCTAATAGTAGCGGCTTCGGTCAAGAATACCTTCATAACGACCGGGAGAGCTGTGTGCTGATCCCCGCGCCCCTCCTATCCGCATCCTCAACTGAGGATGACACGGCGGTCGGATGGTCCCGGTAGGCCACTCGTGGTCTGAAGACTGGGTGCTTTTTGTTGTTATTCTGCTTGGAGTCCTGGTGCGTCATGGAGGTATCCGATCAGGCAGGGTTCATGCGTGCAGCTGATCTAACCGTGTCGTGTCTGGGATATTCATTATGTACTGGGGAGTCATAGCGATCCAGTGTGTTGAGAGTATTCTCCGATTTTTACGTGTATATTTGAGAAGATTCAATATCGATCACTATTGGCGCTGGACGTATTGATAAGATCCGAATTCCTATCACTCTTGTCGTCGTGGACACCCTCCATGGCTGGGAAGTCCTCTCCGGCGCTCGAAGTCCAGCTGCAGGCCTGGCGCGATCGCTTACTAGAGCGCCCACGGCGCCATTTGGGCACTGGGACATGCGTGTGTCAGCGACCTCCGATATCTAACCGTGACAACAACTACCACTACTACGGAATGGTACGTGGTTTAAGTGTGTCGTATTTACTGCTTTTCAATATAGTTCGGCGGACTTTATCTTGCAGCAGAAAGATGAGAGAGTTATTCGTTATTGTTACTCTCTAGTCACGTGATAGACCCTTCCTTCTCCCCCCCCCCTCCTCCTCCTCCTCCTATGCCTCCACCTCATTCTTTGTCCAAGTGTAGCTGAGATACTCAACTTAGGAATTATATAGCGTTTTAAAAACCCAGTTGCAACATTAAATTCCTGAGTGATCAATTCATTACTTCCAAAAGTGGTATTGCGAGCACAGACAGCAGTCCAGTCCCTCTGCAGATTATTTAAGGTTACAGCATGCAACTGAATCGAAATTTGAAATTGTCAGCTCCCTACAGTGTATTGGACTTCCCACCAAATGAGCTAACTGTGCCAGTATCCACCAATAGGAGGCAAGGGAAAAAAATCCGGAAGGGGCAAGAGTAGGATTTGGAAACCAGGTGGTTGCGGGATCGAATCCCGCCAAATATACCAGTCCTAGTAACCACCAATAGGATGCAAGGATAAACTGCCCACACACAGTTGGTATCGATTTAATTAATTAGTCAATCAATCTGATAGAGTGAGGGAATATTTTCAAGACATCCACAGATGGGGATTTACCAAATATCCACTACTTTGTTTTCGACAGAAGAGGGATTAATGTGGTACACGACAGATGCTTGCTGGGCAGTAAGTAGCCATATGACAGATAGGGGGGAGAGGGGGGAGAAAGGGGGGGAGAGAGAGAGAGATAGAGAGAGATAGAGAGAGATAGAGATAGAGAGAGAGAGAGAGAGAGAGAGAGTGTGTGTGTGTTTTCTGACAGGCATTTCTCAGGTACCAATACCAAAGAGATGCCGCCGCCTGATGCTTTTGCTCTGGCATTAGCTCGACATCTGGTCTGCACGCTACATGAGCTGTACCTGTGTGTTGACCTCTGTTCCAATCTGTGCATGCGGCAATAGGTGAGATGGCCGGCATGTCTGCTTTGCGGTCGTTGCAAAGACGTGATCAGAAAATTTTTAACAGTGTAATTACGTGTGGTGAGCGCTTCATGACAGTATTCCTTGCGTAATCAGAAAAAGCGATCTATTTGATTACTTCTTTCGATGTATTTTACAAGACCTGCATCTTCCAAAACAGCAGAAAATGATGAACTGTTCCTGCCAAATACAAGATAGATCCAACCCCTGAAAACTGAATTTTATAAATAAACATTACATCCTTAGCTATTCAATTGAAATTTCTGTCATGGGATACTTCCAGTCCAGCTGGTCAGCGATTTTTCTCACTAGCATTTTCCAGGGGGGGGGGAGGGGAGGGGGGGAAAGGGTGTAGGAGAGGGGCAATGGGTGGTGGCACTTTGCAGAAGCTCCGTTGATCCCTGCACATTAAGGTCAGCACACAGTTGAAAATTTTCCAACAAGACAACACTTCCATTCTGCAGTAGTGTAATTACATCATTAGGACACATAGTTGCTGGACAGGGTAATACTTGCACATTCCACACCAATATCTCTGCACATACTGAGCAATTTTCCCATCAGTTCTTTTTCTAGGGGTGGTGAGGGAAGTGTGGCAGAGGGGAGGGTAGAGGTCCCCCAGAGAGGTGGAGGATGCAACCCACACAAGCAAACTGTGATCGAGCTCTCTTTGCCCTACTACTAGTGGGCCTTCAATCTACCCTGGATTGTTGGCGAAAATACATGTTTAAAGTTGATGGCAGGCATAAAACGTCGACTAATATGGTGCTGACCACTTTCTCAGAAGATTATTTTGATAAATTACTTCAGAAACTCACTCGAAATGTAACTTACTGCAAAAACGTACTTGACTTCTTGGCAGCAAATAATCCTGAGCAAATAGGGAGCATCACGAGGGATAAAGGGATTAGTGACTAAAAGGTTGTTGTAACAAGACAGACTACTGCAACATCCAATCCCAACTAAAGTAAATGCAAAATACGTCTATTTAACAAAGCAGATAAAAATTAGTTTGACTACTTCCTAAGAGACTGACTGCACTACTTCCAACCTGACTATGCAAGCGTAGACCAGATATTGTTTGCGTTCAGAGAAATATTGTTGATAGTAACTGAGACATTTATACGAAATAAATAAATAAGAGATGGTTCTGATACCCCATGGTATATAAAACGGATGATAACACTGTTGCAGAAGCAACGAAAAGAGAATGCCAAATTTCAAAGAATGCAATACCCCTAAGACTGGCAAAGACTCCAACTTCAATGCAAGATGGTTTAATACAGTTTTTAGCTCCAATTTCATTGCAAGAGGGTTTAATACTTTTAATAATGAAACTCTGTCACGAAATCTGGCAAAAAACCCAAGGAGATTCTGGTCGTATGTAAAGTACACCAGCTGCAAGATGCAATTAATACCTTCACTGCACAATAACAATGACATTACTGATGATACTAAAGCAGAATTACTGAACAGTGTTTTCGGAAATTCCTTCACCAAGAATGACGACATAGATATTCCAGACTTCGAATCAAGAACAACTGCCAACAGGAGTAAATTAGAAGTAGATATAAGGAGTGTAGCGAAGCAGCTTAAATCACGCTCAGCCAGATTGTACACCAGTGAGCACTTTTTTGTCTCCAAGGCCATTCTGGAAGTCATGACATCAGCATCGTCACATCTAGCCACAAGCCAAGTCCAGACACGGGATCAGGAGGACAAATTAGTGTCCAAAATTTTAAAATATGTTCCCCAATGATAGCTTTCCATGCCCTGACATTTGAGAATGTAGTCTAATAATTTGATGCTGTTAAAAAAATACATGTTAGCTAACATACTATGCTCAGCAGGCAGATAGACAGACGGAATGTAACTATCTAGGCCTACTTTTGATGTAAGTCACAACACACCCTCAAATATTTCCACATTTAAATTGTCCTCAAGCATCATTTTAGGAGGGACAGAAATAATGCACCACGTTATTCACTAGAAAAAATATTAATAAAGCTACTGATTGCCAATTACTGTTGTTATTAAAAATGAAACGGGTACACTGAAAACTACGTACAATAACAGCAGTCAGCAATCAGATCTATTATGACAAAACACAACAGAGTCATAAGTTAATCATTTGTAACAGCCGAGATGTTGAAAAATTCTAAAAGTCTGCAAAATACATAGGCAGCGCAAAAAGTACGGTGTTTACACCAAGTATCCAGGACCCAGTCGGGGATAATACATTTAAAAAACGCTGCAAAACTCAATTAATGTAACATCGCCAATGTCTACAATGTAAAAGAAAGCTAGATTTAATTTCCACATATACACTTGTAAACCAAATTAGTACTAAAAATTATAAAGTATGTACCGCAATGCTAAATTTCGATGTCTAATAACAGTTGAAATTTTAGAAGTTAGGCCTACTAATTCTACGTTATAAAACTAACTTGACTAGGTTTGTAGATGCATAAAAACACGTTTTAGCTAAAAGTATTAACCTAAGAATACAAGCAGAGAGACTGAATGTAATTAATTAGGTCTACTCTTACTGTAAGTCACAACAAACCCTCAAAGTATATATTCCCACATTTAAATTTGTTCTCAAGCACCATTTTAGGAGAGACAGAGCTAATGAATCATGATGTGCACTATAATGATGTAATCGACGATACTGAATGAAAGTTCCTGCTATTATTACACAGGTATTCTGGAGGGTGTGTAAATAACAGCAGTTTGCAGTCGAAAGCCACTCTATAAGCTTTTTAGACTGTATTCGTCCTACCTTATTGCTGACAATATTCTAAAAGTTACTGATATTATTACAAATGACACAGGTCTAGTGGAGGATGTTTAAATAACAGCAGTTTGCAGTCGAAAGTAGAGGGAGACCAAGAGATGAATACACTAAGCAATTCAGGAGGATGTAGGCTGCAGTAGGTACTGGGAGATGAAGAAGCTTGCACAGGATAGAGTAGCATGGAGAGCTGCATCAAACCAGTTTTAGGACTGAAGACCACAACAACAACATTCTAAAAACACATCAGCAACGTGAAAAGTGCAACGTTCACATTGCAGCGATATCTAAATGTGTAACATGAGTATTCAATCTATGCAGTTGTATCTCTGGAAACTATGGCTCACGAACACGCACACAACACAACTGTATTTTTAGTGAAGGACAGAATAAGTTGCAAAATTACCAAATATCACTTAAACTGCAGAAGAACTTGGGCTACTTGTAAGACGGTAAGAGACGTGATATTTCCAAAGACAATGTTATCTCAGAAAATAAGTGGAACTAATTGTCATGTGTCGTGAAACGTCTCGCATCACGAAAGCAGAAATTAAATATTGCCACATCTAAATTGTCTGTATAACGTATTAAGCTACACTTTTATTGTAATATAAGCAAAATCGCTACGAAAATGCAATTTTGTACACCTCTCAAACACAATGAACCATCAAAATACGTTTAACCTCTAACGAAAGACTCTGTATGGTCGTCTTAATTGCTATAAATACTGATCGCCACAACATGTATTAAAGTGATGCTATTCTCTATAACCTACAGATAAGTAGACGGAGATGTGAATGTTCTCATATTCTAAAATTTAGTGGATCACAGCCGGAAATGACGACAGGGATTCCAGCAACACATGACATTGCCTTACCTGAAATATATGCTTAATGCCAAGCCCTCATCCGCATCATTCATTTTAAGGTTTCCTTTAAGCAAAGATTAAACAAAATGGCTGTAAATCTTACGAGCTATGGTATGTACTGTACACTGCAGTGTAACAGCACGACACTGCCAGTTTGCAGAGACCAAGATACCGATGTAATGCACGGAAACCAAATGCAAAATAACGTTATTACAGCAGTAACACCTGTGAGAAATTGCCGAAGCGACGTAATTACAGTTCATAGCAGAGTATTCGAAAAAAAAGAAAGATACAAGTCATCAAGTACATACCTAAATAGTCCTGCACAGAGATCGAACACATGATTCATTCTGTAGTATGTCTCCCGTCTGGTAACACCATTCTATTTAGCCAAGGAAGACGTAAAAAGTTTTCTATTTTCACATCCCTGGATACTTCATAAATTATAAAATCTGCAAGTTGATTACCAATAACATTATCCCATTTCTAGGTTTGATATTTGACATAAATAATGTATAAGTTTTACGCTACAATTAGAGGTCACCCACATAAAACAGTCAATCCTAATTGTCTTATAGTATAACACTAGTTGTTGCTGTATGTGATAGATGTCACCTCCAAGCATACATTACGCCACACCTAGGAAAACGAGCTGGTTCCATTAATGCAGATTCATAGTGTAGTTTCATGGGGCACAATAGTATATGAATGCCACATGTGCTGCGTGTAAGGTAATGATGTCTTACCGTATTCCCCAAAAAGTGGCTGCGAATGATGACGCAACAGGGGAATTTAATGGCAGATTCCGCGATTTGTGTGCGACAGAGTGCCAAATCATGACGAACGGACTGTGCCGCTGACAGTATTGTGAAGAGGAATGGTCCCCCCCCCCCCCCCCCCTCCCTCGCTTGTTTTAATATAGCATTACTTTCTGGGCCATAATAGCTTATTATAGCTATAGAATGTACGTAATGGTCTACTTGTACACAGTAGACAAACAGCAGAAACGTTGTTAAACACCACACAGCGACTGTTCTGCGAGTTATTCGTTAATTGACGCAACATAGAATCTATTGGCACTGAGTAGATCGGAGCACATTCTAAATACTGTTAGATGGTGTTTAATACTGTCAGGTAGTCTTGTAAAGGGTCAAAGTACGTGATCCGTCCCGTTCCCAGCTACAAGACTGTATTGTACCCTATATTTGTATTTCGAATGAAGTGGTATTCTATCCCAAAGCATGCGAGCTCCAAGTAAAGTTCAGGTAGTAACAAAATAACAACCCTTTGCAGAGTATAGAGCTGATGGAAAACCGACTAGCAACGGTAATTTGGAAACTTTCCACAGCAGCCTGCTATCACATTCCAGTGGTGAGCCCTTATGCATACAGAAAAAGAATGTCAATCTATGTGCGGTGTTCCGCAGTTTGCATACTGGAGTAACAAATCCCTAAGCACGGTAAGAGTGTTATATATACTACTTAATAGAAAACCAGAAATGTACGGCCTCGAAGTCATGTAAAGGCTCGCTACTTTTACATCTACCTAGTTTCAGCTACTTTTAAAGGCCCTTCAACTACTCTACCACACGTAGAGCATTGTAAATGGGAGGCTTTTAAGTAATTTTGCCAGGATAGCGAATGAGAAAGCATAACTTATTCTCAAACTTTGTCTTGTACATTCACACACAGGAAACAACTCTATCTTTATTTTTATTTGGCGTAGTTTTAATAACATTCAGCCCAATTTTTAACTTATAATTTAAATCTATAATGGACTCTTCCAACTCTCTCCCCAGCCAGTAATTTGACAGTCAAAAAGATAGTATGTCCTCGAATTCTAATATATATTTTATTCTTTCCAGTAAACTATCTCTTTTTATGACCTTTGTTCCTTCCAGCTGTTACTCTAGGCAACAGCATTTGGGGATTTTAATTTCCCCTCTTATTTCCTGCATAACACTATTGTTATAACACTCTCATTTTCCTGGGTGTACGCTACTAACTCTTCTGCTGCAAATTACTGTGGAAATTTAGTATAGAACTTTATGTTTATAGCTGTTGCAAACGAGTGGTTGTAATTCCGTTGGTTTTAAGCTCTGCAAACGGTTGTTCTGTTGCTAGATACACAATATCCAGTGCACCACATATGGGTTCAAAGTAACCACCCTTTTTTAAGCAGATTCAGACGGGAATGGAGCTTTATAAACGGACTTTTTCGTTTACCCTTTAATGTATTAAACATACTCCAGCCCAACATTTTCGGCCATCACTCCAACATATGGCCACTTACCAGTGCTATAACATCAAATGCTGATGATGTGTACTCCCCAGTCATCATTGCTGTCTTGCTGGAAAAATTAGACGAAACTGGTATCGGGAGGGGAGGGAGTAATAAAATTGACTTAAGTCTTATCACAAGTATCAGATAGTCGAAATAATTCGACTAACAGTCAGAATCAAATAATTAAATTTTCATTAAACAACCAATCAGAAACATTTGGCGTTTCCCAGGGCAAAATCTTAGGACTCATGCTTCCTTTTGTAAGCTAATAACATCAGGGTTCCTTCAAATAATGCACACATTACATTGTTTGTTGGCGACACAGGTATAATAATAAGGGATGTAGATCACACATTGTCACACTTTGTCCGCAGGATTTCGGGGTATGTACGAACCTCGTTTTATTTACGTTTTTATGACTGTATATCTTTCAAAACTCAATTTTAGGAAAACAAAGTCTCAGCAAGAAATCGCTCTCTATATAAATAACTACCAAAAAGATGTGATACATAACACTAAACTGACCGTGTTGTTGGATCAGTATGAGAACACCTAGAGGTGTGTGCATGATGGACTCGATGTCGGACGACATCGCATCAAAAATTCCAACACGAGTACTGTGTGACAACGGTAGCACCCACGTTGCTAGCAACTCTGTCGTATGGTTACCTGCTTATTCATTCGACTGGACCCGCCCTGCTGGAATTTTTAGAAGGAGAATCGTACTATCTGATTTAAACACACACACACACACACACACACACACACACACACACACACACACACACACACAACTGCGCAATACAAATACAGGGGCAAAATAAAAAAAATAAGCATAAACAGTAATTAATTGCTGATGTCTTTGGATAAACCTGAGAACACTTAGTCATGGTCGTATTTGAGAGCGGCAAACATGTCCATGGCTAAATGACCATGCACTAGACAGAGCGGCGCAATGGTCTATGTATAATAGACGGTATGTAATACGTGTATTAGATTTTCATCTTTATAACGAAAAAGATTATTAGATTGTAAAAACATTTTGTAATACTTTTTTCAGATTTGAGGATGGCAATTTAACTTGCCGAAGTCAGTATTGTATACAATGCAATCTGGGCCAGTAATCTTCTCTTGCATCCGCCTCGATAGCTGAGTGGTCAGCGAGGCCGAATGCTGTGCAAAGGGGCCCGGGTTCGATTCACAGCTAGGTCGGAGATTTTCTCCGCTCGGGGACTGGGTGTTGTGTTGTTCACATCATCCCCATCGACACGCCAGTCGCCGAAGAGGCGTCAAATCAAAAGACTTGCATCAGGCGACCGGTCTACCCGAGGGGAGGCCCTAGCCACACATTTCATTGCATCTTCTCTTGTAACAAGATTATATATTCAAATTCAGACATCGGTCTCCTGCTGACAACGCCAGGTAGGCCTAATCAAAATTTCGTAATTTGTCGTATTTAAATATTATCATTATGCATTTTCGTTGCATTAGGCTTAATTTTCCAATTCCTGAGCCAATTTCCCAGTACTTTATTTAATCCTGAGTTTGTTGTTTAGTTTCATCTGTCGTTGGTGCGTGGCACCAGCAAGCTGCATCATCAGCGTAGAACGTTAGACCTTCATTCCACTTATTTGGGGGTGGGATGTCTGGTGTGAAAAAGGCTATACAGCAGAGGGGAGATGATGGTCCACATGGAATATTTGCTTCTGGTATAAAGGGTTTCGATTGGGCCTCGTTAACAACTGTTCTGTGGGTGGGGGTTTGGGGAAGGGTACTTCCGAGAACTTTTTTCACGAAAGCGACCTTCTCTCTCCCTCGCACACTTTCATCCCTGTCAGTTTTTGCAACTAATTTTGATACACACTGTACCTAAAGCTTGCAATTGGGCGCACTTAGCACCGCACATGCGCTGCTGATTGTGATAAGTCCTGTTCAGAAATCTTACGGTTGTAGCGCCTGTGACGCTCTTCTCAGCTTGGTGCCCGCGCTTCACTGGGTCTTCAGCCGGCTCTGGGAAGGGGGGGGGGGGGGGGGGGAAAGGTGTATAGAACATTCGACAAGAGTGGAGCCAGTTGTGTTGGAATGCACATCTTAAGTAATTCGTAGTACAGTCCATCTAAAACTCCCTTTCTATTGTTTAAGAATAATACGGGTGCACAATCCGCATTGTTGAGACTCGTCATGCCTCTACAAAATTGCACTATGAGGTCGATGCTTTTGCTTGGTAGTTTGGTATGATGTTCTTGAATAAAATGTTTTCAGTTTTTCAGCTACGTCGTGTATTTAAAGTGCCACGAACTTTAGACCAAGCACTTCCTGACATTTGTCATATGCAGTGGTTGCTGATGGGCTGCTGGTACTCCCTTACATAGAAAGAAATAAAATATGTTATGTGGACATGTGTCCGGAAACGCTTACTTTCCATGTTAGAGCTCATTTTATTACTTCTCTTCAAATCACATTAATCATGGAATGGAAACATACAGCAACAGAACGTACCAGCGTGACTTCAAACACTTTGTTACAAGAAATGTTCAAAATGTCCTCCGTTAACGAGGATACATGCATCCACCCTCCGTCGCACGGAATCCCTGATGCGGCGATGCAGCCCTGGAGAATGGCGTATTGCATCACAGCCGTCCACAATACGAGCACGAAGAATCTCTGCATTTGGTACCGGGGTTGCGTACACAAAAGCTTTCAAATGCCTCCATAAACAAAAGTCAAGAGGGTTGAGGTCAGGAGAGCGTGGAAGCCATGGAATTGGTCTGCCTCTCCCAATCCATCGGTCACCGAGTCTGTTGTTGAGAAGCGTACGAACACTTCGACTGAAATGTGCAGGAGCTCCACCGTGTATGAACCACATGTTGTGTCGTACTTGTAAAGGCACATGTTCTAGCAGCACAGGTAGAGTATCCCGTATGAAATCATGATAACGTGCTCCATTGAGCGTAGGTGGACGAAACTAAAATGAGCTCTAACATGGAAATTAAGCGTTTCCGGACACATGTCCACATAACATCTTTGCTTTATTTGTGTGTGAGGAATGTTTCCTGAAAGTTTGGCCGTACCTTTTTGTAACACCCTGTATACTCTAGCTGCCGGATATGACATCAAGGCACTCACGGCATCGCCATATAATTGTATGGGCATAAGCCGCCCCACATTCACTGTGCCTGCTGCAACCTAGCGACTGCTGGATTGCACACCGGGCTGACATGCAGGACGTTGTCTCTAGTAAGGATGTTATCGACGATTTTTATGTGATGCTTTCTTTTACTACACAGTTCAAGGAGCCGTTAGTGCGAATCATTACAGAGGTTTCGTCCAGTTTGATCCGGTCAGCTGCTTAGTTACAGCAGATTTTTTTTAATCAAAGTGTCTATTTCGCTTGAGACGGATGAGGACGCCAAAGAAAAGCAATGCATCGTCTTTTTTCTACTTCCATAGTGGATTGGATACTGTATATATGTTCTATGTTACCCGGAGACCTAGAAACGATGGTCCCCGCTGCAGCCGCAGTGCTCCACAACCCGACGACAACCTCCGCAGTCCACTTCACCCCTCCACCCCTCCACCGCCCCACACCGAACCCAGGGTTATTTTGCCGTTCGACCCCGGTGGATCCCCCCAGGGAACGTCTTACACCAGACGAGCGTAACCACTATGTTTGCGTGGTAGGGTAATGGTGGTGTCTGCATATGTGGAGAACTTGTTTGCGCAGCAATCGCCGACGTAGTGTAGCTGAGGCGGAATAAGGGGAACCAGCTCGCATTAGCTGAGGCAGATGGAAAACCGCCTAAAAACCATCCACAGACTGGCCGGCTCACCGGACCTCGACAAAAGTCTGCCGGACGGATTCATGCCGGGGACCAGGCGCTCCTTCCCACTCCGGAAAGCCGTGCGTTAGACCGCTCGGCTAACCGGGCGGGCGGATTGAATATTACTGTTAATGCAACTGAGCTGTTCCAAAACTCGTCAAGTTTTTCTCATCAGCGGAGCTAAATGACGAAAGTGACATTGAAGCAAAGCAAGCGCTGTATCATGTATAAGATACAGAGGCGAGCGAGTGCACGGGACTTACCCTAGTTCACTGCTAGTAGCGTCACGTCATCGTAACGCGCCTGCATATAGTATTGCACCACATTTAACATAAAAGTAAAAATTAAGATTTGTGTGTAAAACTTTGTTAAAGTATAGTTCTATGTAATAATGTTTCAGGTAACAAATCTTAATGTTATAAAATTAGTAGTTTACGTAAAATTCACGTTTTGAAAGAAAAATAGGAGGCGCTAAATAATGACGCTAGGAAGCCAAAATTTGGTGAGAAGGTGCAGTAAGAAGTCATTAATGAGTGGTGCTGGTTTCCAAAACCATAAAACTAAAATTGACTCCAGAATCCGCGTTTTTTCGGAAAAATCAGAGGCGCGAAATAATAGAGCTACAATATTGAAAATTGGTAGGATGTTTCAGTTCACCCTAATAATAATAATGGAAATACCACAATCAGTTACCTCTTCTAGTTTTTTAGTAATTTAGTAAAAACTACTTTTGTGAGTAAAATGTACATAAGCATTATAGATTAAGTACTTTAAATTTTAATGATAAAACAAATTCTTTAAGACCAATGATCAGATAGGACAATTAACAAAGCTACACCAAATTTTAGTCTTGTAGCATAATTAACAGCTGATACAAGTCTTGATAAAGCTATGGTTCAGAGGTAACAATCTACCGTTAGTTCCATTGTAAAAATTCTAGAGAGTAAAGTTTTAATTTTAGCGGGCTGAGATTTTCTACGTGCTTCTGTACTGCTCAGATGTATGTATACAAAAATTGAGAAGTTTGTAAAGCTATTATTAAATGTGATATTTAAGATTATGTGCCTGAGATAGCGGTCATTTGGAGGCCGCAGGCATCTGCATATGAACGGAAAGAACAGATGCTCTCTTGGCGGTACGCGCCGGAGCTATATAAAAAGAGCGGCAGAGGCAGTAGTAAGCTCACTCCGCATTAGACCAACGCCTAGTCCACGCGAGCTTAACATCCGATCGCGCCTCGCCTCGGGTGACGTCATAGCGGGCTGTGACATGCGCGTACTTAGCAATGTAAACGGACATTGAAAATCGCGAGGACTGTACACCGTCCTGGATCGTTTAGACTTCGGTAACAAACTGTTATTGTGCCGTCCGTGTGAATTATAATTCCGCGTGGCAAGTGGTGACTAACTCCACTTTTAAGGCGAGCATTAATCTTTTTTTTTTAACATTATTGCGAACTATTAATAGAGCACCGTTAGTTAGAGTAATGAACTATTCGGGAGGAACTTGCTGTAGAAGTCGCCTCTGAACTATTAAACGATTGGCTGAATTAACAATGTTTAATGTCTTTAGCATTTTTAGAAGTTTCGAGTAATTTGTGTGAGCCTTTAAGATAATAAAATCTTGTTTGGAACTTTAAATTTTATTGAAGCAGCCCTAATCCCGTGAAGAACTATGGATATTTTTCGTTTAGCTGGGCTGTACAGGAATGTGGCCGTGCAGACTGGGAACTAAGGTCAGTAAGTTTCCCTTCGCTTTCTGACTGGCCACCAAATTAGTTGCCAGGCTCGCGTGATTTAAGGTGGCAATGTTCAACTTTCATGCAACATTAAACAACGACTTCTTCGCCGTCCCACATATGTTGCATCGGCAATAGTCTGTTACGTGAAATGAACATTCAAACAACTCATCATTCGACGACTTCTTCGCCGCCCCACATATGGTGCATCGGCCCGGGAAAACTGAATTAAAAGCAAATAAAAGTGCTCGATGTGTGAAAGCGATTGGTATAAATTAACGAACTCGGTAGGCAATAACAGGACACTGAATTGAACTAGTGTGGGAACAGTGTTACCAGTAAAGGCGGGTGTAGTGTATAAACAATAAGTGTCTACCGCTGTACGTTGGTTAGTGACGATGGTGAGGAAGGCGACGATGCTGGATCGCGGCTGCCGACGGCGCTGAGACTAAAGGAAGACGGTGCGTCATCGCGGAGCTGCGCTGATCTGCGAGACAGCTGCCGGCTGCGCCGAGCGGTCAACGGTGCCTTGCTGCCCCCCCCCCCCCCCCCCCCTGGAGCTATTGCAGTAGGCGATTCCTGTGGCGGTACTCGACGCTACAGCTGCTGCTGCTGCCTTCAATACGTCGCGACGCGTCGCATCACGATTGCTGGTACACCGCGACGACATCATTCGTCGAAATCAAGCATTTAAGTTAAGTCAAAGACTTTTAAAATATTTATTAACTGCTGCTAACAAACTAAAAGATATGGAAAGTAGTGTACATTTCAGAAGGGAACCGGTCTCTGACCAAGAATCCTCAGGATCAGGAATTGAGTTTAATGAGGATGGTTCCATTAATCCCTCAAATATTGAACTAGAACGTAATTTGTCACCAGTAAATTATGACTTTAATTTAAATGAGAGTGCAGGGATGCAATCAATAAGTGAAATAGAAGTCAAAAGGGAGCCAGTAGAGTTGCTAACTTTGTCAGGTAGTGAAACTGAGCTCAATATATCTCCAGCTCAGTCAAGTCAAGAGATACAAAGTATCAAGGTAGAAGCTCCGGATTGGATGCAAATACTGTTTGCCAAACTCGAATCAAACCAAAATAAAATTGAGGCTAAAATTGAAAATAGTAATAAAGAGTTGGAGAATAAAATTGAGGTTAGTAATAAAGGGTTGGAAAATAAAATTGAGGATAGTAATAAAGAACTAAAAGAAGAACTGCAATCAAAATGGAATAGTTTGAATTATAAGATAGATGCTATTCATCATGACATTCAAGTAAAAGTAGGGCAACAGTTAACTAAAATGCATAGTACTTTCAAATGTGAAATAGATCAAATTCAAAAAAATTATCAAGAGGCAGATGAACTTTTGGAAGTGAGGTTGTCCGAAAGATTGAGCAACGAGTCCAAACTTTGCTCTGACAAAGTTAAAGAGGTACAAATTAAAGTAGATACTTGTCAGAAAAACATTGAGAAAGTAAAAGAAACCTGTACCGAAATTCGTGGTGCAGTGGAACAAAGATGTTCTGCCAGGATAGAAGCAGTAGAGTCACAAGTAGAGGAATTAAATACTAACATTGCTAACCTAGAAAATAGAGTAACCTCTGTTAATTCTAGTCATTCTACTGTACAGCATGTGACTTCAGTTGACGCCGCTTTTATAGGGTGTCGACAGTTTTTGCGCTTTGATCCTGATAAGTACATTCACCCTCTTGAATTTTGGAATGACTTTGAGGATGTTCTCCCCAACACTTGGTCAAAAAGAGAAAAAATTTCATTTATAAGAAGTCATTTGTCAGGTGATGCTTTGCGATGGTCAGCGGATGTAATGATCAAATGTAAAACTTTATCTGAATTTAAGTCTGCATTTCTCAACGAATACTGGTCACATAACAAACAAAATGATGTGTTAAGGGAATTCTGGAGTGGTAAGAAGTTTTTCCCAGGGCGTGAATCAGTAAAGGATTTCGCTAGGAAGTGGGTTTCAAGACTGTCACATTTGACAGAAAAGATGAAGCCAGATATGATCATTATGGGTTTAGAAGGTAAGCTGCCGTGGTACTGGCAGAAGAGGATCATTTCCGCCCCTAGAGATAATATAGACAAATTTATTGAATATCTGGAAAGAGTGGAAAGAGTAGCTGCTGCTGAGGAGCAGGTGCAGCAGAATAACAAATCTTCCAACAATCACGTACAAAATAATGGAAACGTGAACGTTAGAAATATGGAAGTTAGGCACACCAAAACAAACTATCGAAACCAAAGCCGTGGCAGAGGAAGAGGGGGTAGATACTCACCACGCTTTCGTAACAACTACTATGACGAAAGTGGAGAAGTAAATCCTATGCCATTAAGACAAGAAGGGAGTCATGATGCTACTATATCTAGTGGTGTCACAGATGAACACAACAGGCCGCGTGTGGGAAACTAAATCCCGTCTATGAGGAAACTGGCGCTCACCAGGCGGTAACAGTAACACAGCCAGTAACGGAAACACAGACAATCAGCCAACAAACACAGACAGACAACATGGATGACGAAATAAATACAGATAATACCAGTGATGTGTTAAGCCACTCTCACAAAATAGTGGATAGTATTTTGGATACACTAGAAAAATGGGTCAAGGAAGAACAGGAACTCAAGGTAGATAATGGGGAAGAAATAGATAATGGGTTTGAGTCTGAGGGGAATAATGATGAAGTAAAAGCTTACATCTTCGATGAAAATGGCAATCTAAAAGCTGAAGTAGAAGTAGCAGAAGTAGAATCAGTACTGCAAAACTTTAGAGAGGAGGAAATGATGAATGAAGGGGGTAGAAATAGTAACGAGGTGAAAGAATCTAGTAGCTGTGTAAACGTGCCACAAATGGTTGAAGGTGACGACATTCTTATGAACAGCAATATTGCGCAGGGACGCAGTTGCTCAGAGGTAGAGGATAGTTTGGCTGATGTGCAGCAAAGAAAAGTAGAAAAAATCGTCAGATGCTTCGATTTAAAGTTAGTGGACAGATTAGAGAAAGCAGCTAAGATTATAGAGCATGATGAGCCCCAGGATGTAAATGTAAATGTAATTGCAACTGATCAGAATTACTTTAGCTGGAAGAACATAGAACGAGATTTATTACACGAGGTGTGTGAGCAACCTGTTCAATGTAAAATAACTCACCCTGTTATCAAAGTAAACATATCAGGAGTCACTGTGCGTTGTCTGCTTGACAGTGGCAGTGAAGCAAGTGCTTTATCACAAACATTTTTTGACACCATACCCAATAAAGAGAAGTTAACAGTTATGAAAGTAAGTGGCTTAAAGATTATAGGTGCTACTGGAAAAGTCTCTAGACCAGTTCAATACGAAGCTTTGATACCCATTGGTATAAATGACGTAGTAATAGATCATCCTTGTTTGATTGTGCTAGGCTTAAGTGTTGATATGTTGATTGGTACTGATTTCTTATCAAAGTACCAGGGAAAGATCAATTGTGATCAGAACAACTTAATTTTAACTTTACCTGACTCTAAAGTGATAAGAGAGTCTTTTATAGGAAGTCATATAGGCGGTAGTAATGAAACTTGGGAACTGCCTATTAGAGTAATAAAGAATAAAGGATACTTGCAGGAAAATTTGGTTTTCAGTGAGAATGAGGAAAGTGCTAAGGTTAAAGAGAAACACGATGCCACAGGTTTTGCTCCATGTGAGCTGATGTTCAATCAGGAACCACATAATATCATTCCGAGTATGATTGACTTTCCAGTTCTAAGTCAGAGTACATTGGATGAGAAGAAAGCACAGGCCAGGGCAAATATACGCAAAAGAGCTTTAGATAGGAAAAAAAGGCATGATGCAAGGGCTTCCCCCACTAGTTTTAAAATTGGTGAGCTAGTGCTGGTCAAAACAAAAGAAAAATCAAAGAAAATTTCTGCAGAAACTAAAAAGTTTATGCATGTATATCATGGACCATTTAGAATAGTAAGTAAACCTCATGCAAATGCCTATCGTTTGGAATATCCAAAGAGTAAGAGAGAACTAGGTCTAAGAAATATTGTGGATCTAAAGGAATTTAAAATTAACAGTAATTAATTACTGTAGGGAGTCTGCCACTCTTTGGCGGATACACGGTTTGGCGTACCGTGCAGTCCCAGCTGGGTGAAACTTTATTTCCTTTTCAAGTTTCATTCCCTTCTTCTGGTCTATCATAACAGGTAAGAATCACATATGTCTTCATGTTGTATATATGCTATTAGGTTTTAAGTATTCTTAGTAAGGATCTACCTAGTGAATGGCAAAACAAAAGTCTGAGTACCAATAAGAGGCAAACATGGCTAAAATAAATAAATTAAAATATTTCATGTAATTGTAAAGGGTTAGAAACTACAACTAAGAGAGACACTTTGCAGTATACGAAGTACGGTATGAATATGAATAATCCATGAGATTATGCAGAAGGTAGTATGTTGCTAGAAATAAGGTTGTCTGAAGGAAAACAGCGTAAGAAGGTAATGCTCATAGAGGCAAGCAATGGCGTTTTAGAATTAAATAAATGGAGATGTGTGGAAGTGGTGTGAGGATCGCACCAAATATATAGAAACAGGACGTCAATAGGCTGACAAAAGGAAAAGGGAGAAAGAAGTGGAGAAATGAAGTATTTTGAATCTGGAAGAAAAGGGAGAAAATGAATAAGGTGAAGAAGTGAAGTAAGTAAATTGAAGTAAATGATGTAGGATTAAAGAATAATTCCCTCACGTCTCGTGAAATGGTGAAAAACGCTAAATCTTGCTTGAGGCAAATAAATAGTTAAACAGACAACAGAAACACACAAATATTGGAAAATGCAGAAATTTGGAATCGGTATACTGAAAATAACTAATTTCTTTGGTAATTCATACAATAAAGCAAAGTGCTGGTCAGCAAATGACTTCTTTGATGAACTAATCCATACGATAATTAAGCCAGAGTACATTAAAACTAAAAGGTTACTCAATTTTCTAAGTTGAAGCAAGATCTTAATATATTAATTTGCTAAAAGAATTTTCACTATTTAGGAACCTAAAAGATTATTTATGAAAGAAGAAAGTAGGAGCTATTGTATCAGATACGACTTAGTGCTAAATGTCTTTCTGACAACTTCACAATTAGTAAAATAGTGCCAGAATATAAACTATAAAATGTACTTTGTCCTACCTTAGATATAAGTTGAAAACAGAAACTTAGACTGTATTGTCTGTTTCTCAGGGACATGCAGGCTGCATGAATGACTGACAACAAGCGGTAGGGAGATTGGAAGTAGAGACGCAAACCCCATGAATACAATTTCCTCCCACAATTTTGTCAATCAGTGAAATTAAATGAGTGTTACAATAGGACACCCACCACAGTGCCGAGTATTATAGTAAAAGAAAAATGTGAGTGCGTTGCAGTGATAAAAGTCGTGTGTATTTTCTTTTTCAGGAAGAGACTGATTTTAAAGAAAAAAAAAATAACTATTTTGTAACCATTGAAAAATTTATATTTCCATGTAAATGTATGTAAATAATTTGTGAATGTCTTCTGTACTAGGTTTTCTATGTGTATATGAGTATGGTTATTTTGTGTATGTAGTAATAAGGAATTTCCTAAGAAGAAGCAACTTAAGTTGAAAGAGGTATACCAAAGTAATCCATCGCTTGTTTGTTCTTTTAGAAATTAAATTTTGTTCAAAAATAGATTTTCACGAAAATTAAAAAGGGGGTGATGAAGCAAAGCAAGCGCTGTATCATGTATAAGATACAGAGGCGAGCGAGTGCACGGGACTTACCCTAGTTCACTGCTAGTAGCGTCACGTCATCGTAACGCGCCTGCATATAGTATTGCACCACATTTAACATAAAAGTAAAAATTAAGATTTGTGTGTAAAACTTTGTTAAAGTATAGTTCTATGTAATAATGTTTCAGGTAACAAATCTTAATGTTATAAAATTAGTAGTTTACGTAAAATTCACGTTTTGAAAGAAAAATAGGAGGCGCTAAATAATGACGCTAGGAAGCCAAAATTTGGTGAGAAGGTGCAGTAAGAAGTCATTAATGAGTGGTGCTGGTTTCCAAAACCATAAAACTAAAATTGACTCCAGAATCCGCGTTTTTTCGGAAAAATCAGAGGCGCGAAATAATAGAGCTACAATATTGAAAATTGGTAGGATGCTTCAGTTCACCCTAATAATAATAATGGAAATACCACAATCAGTTACCTCTTCTAGTTTTTTAGTAATTTAGTAAAAACTACTTTTGTGAGTAAAATGTACATAAGCATTATAGATTAAGTACTTTAAATTTTAATGATAAAACAAATTCTTTAAGACCAATGATCAGATAGGACAATTAACAAAGCTACACCAAGTTTTAGTCTTGTAGCATAATTAACAGCTGATACAAGTCTTGATAAAGCTATGGTTCAGAGGTAACAATCTACCGTTAGTTCCATTGTAAAAATTCTAGAGAGTAAAGTTTTAATTTTAGCGGGCTGAGATTTTCTACGTGCTTCTGTACTGCTCAGATGTATGTATACAAAAATTGAGAAGTTTGTAAAGCTATTATTAAATGTGATATTTAAGATTATGTGCCTGAGATAGCGGTCATTTGGAGGCCGCAGGCATCTGCATATGAACGGAAAGAACAGATGCTCTCTTGGCGGTACGCGCCGGAGCTATATAAAAAGAGCGGCAGAGGCAGTAGTGAGCTCACTCCGCATTAGACCAACGCCTAGTCCACGCGAGCTTAACGTCCGATCGCGCCTCGCCTCGGGTGACGTCATAGCGGGCTGTGACATGCGCGTACTTAGCAATGTAAACGGACATTGAAAATCGCGAGGACTGTACACCGTCCTGGATCGTTTAGACTTCGGTAACAAACTGTTATTGTGCCGTCCGTGTGAATTATAATTCCGCGTGGCAAGTGGTGACTAACTCCACTTTTAAGGCGAGCATTAATCTTTTTTTTTAACATTATTGCGAACTATTAATAGAGCACCGTTAGTTAGAGTAATGAACTATTCGGGAGGAACTTGCTGTAGAAGTCGCCTCTGAACTATTAAACGATTGGCTGAATTAACAATGTTTAATGTCTTTAGCATTTTTAGAAGTTTCGAGTAATTTGTGTGAGCCTTTAAGATAATAAAATCTTGTTTGGAACTTTAAATTTTATTGAAGCAGCCCTAATCCCGTGAAGAACTATGGATATTTTTCGTTTAGCTGGGCTGTACAGGAATGTGGCCGTGCAGACTGGGAACTAAGGTCAGTAAGTTTCCCTTCGCTTTCTGACTGGCCACCAAATTAGTTGCCAGGCTCGCGTGATTTAAGGTGGCAATGTTCAACTTTCATGCAACATTAAACAACGACTTCTTCGCCGTCCCACATATGTTGCATCGGCAATAGTCTGTTACGTGAAATGAACATTCAAACAACTCATTCGACAACTTCTTCGCCGCCCCACAACATCAACTTATCGAAAGAAATAACTGTGTATTAATGGGAGCGTGTCTAAGGCAATATTCTCAAGATTCTCCATAAAGAGATTTGCAACAAGAAGTGACAATTGGCTCCCCATCGTAAAACCGTCTATTTGACCTTAATACTCGCCGTTGTATGGAAAATATACGGAGCTGACAAAATTCATTGGATAGCAGTATGCACATACACAAATGGCGGTAGTATCGTGTACACAAGGTATAAAAGGACAGTCCATTGGTGGACATGTAACTTGTACTCAGGTGATTCATGTGGAAAGGTGTCCGGCGTGATTATGGCTGCACGAAGTGAGTTAACAGACTTTGAACGCGTAATGGTAGTTGAGCTAGACGCACTGGACATTCCGTTTCGGAAATTGTTATGGAATGAAATATTCAGAGATCCAAAGTGTCAAGACTCAGCCGATAAAAGCAAATTTTGGCATTACCTCTCACCACAGATAACGTACTACCCGACCGCCTTCACTTAACGACCGGTAGTAGCATCGATGTCTTAGAGTTGCCAGTGCTAATAGACAAGTAACAGTGCGTGAAATAACCGCAGAAATCAATGTGGGCGTACTAAGAACTTATCCGTTACGACAGTGCGTGAAGTTTGATTGTTAATGGGCTACGCAAGCAGACGACCGACACCGGTGCTTTTGCTAACAGCACGACATCGTCTGCAGCACATCTTCTTGGCTCGTGACCATATCAGTTGGACACTGTGGCGTGGTTTGGTCAGATGAGTCCCGATTCCAGTTGATAAGAGCTGATGGTAGGGTTCGGGTGTGGAGCAGACCCCACGAGGCCATGGACCCAAGTTGCCAACAACGCACTGTGCAAGTTGGCGGTGGCTTCATGAAGGTGTCGACTGTGTTGACATGAAATGGACTGGTTCTTCTGATCCATCTGAATCGATTATTGGTTGAAAATGGTTATGTTCGGTTATTTGGAGACCATTTACAGCCATTCATGGACTTCATGTTCCCAACAAACAATGGAATTTTTATGGATGCAGTGTGCCGTGTCACTGGGCCGCAGTTGTTCGCAATAGATTTCAAGAACATTCCGAATAGTTTGAGCGAATGGTTTGATCGCCCGAATGAACCCCATAGAACATTCTCAGACACAATCACCAAGTCAGTTTGTGCACAAAATCCAGCACCGGCAACACTTGGCGCTAATATGGACGGCTATAGGGGTATATCTGCCGTAACGTAATGTTGCTCGACGATATTTAGTCTAATTTTAAATCACGAAGAACACACGCCTCTTTGGCTGCTTAAGACTTCTTTATTGACTTCTTACTTAGCAGCTATCCCAGAATCATCACATCTTTGCTACCAAAGAATAAACAAAAAAAAAAAAAAAAAATTTTAAAGATATTACATCATGTTTTCAGTAATGGATTATAACTATTAACGGTCTTGGCAACTTTATAAAATATAATAATTCAATTTAGATTCATCACTGTTGCCTTTACATTACTCCCCCACCAGTAACATGGTTACAAATTAATACATGGTGATGAAGGCATTTTCTTTAAAACAATCAACACAACATTAACATAAAACAGTTAAAAAACATATTGAAATGACAAAAGATATGATACAAAATAATTACAAATTTTTTTTACAATGTCTAATATGATATTTGATTAATTCTCCAGAGAGACAACTGCTCTAAGAATCGAGGTGGGAACCTTATAATCCGTCCTGACTTAGACACTCTGATATTTGGAGATGGTTCCTCAGTGGGATTTTGTGGTTCAGTGTCCTTGGAAAAGTTTGGAAGTTCCTTCTCTGATTCCCATTTTTCTTGCAGAAGATAAGCTGGTTTAAATCTGCCCACTGACACATTTATGTGTTTGCACTTCCTTTTAATAGTGAAATATTTTTCATGCCTTGAAATGACAAGAAGGGAACCATCATATGTAGGTTCTAATAGTTATCTAACCCTGCTACATCTCAGTAAGACATGGGAACAGGTTTGCAGATCTTTTGGAACAAATACTGATCTTGATTTGCTTTGTGTAGGCCTACTAGGTTTCAGCTGAAGCATTTGCTTTTGCAAATTAGATGAAAATGAATCAAGGTCAATCTTTGTAGTGGGCTCTTCAAAAAATTCACCAGGAAGTCTTATAGTTTTTCCATATACCATCTGTGCAATGGAATGGTTCGATGTTTCTCGCTCTGCAGTGCGCAACCTCAATAGAACAGTAGGCAGAATTTCTGTCCAATTAGAACTGTTATGGGCCTTGATTGCAGACTTCAGAGTTCTATGTAGTCGCTCAATTTTACCATTGCATTGAGGATGATATGGCGTTGTGTGCTGAATTTTCATTCCACATGCTATGCCCAAATTATTAAACAACTTCGATCTAAACTGTGTTCCTTGGTCAGTGATTATCTGTGATGGTACACCAAATCTTGCAATCCAGTGCTGGGAGAAGGCTGCTGCCACTTTTTCAGCTGAAATCTCTTCAAGTGGTATGACTTCCATCCAAGATGTGAAACGGTCAATACAAAGTTAAACAATAAGTCATGCCATTAGAAGGAGGAAAAGGTCCGATGAGGTCAATGTGTACAACACTGAAACGTTCATCAGGTTCTTCAAACTTCTCTAGCGGTGATTTTGTGTTTAGATTAGATTAGATTAATACTTGTTCCATAGATCATGAATACGACACTTCGTAATGATGTGGAACGTGTCAGGTTAATAAAATATGTCTGTACAAGAAATTACATTACACAAAATATTGCATGACACTAATGATTAAGTTTTTTTTTTACTTAGTTTATATCTAAAAATTCAGCCAATGAGTAGAAGGAGTTGTCATCTAGAAATTCTTTTAATTTATTTTTAAATGTTAATTGGCTATCTGTCAAGCTTTTGATGCTGTTTGGTAGGTGCCCAAAGACTTTTGTGACAGCATAATTTACCCCTTTCTGTGCCAAAGTCAGATTTAACCCTGCATAGTGACGATCATCCTTTCTCCTGGTGTTATAGGTATGCACACTGCTATTACTTTTGAATTGGGTTGGATTATTATCAACAAATTTCATAAGGGAATATATATACTGTGAGGTTACTGTGAGGATCCCTAGATCCTTAAATAGATGTCTGCAGGATGACCGTGGGTGGGCTCCAGCAATTATTCTGATTACACGTTTTTGTGCAATGAATACTTTTCTACTCAACGATGAATTACCCCAGAATATGATGCCATATGAAAGCAGTGTATGAAAGTAGGCATAGTAAGCTAATTTCCTGAGATTCTTATCACCAAAATTTGCAATAACCCTAATAGCATACGTAGCTGAACTCAGACGTTTCAGCAGACCATCAATGTGTTGCTTCCAGTTTAACCTCTCATCAATGGACACACCTAAAAATTTTTAAAATTCTAGCTTAGCTACAAACTTCTGTTCAAATTCTATATTTATTACTGGAGTTGTGCCATTTACTGTACGGAACTGTATATACTGTGTTTTATCAAAATTTAGAGAGAGTCCGTTTGCTGAGAACCACTTAATAATTTTGTGAAAAATATCATTTACAATTACATCACTTAGTTCTTGGTTTTTGGATGTTATTACTATACTTGTATCATCAGCAAAAAGAACTAACTTTGCATCTTCATCAATGTGGAATGGTAAGTCATTAATGTATATGAAGAACAGTAAAGGACCTAAGACCGAACCCTGTGGGACCCCGTGCTTGATAGCACCCCAGTTTGAGGAATCAGCTGTTGTTTTAACATTACACGAACCACTTACTTCAACTTTCTGCATTCTTCCAGTTAAGTATGAATTAAACCATTTGTGCACTGCCCCACTCAAACCATAATGATTTAGCTTATCTAAAAGAATTCCATGATTTACACAATCAAAGGCCTTTGAGAGATCACAAAAAATACCAATGGGTGATGTCCGGTTATTCAGAGCATTTAATAATTGATCAGTGAAAGCATATATAGCATTTTCTGTTGAAAAGCCTTTCTGAAAACCAAACTGACATTTTGTTAGTACTTTATTTTTACAAATATGGGAGGCTACTCTTGAATACATTACTTTCTCAAAAATTTTTGATAGAGCTGTCAGAAGAGAGATTGGGCGGTAGTTGTTGACATCCGACGTATCCCCCTTTTTATGCAATGGTTTTACAATGGCATATTTCAGTCTATCAGGGAAAACACCCTGCTCCAAAGAGCTATTACATACGTGGCTGAGAATCCTACTTATCTGTGGGGAACAAGCTTTAAGTACTTTGCTGGAAATGCCATCAATTCCGTAAGAGCTTTTACTTTTCAGTGAGTTTATTATTTTACTGATTTCAGAGGGAGAGGTTGGTGGAATTACAGTTGTTTCAAACTGCGCAGGTATGGCCTCTTCTATTAATAGCCTTGCCTCTTCTAGTGAAGATCTAGATCCTATTTTCTCCACAACATTTAAAAAATGATTATTCAAAACATTTTCAATTTCTGATTGTTTGTTAGTGCACTTGTCATTCAGTTTTATTGCACTAAAGTCTTCCTGTGCTCTTGGTTGCCCTGTGGCGAGTGACCTTGATTTCCTGACAACTGACACAGGATTTAGTCCACTGTCGCACATCACTTTTGATTTGTGACCAAATGGCTCTGTTACTCAGCAGTTTCACTGTTGTCTTTATGCCAGAATGAGCTAAACGATGAAAATGAAGAAATATTTGGTAACGACAATGTTGAGGAATATAAGGTCCGATATTTGCAGTGGATGTGTCACACCACAATGTTTTCCCTGATGGAAGTTGATATGACTTGAAGTTTAAGAAGTTGTTCCCTGTTCGGAGTTGCTGTAGTTCTTGATCTTGTTTCTGGTTTTTGGCAATTTCATCATAGTCCAGTATTACTACTTCATCAACTCTGGCTAGAGCATCTGCAACAATATTGTCATGGCCACTGACGTGACGAATATCGGTCGAAAATTGTGAAATGTACTGCAACTGTCTCATCTGTCGAGGAGTTGCCTTATCATTATTTTGATTGAAAGCAAATTTGAGTGGCTTATGATCAGTGAAGATTATGAAGTCTCTTCCTTCCAATAAATGCTTAAACTTTTTTACAGAAAGGTAAATTCCCAATCATTCTTGGTCATAGGTACTGTAACCCTTCTGTGATTTTCTCAGTTTCTGTGAAAAGAATCAAATAGGTCTCCAGTTTCCATTTTCCAGTTGCTGGAGGACACAACCAACAGCAATACCTGATGCGTCTGTACGTAATGCTAGGGGTAACTCTGAGTTATGAAAAACCAATAATGCAGCATTTGCTATATCTCGTTTAGATTTCTCAAACATTTTCTTTGCTTCTTCAGTCCACTGAATTTGTCTGTTATCCTTTTCTCTTGCTCCCTTAAGATAGTCATGCAAAACAGCTTGAGTCTGTGCCGCATCTTTAAGGTAACGACGGTAATAGTTGACAATACCAAGAAATCTGCGGAGCTCATGCAGTTTGTTAGGTAATTTATACTCTAAAATTGCTTGCGGTTTCTCAGGTAGAGGACGGGATCCCTCTGATGTTATCCAGTACCTCAGGAATTCAATTTTATTTACTCCAAAGGTTGATTTTGACATGTTGATTCGAAGTCCATAATTAGACAATCGCTCTATGACTAGTTTCAGGTGTGTTCGGTGGTCTTCAATATTGGATGAGGCGATTAAATTGTCATCGAGGTAAGGAAACACAAAATCTAGCCCAAAAATAACTTCATTAATGAATCGCTGAATTGTTGAAGGTGCATTCTGCAGGCCAGAGCTCATAACATTAAATTCATACAATCCAAATGGTGTGATTACAGCTGTTTTGTGCTTATCTTCTTCAGCAATAGGTATTTGATAATAGGCCTTAAAGAGGTCGATTTTAGAAAATATGTTTTTTGCCTTGAAGAATAAAATGGAAATCTTCTATTCTAGGTACAGGATAACGATCTGGAATTGTTCTTTCATTTAACCATCTATAATTTCCACACGGACGTACTCATCCATCCTTCTTAGGTACAATATGGAGAGGACTTGCCCATGCAGATTTAGATGCTCTAATGATCCCATTGTCTAACATGAATTTAAATTATTGTTTTGCTATCGCCATGCGCTTTGGGTCTAATTGTCTTGCCCTAGAAAACACAGGCGGGCCTTCACTGATAATATACGAGGTGCATTAAGGCCTCCGATTTTTTTTCTAATTAACTACTCACCCGAAATCGATGAAACTGGCGTTAGTTCTCGACGTAATCGCCTTGCAGACGTACACATTTTTCACAATGCTGACGCCATGATTCCATGGCAGCGGTGAAGGCTTCTTTAGGAATATGTTTTGATCACTGGAAAATCGCTGAGGCAATAGCAGCACGGCTGGTGAATGTGCGGCCACAGAGAGTGTCTTTCATTGTTGGAAAAAGCCAAAAGTCACTAGGAGCCAGGTCAGGTGAGTAGAGAGCATGAGGAATCACTTCAAAGTTGTTATCACGAAGAAACTGTTGTGTAACGTAAGCCCGATGTGCGGGTGCGTTGTCTTGGTGAAACAGTACACACGCAGCCCTTCCCAAACGTTTTTGTTGCAGTGCAGGAAGGAATTTGTTCTTCAAAACATTTTCGTAGGATGCACCTGTTACCGTAGTGCCCTTTGGAACGAAATGGGTAAGGATTACGCCCTCGCTGTCCCAGAACATGGACACCATCATTTTTTCAGCACTGGCGGTTACCCGAAATTTTTTTGGTGGCGGTGAATCTGTGAACTTCCATTGAGCTGACTGGCGCTTTGTTTCTGGATTGAAAAACGGCATCCACGTCTCATCCATTGTCACAACCGACGAAAAGAAAGTCCCATTCACGGTGTCGTTACGCGTCAACATTGCTTGGCAACATGCCACACGGGCAGCCATGTGGTCGTCCATCAGCATTCGTGGCACCCACCTGGATGACACTTTTCGCATTTTCAGGTCGTCATGCAGGACTGTGTGCACAGAACCCACAGAAATGCCAACTCTGGAGGCGATCTGTTCAACAGTCATTCGGCGATCCCCCAAAACAATTCTCCCCATTTTCTCGATCATGTCGTCAGACCGGCTTGTGTGAGCCCGAGGTTGTTTCGGTTTGTTGTCACACAATGTTCTGCCTTCATTAAACTGTCGCACCCACAAACGCACTTTCGACACATCCATAACTCCATCACGACATGTCTCCTTCAACTGTTGATGCATTTCAATTGGTTTCACACCACGCAAATTCAGAAAACGAATGATTGCACGCTGCTCAAAAGGAAAACGTCGCCATTTTAAGTATTTAAAATACTTCTGATTCTCGCCGCTGGCGGTAAAATCTGCCATACGGTGCTGCCATCTCTGGGACGTATTGACAATGAACGCGGCCTCATTTTAAAACAATGCGCATGTTTCTATCTCTTTCCAGTCCAGAGAAAAAAAATCAGAGACCTTAGAACTTGAATCCACCTCGTAGTGTTTGACATCGTGTTTAATTTCGCTAGGTACCAAATTAGGTTTAGATACGTCTGGATATTGTAACAGTAGATCTGTAAATTTTGTGTTTTGGCTCATGGTGCTCAGGAAGTTTTCCTCTGAGATTGACATAACCTTACCCTCAGCATTGAGCTTCGTTACATCATTTATTAATCTTTTATTATGGCCATTGACTAATAATTCAAATGTATTCAAAAAAATCGGCACCCAATATAGCTTTATGGATCTTCGCAACTATAAATGGCCATTGAAATTGACGTCGCAGTCCCAGTTCAATAGTACGAAGTTCGATTTCGTATGTAGGAATTTCGGTACCATTTGCAGCCTACAATTTATGTGGTGAATCACCATTAACATTTGCATGAGCGGGAATTACAGAAACATCCGCCCCACTGTCGACAAAAAATTGCAATCCCCTTTTTTTTCAGTTACAAATAAGCGGGTTTTGCGGCAATGGACTTTGGGCAGCAGAACTTGCCGCTAATTCAGCTGCTGGGTCCAGCTACATGGAGACGTGCATTTTTCAGGCTTGCAGTTCTGCCCAAAGCGAAAGTGGTAATAATAACAGTACTTGCCCTTGGAGTTGTATTTATTTCGAGACTTACTACGACTTCGTTTACATTGACGCTCACAGCTTCTGTTACGAGACCTGCCCCGATAACCAGTTCACAGCGCGGCCATTTGTTGCTCTAGCCACGAAATTCTTGCCATCAAGTCACTCATTGTCATCGAAACATCCTGTTGGCTACAAGCACCACTTTTTCTGACGGAAAATTCGTTACGGGGATTTATTTATGTTATTCTATCAGCTATTTTAGCCACCTTTTCGAGTCCCTCGTCACTGACAATTAGAATGTTCCTTATAGAATCCGGAAGTTTTTCTAGCCAAATTGTCTTTAGAACTTTTTCTGACACATCTACACCTGTCAAGTCTTGCATTTTGCGTAATAACTGACTAGGTTTTTGGTGTCCCAAATCAATTCCAGTAACTAATCTCTTAATACGCTGATCTTCACTTTCTTTGAAAATATTCAGTAGACATTCCTTAGCCAACGAATATTTGTTCGCATCTGTGCCGCAAATAATGTCCCAAATATTCTCGATGTATTTTGGTTCTAATTGTGACACTAGGTGGTTAACTTAAGTTTCTTCTGTGACAATTTTGCAAATGCTGAACTGTGCTTCTACTTGATGGAACCAAATTTCGGGTTTTTCACTCCAAAAAGGCGGAATTTTGATGCTAACCTTGTTTGCTTCCAGGCGACCTTCGGAAAGGCTCCCGTTTGTCGTCATATCTTCTGATTATCACGTCGGGGTCACCAAATATAACTGCCGTAACGTAATATTTGTGGCAGTCCCCAGAAGATGTTGCTTGACGATATTTAGTCTAATTTTAAATCACCAAGAACACACGCCACTTTGGCTGCTTAAGACTTCTTTATTGACTTCTTACTTAGCAGCTATCCCAGAATCTTCACATCTTTGCTACCAAAGAATAAACAAAAAATAAATAAAATTTTAAAGATATTATGTCATGTTATCAGTAATGAACTATAACTATTAACGGTCTTAGCAACTTCACAAAATATAAAAATTCCATTTAGATTCATCACTGTTGCCTTTACAGGGGCAGCATTGCTAGTACAGGGTGGCGACCGAAATGTGTTACCAATTGTTTCTTTCACAATTTACGTCGCACATTAGATATCCCGCTGGGATCTTTACAGCGGTACCAGCAGAGCTTGGAAAAACGAATGAGTTACGAAATGACGTGTAATTCACAACACTGCTGCTAGGAGACTAGTAAGCAGCAATGGCTGACAATGGAAGACTGACGACACAGCAACGATCGGCAATTGTGTAACTTTTTCATGTAACGAAAAGCCTTGTTGTGACTCAGAGGCGTTTTCGACAACAGTTTAACACACGATGGGTCCCTTGCAAGAAGACCATCCACAGGTTGTACGATAAATTTGTACAGGAAGGAACAGTATTGGAAGCGAAGCGACTCGGCCTAAACGTGTTTGTTCGCCGGAGAATATTCAAGCGGTACGAGTTGCTGTACAGAGAAATCCCGGTAAATTGTGTAGAAAGGCAGCGGTGCAACTGGGAATATCCAGACGCTCCGTTCAACGCATTCTTAAAAGTGACCTCCATATGTACCCGTACAAGATGACCTGTGCACAGAAGTTCACTGAAGAACACAAGCAGCAGAGACTACCGTTCGCTCAGTGGGCGGAGGATAGGGAAGAAACTCTCAACAACGTTTGGCTTTCAGACGAGGCGCATTTTCATTTAGGCGGTGTGGTTAACAAACAAAATGTACGCTTTTGGGCCACTGAAAACCCACAAGTGCTTCATGAACGACAACATTATGCTCCGAGGATTACAGCGTGGGCAGCAATTTCCAGTCACTGACTTATTTAACCCTTTTTCTTTGAAGAAACTGTGAACAGCGAGCGTTATTTGAGCATGTTTCGCAGTAGCTTCATTCCACAGCTTCTTGCTACTGCCTTGTACTTCAATACGCAGTGGTTCATGTAAGTTGGAGCAAGGCCACATACTGCAAACACTGTGCTGGGAGTTTTTACACGAGCATTTCGACATGCGGATCATTTCACTAAGGTTTCCAGGTCGCTTCAATGATGGACAAAATTAGCCCCCCAATAGTCCAGACCCCAATCCATGTGACTCTTTTCTTTGGAGGGAACTTAAGGAATTTTTTTTCCCGAAACGTCCACGTGATTTGATGGAGCTCAGAAGACTTATTCTTCAAGCTTTCAGTGAAATTACGGAAGACATGTGCCGTAGGGTAATCACTAACTTCAGTGTTCGTTTGAAGGCAGTTAGGAAACGAACGAAATGGTGGACATATTAAGCATGTGCTGAGTTAGAACAAATCTCCATGGACGGCTCTTCTTTGCACTTTATGTCACTTTCAGATTGTATTGACAATAAAGTTTATGTTCAAAAACAAAATGTTAATATTTCTGCAGGGGACTTGCAACGAGTTGTTGAGCCCATGCCACGTCGAGCTGCCGCCCTTCGCATCGTGAAAGGTTGTCCGACATGAAATTAGAAGATCTATCATGACTGTTGTCACCTCAGTGTAAGACAACATAAGAGCGTGGCTAAATAACTCAATCACGTCACTTTCAAAGAACTAATAAACGGGGTGTCAAAGTCTTTCCGCAGTGTCGTATGATTGTTTGCCTGCCTGGGTTACTTCCCTTCAAGTGGACTCTCCCAACATTCCACTGTTTCGTTTATCTCAGCCAGCGTCAGTAGTAACGTTGGTGTGTGTCATTACGTGTCGACGTGAACGTTTAAGTTTAGTTCGTTTGTTTCGTTTTTGTCATTGTTAAAATGCCAACTATTGAAGAACGTGTGTTTTTAGTCGAACAAGTGTTCAAAGCTGGCGGCAAATACAGTTTCAGTTCATCAAACACTTAATTCAGTTTTCCTGGAGACATCACTCTCACGTCGTGATACTGTTCGAGATTTGATAAACAAGTTTCGAAGTACGGGTTCAGTGACAGATGCACCGAGAAGTGGTCGCCAGAGCATTTTGTCTGAGGATAAACTACTCGATATTTCCGGTAAAATGTCCATGAGTCCGAACAAGTCAGTAAGAAAACTCGCCCAGGGAATCGATGTTAGTATCGGAGCGGCCCACGCAGCCGTAAGGAAAAAATTAGAATTTTTCCTGTACAAAGTGGCAGTCGTGCAAGAACTGAAAAATACTGATCATGGAAAGAGACTGCATTATTCTCAATGGTTCAAAAATTTCCTTCAACAAAATGGAAGGGATATTCTTAATGAAACGTTTTTCACTGATGAGGCGTAGTTTCATTTATCCGGGTACTTGAACTCGCAACATTCTCGTATGCGGAGTGCTCCAAATCCACAGTGTATTCATGAGGAACCACTTCATCCTGTGTATTCAACAACAGGGGGGGACACTCTCAACATTTAATGTACAAATTTTTAAGAAAAAATGAATATTCAATAAATTAATAACTTGTATTTCAAAGAGTTTCATTTCGGTATATTCACTGTGGCATACGGTATGCGCGGCTGACTATCATACGGCACTGAGGAGAGACTTTTTGAACTCCCCGTAATACGTCCAAGAGCCTTTCACAGTAACATTCGTAAACAGGGTAACTACATCAAAACTGACTTTAATATCACACTCACTAAGTCAAAGACGGTAAATTCGGCTCAGTTCTTAATAAGACGTTCGCAGTGAACCACTCACGGAATGAGGAGATAGGCCAAATTCTTCCTCAGCTTGTCCCATTGTTATGGATCTTCGGCAGAGCGTGAACAGTAGGTGGTCTAGGTATCTGAGGAAGAAGATTCTGTACAATGGCGATGAAAAAACATTAATGAAAGCACAGGAAGCGAATTTAATAATAAATTTTCGGGGACTTGCGGGCAGTCTAAGTTGTGACTCCAGAGCATTTGAGCAAACTATGGGCTCTATCACACAAGTGAGCCCTTTAAAATAATATGGGGAGTCAGCTGAGAAGCTTATAAAAGCAACATATCATGCTACGAAACTGATACAAGAACAGGACTTCGATGTGCAGTCAACAATTAGTCTCGCACAGGTTTGCGCCAGGAGCTAGTTGTTCTTTTGGTGTTACGTCTATAGGCAGTGAGCTCTTCCATGTTGCAAGACGAATTGCTTCTAGTGCTCCCTTCAGTGGCGAAGTCCTAGCAAGGAAACACTTGCGGGATTTAAGGCGGGATCTTGCTGCGTGATGACCATACAGAAGGTGTCGGCGGTCATTCTCCTGCTTTGTTCTCTCATTCTCTGCAGTAGTGGCCCTCTGGGTGTCGGGTGGTGCTATTCCAACAATCGGATACAATTTCTGCTCTGGTGTTGGCTTATGTTCATGTATCAGCACATTTGAAAGCATCGCTAGTACGAAACCAACCTTGTCTTTTTCTCACATGATATTGTGAACTTTGGATGAAGGGCAACAGGTAGATTCCACATTTCTAGATTTCCATTTGACACTGTTCCCTACCGCAGAGTAGTAGCATATGGAATCCCAGATATGTGAGTGACTCGAAGACTTCTTAAGTAAATAGAACCCAGAGTATTGTCCTCGATGGAGTGTGTTCATCACAGACAAGGATATCGTCAGGAATCCCTCCTGGAAGTGTGATAGGACCACAGCTATTGTTGCAGAAGAAGCTGAGTAGCACAGTCACCATGGTGCAGTGGTTATGATACTAGGGGTTCAAAACTCACCTGAACTGTAAAATTTCAATTTCTATATTCAGTTCGAGTACATTCTAGAAGTATCCACAGATGTCGAGAATCACTGTACAGGAATGTTCTGTAACTGTATATATACCGTATGTGCTCTGGCCGGAGGCAGTTCGCTCCGTGATCTTGTTCAAAACCGGTGGTAGGCAGAAAACATCTTCCGAGATTGTCCTAAATGCTTTCTCCGAAAATTATTTCGAGCAGTTAGTCCACGAACCCACGCGAATTGTAAATGGTTGCGAAAACACACTTGACCTCTTAGCCACAAACAATCCAGAGCTGATACAGAGCATCATGACTGATATAGGGATTAGTGATCACAAGGTCGTTGTAGCTAGGTTCAATACAGTTTCTTCCAAATCCATCAGAAACAAACGCAAAATAATTTTATTTAAAAAAGCGGATAAAGTGTCACTAGAAGCCTTCCTAAAAGACAATCTCCATTCCTTCCGAACTGACTACGCAAATGTAGAGGAGATGTGGCTCAAATTCAAAGATATAGTAGCAACAGCAATTGAGAGATTCATACCTCTTAAATTGGTAAGAGATGGAACGGATCCCCCGTGGTACACAAAGAAGGTCCGAACGGTGTTGCAGAGGCAACGGAAAATGCATGAGAAGTTCAGAAGAACGCGAAATCCCGAAGATTGGCTAAAATTTACAGACGCGCGAAATTTGGCACGGACTTCGATGCGAGACGCCTTTAATAGGTTCCACAACGAAACATTGTCTCGAAATTTGGTAGAAAATCCGAAGAAATTCTGGTCGTATGTTAAGTACACAAGCGGCCAGACGCAGTCAATACCTTCGCTGCGCAGTGCCGATGGTACTGTTACCGACGACTGTGCCGCTAAAGCGGAGTTATTGAACGCAGTTTTCCGAAATTACTTCACCAGGGAAGACGAATGGAATATTCCAGAATTTGAAACACGAGCATCTGCTAGCATGAGTTTCTTAGAAGTAGATACCTTAGGGGTTGCAAAGCAACTCAAATCGCTTGATACGGGCAAGTCTTCAGGTCCAGATTGTATACCGATTAGGTTCCTTTCAGATTACGCTGATACTATAGCTCCCTACTTAGCACTCATATACAACCGCTCGCTCACCGATAGATCTGTACCTACAGATTGGAAAATTGCGCAGGTCGCACCAGTGTTTAAGAAGGGTAGTAGGAGTAATCCATCTAACTACAGACCTATATCATTGACGTCGGTTTGCAGTAGGGTTTTGGAGCATATACTGTATTCAAACATTATGAATCACCTCGAAGGGAACGATCTATTGACACGTAATCAGCATGGCTTCAGAAAACATCGCTCTTGTGCAACGCAGCTAGCTCTTTATTCACACGAAGTAATGGCCGCTATCGACAGGGGATCTCAAGTTGATTCCGTATTTCTAGATTTCCGGAAAGCTTTTGACACCGTTCCTCACAAGCGACTTCTAATCAAGCTGCAGACCTATGGGGTACCGTCTCAGTTGTGCGACTGGATTCGTGATTTCCTGTCAGGAAGGTCGCAGTTCATAGTAATAGACGGCAAATCATCGAGTAAAACTGAAGTGATATCAGGTGTTCTCCAGGGAAGCGTCCTGGGACCTCTGCTGTTTCTGATCTATATAAATGACCTGGGTGACAATCTGAGCAGTTCTCTTAGATTGTTTGCAGATGATGCTGTAATTTACCGTCTAGTAAGGTCATACGAAGACCAGTATCAGTTGCAAAGCGATTTAGAAAAGATTGCTGTATGGTGTGGCAGGTGGCAGTTGACGCTAAATAACGAAAAGTGTGAGGTGATCCACATGAGTTCCAAAAGAAATCCGTTGGAATTCGATTACTCGATAAATAGTACAATTCTCAAGGCTGTCAATTCAACTAAGTACCTGAGTGTTAAAATTACGAACAACTTCAGTTGGAAAGACCACATAGATAATATTGTGGGGAAGGCGAGCCAAAGGTTGCGTTTCATTGGCAGGACACTTAGAAGATGCAACAAGTCCACTAAAGAGACAGCTTACACTACACTCGTTCATCCTCTGTTAGAATATTGCTGCGCGGTGTGGGATCCTTACCAGGTGGGATTGACGGAGGACATCGAAAGGGTGCAAAAAAAAGGGCAGCTTGTTTTGTATTATCACGTAATAGGGGAGAGAGTGTGGCAGATATGATACGCGAGTTGGGATGGAAGTCATTACAGCAAAGACGTTTTTCGTCACGGGGGGGCCTTTTTACGAAATTTCAGTCACCAACTTTCTCTTCCGAATGCGAAAATATTTTGTTGAGCCCAACCTACATAGGTAGGAATGATCATCAAAATAAAATAAGAGAAATCAGAGCTCGAACAGAAAGGTTTAGGTGTTCGTTTTTCCCGCGCGCTGTTCGGGAGTGGAATAGTAGAGAGTTAGTATGATTGTGGTTCGATGAACCCTCTGCCAAGCACTTAAATGTGAATTGCAGAGTAGTCATGTAGATGTAGATGTATGTGCGAGTGCTGAATAAACCTTCGTTAAGTGAAGTTAGTATTCGTCATTCATCTAATTACACCTTCTTATACGTGCCATTATTCTGGTGGAGACGCTGGCTATTGGGACTTGTGATAGCGCACATTATCGACGACACAGTGGCTCTCATCAGGCCACGACAGAGCTGCCGTTTACATGGCGAGAATCCCAAGTTCGAGCCATATTCAACGGGTCACAGTCTATCAGAGACAGAAAAAGAGGAGGACGTTATGATGACAGCAACTGTGTGCCACAACATGAGACATCCTTCCGGGTTCTCTGGTGACGATGGCCAAGATCCAACAAGCGGCTGAAGGTATATGAGCGTATAGCCAAATTTAACAAATGAGATGACACCCTGTGTTTGGCTGAAGTATTTTTTTACTTGGAGGGCACTGCCCAGCAATGGTATCAGAACAATGGGGAGAAGCTCACAGGCTGGGAAGTATTCCAGTCGGAGCTGCGCAAGTATTTCGGCGACGCACAACGACAGAAGTGCAAGGCTGAAGATAAATTAAAGTGCAGGGCACGGCGTCCAGGAGAAAATACAGCATCCTGCTTTCAAGATGTCTTGGAGCTGTGTAAAATAGTGGATCCTAGAATGAAGGAGGAAGATAAAGTTGCACATCTCATAAAGGGTGTTGCTGAGGACATGTATCAAGCCCTACTCCTGAAGGAGGTTCCAGCAGCAGACGACTTCATAAAATGGTGCCAGTATATTGAGACAATGCATCAAAAAAGAATTACACGCAAGAAGTTTGAACGACTTCAAATGGTCAAACGGCTCTAAGCACTATGGGACTTAGCATATGATGTCATCAGTCCCCTAGAACTTAGAACTACTTAAACCTAACCAAACCTAAGGACATCACACACATCCACGCCCGAGGCAGGATTCGAACCTGCAACCATAACAGCAGCGCGGTTCCAGACTGAAGCGCTTAGAACCTCTCGGCCACATCGGCCAGCTGAACGGCTTTGAAACGTCATATCGATGTCTGTGATGATGGAAGGAACTGATTTCACAAGTGTTCTTCCTCAGATAGTGAGAGAGAAAGTTCAGAAGGCACTTGGATTGCACGGTGAGCAAAAAACCGAGATGCTTCAAGAGGTCATAAGGGAGGAAGTGGAACATACATTGAACCCAATCTCTCATCCTTCATTTCTCTTTAAAATGGTGAAAAAGTAGAGACCCAGGCGAAGTTACATTCCTAAAATGCCGCATGAGGAACCTGTTTCGGCACCAAAGAAGACTGACGTCTGGAGGGCCCAGGATAACCAACCAGTATGTTTCCACTGCGGACGATACGGACACGTGATGTGCTGTTGTCGAGAAAGCAAGACAGCAGATCAATCTTAGGCGACGCCAACTCCAAGACGACAAAGATGAACAAGAAGATGTGAGTGCAAGATGACGTAGATCGCCATCGCCGCAAGCTAGCTGCTGGAGAGGATGTTCCCTAACCCGCCGATCAAGGTCTCCATTGCCGTTTAGAACTATGAGTTGCAAACTAAGCGGAGTACCTACGACTGGGAGCTGTTAGCTGTGTATGAAGCCATTAGACATTTTAGGTCACACATAGAGTTGCATCGCTTTATAGTTTTCACTGATTACAAACCTATTTCTTTTTCTTCCATAATGACAAGTGAATCCTTTCCATCAAGTCAATTCCACCAGGGGTCTTCATTAGTCAATGTACTACTGGCATTCTCCATGTAAGACGGGCTTACTGTTTTTCCTGAAGTAATGCTGCTTCTGCAAACATTGACTACAACCAGCTTAAGTGGTGCAGGTCATTAATGTGGAATTACAGTAGCATATCAAGAGTCAGAATACTGGACTGCACGTAAAAAGACTTACGATGGACAAATCCCAAATCCTAGTCCAGTGTGAATTTCCAAAAATTGAGTTCACCTTTTTTTCCACAGGTTTTTAGAAAACAAGTTTCTGACTCATTCAACAGATACTCTAATTCTGGGGCTAACTGCACAATCAAGATGGTGACCAACAGATATTTATGACCATATGTTAAATATGACTGCAGATTGTGGGTAAAAACTATGGTTGAGCACCGTTTTCATAAACAGTGTTTTGCACGCATCGATATCATCTTGGTGGGATCTCTCACTTCGGTTCAAGACTTTAAATACATTTTTCCAGTAACTGACAATTTTACCTGCTAGGTGAAAGCAGTGTCTATTGTGGAAATTTCAGCAGACATAGTGGGACAGACTTTTCTAACAACATGGATCTCCCCATTTCAGATGTATCAGTACCATCACTAGTGACCGTTGATATCTTCAAATTTCATCTGTTGCTAGCATTCCAACATATGGTCCTAGACATCTTCATATACGAGGATCTGCGGATGTGTTCTCATGTCATGTTGCATACAGATTCTGTCAATGCACCTTTGCGAGCACCATACAGTGGCCTCTATCCTGTATTAACAAGGAACGAACTCACTGTAAAGATATAATGAATGGAAAACTGCCTATGGTGTCCTTAGAACATATTAAACCTGTCAACCTGCTTCAAGATGACAGAGCTTCAGGCTGGTCTCTTGCTGTCACTCGACGTCAGTGTTGCCTGATGTGGTCGCTGGCAAGACCACACCATCATCACACCGGGGTCAAATAACCCTCAATACCAGGAGCTCCAATGTATGGGGAGTGGAGGGAGGGGTAAGGGGGGTGGGGGGTTGCTGTATGGTGATGCAACTAATCTATTGTTAAAAACAGTCACTGAAGAACTGAAGTGTGGAATATATGTGTGGTTTCAGTTCTCTGAGACTGCAGATGTGTTTGCGTGAGTATGTGTGTGTGCGTATGTGCATCTACTGCTGCCAAAGGCCTTAATGGCTGAAAGTTATAATTGTGGGAATCTTTTTGATGTGCCTATCGTGACTCAGCATCTCTGCTATATGGTGAGTAGCAACTTTCTTTCTCTGGTATTGTTACATTCTATCCTGGATTTTCAATTGTTTGATTTTGCTTTGATTCTCACTGATTCCTGCCTTTAATTTCCTTGCATGCACTTCATCTATTGTATTGTCTCAGGTTACATGTATCAGTGAGCAAGTTATAATAAAGTGTGTTAACTATCAAGTGTGTTAACTCAATGTTAGCAAATACTCACTCTACTTATGGACTGACATTTTCCACACATTCCTAGTATGATAAGTAGTTGGTGATCTATTTCTAAGATAATGTAAATATGCAGTTGTGTTCAAACCAGGCCATCCCATAAACAGTGCTTTACAACCATCCACCTCCTGGTTACCTTCTGGGTTCTCCTTACCTCCAGCTTGTCCTCACTCTCATTCCTCAGGTCCCTCCCAGGAACACAAACCCCTCATACGAAAAAAGAATAGCCATCCACAAGATAAAGATAGATTCTGTTTTAATTATCCTCCACTGTCGCTGTTGCAATGAACCACAGTGATTCCAGAATGAGATTTTCACTCTGCAGCGGAGCATGCGCTGATATGAAACTTCCTGGCAGATTAAAACTGTGTGCCGGACCGAGACTAGAACTCGGGACCTTTGCCTTTTGTGGGCAAGTCACCTGTGAGGACGGGGCATGAGTCGCGCTTGGGTAGCTCAGTTGGTGGAGCACTTGCCCGTGAAACACAAAGGTCCTGAGTTCGAGTCTCTGTCCTGGACACAGTTTTAATCTGCAGGAAGTTTCAACCACAGTGGTTACCTAACAGAAGGTATCCGTCCACTATTTCTTTATTCCACCTACAAATCCTGCTATAGTGATCCCATTCAGAAAGTGCAGCATCCCTCAAATTCATACTCAAATACTTAGGCCCAGCCCAGAAGCTTTCTCCCAAACATATCTCCCTCCTCAAAATGATGCCCCACACAACCACCTTCAAGATGCTTAGAAAATTCCATAAATGCAGCAATTCTGCATGTCCCATTGTGCCTCGTTACTGTGGCCCCACCAGAAGGATCTCCACTCTTGTTGGTTAACACCTCCAACCAACTTCCCGTAGCCTAGCCTCACATACTAATGATATGAACCACTTCCTTCACTGTCTTTCTCAACCATCCCCACCCCATTACCACTTGGATCCCTATTCATCACTGTTGGTGCCACCGCCCTATGCACCACCATCCACCGCACCCACGACCACTATCAAACACCATCTCTCCCAATGTCCTTCTGACTCCAAACCCACCACCTAAATTCCTTAGACATTGAACAAATAACATCGTCACCCGTAACTCTCTCTCCTTCAAAGGGAAGATGTACAAACTAATATAGCCACGAGTGACCGGTGTGCGGTGCACGGCAGACAATGGAGACGCGAAGCCACCAGGCGCAGGAGACACTGGAGGTCTCACTAACAATGAACAAACAGGACAGACGACAAGTAGGGGCGACAGACACTATGACCGACCAGGACACAACACGAGGCAGGCAAGCAAGGAGGAACTGAGGTGATAAACATGGTGAGGCAATAACAATGCAAGAACACTCCAAACAATGTTTGTCATGCAACACGCAGAACTGGAATGCAGTAAGGCCAAGATGCATATGCAAACTACGGCGAGTACCAGACTGCTGGAGTAGCACCGCGCAGCCATCTAAATACATGATCGCAGGAAACGTGACTTGCTGTGGGGTGCATGTGGTACGGAGAGTGGTGCACTCACACAGCGAGGCTCACAGTGCAGGTGCATGCCGGAGCACAGGTCCATACCCTCTGGCATGCATTCAACTTCTGATCAACAAACAGATCTGGGGCATGGCCAAGGCCTCAGCATGGCACCAACCTACACCAACATGTCTACTTCAGGAGTGGAGTCACCTGATGCCATGTAGATGATGATGATGATGATGCAGGTGAGGTACTCAACAGCATGGTCAGCAGTGCACTTACAACTTGTCACAGAGGAAGGGGAGGGAGGGTGGATGTCAGCATATGCAAAGTTGCTTACAATTCATTGAAGTCCACTTATCACTTATAAACAACTGCCATCATAATGTACTGAAGTATCATGCTGAAAATTATTTAGTAAGAATGTATAACTATCTGGCCAAACTATCCATTCAATGACCCAACATCCCCAGCATTTTAGGGATGGCATCCGACAGTTCACAAAATTTCAAAACCTATGTGACACTAGAGTTGGTGTTGGTGAGGATAGTGCATAGACCTCTGGCTAAACCAAGGGGCACCCTGATGTCAGTATATAAAAAGATGGATTCAAAATATGCTAAACTGAAAGTGGCATACTATAAACTTCACACAGTTGTGGAACCTCCCACTAAAGGAGGAAACTGTAAGGTAAATAAGTCCTATGTGCATTCTAGTGAGCAGCATTTCCTTGATGTGGTTGGCATCAAGTCTGCCATGCCTGCTGGGTTGATTTGAGTGACCACAGTTTGCTCTCCTGGGCTGGGAGCTGCAATTCTTCATTTAAATTCCACTGCCATACAGAAGTTCCTGTGGGAGCTATTGATTAGCAACAGATATCTATGCCTTTATACCTTTTTGTGGTGGTGATTTACACGAGAGGTCAGGGGGAGCATTAGACACTGCCTGGCTCTGTTTCCTCCATGTGGATATCAGTATCCTCGACAGTAAAATCGCCATTGGAAATGGAGAGACCTCACCGATCTGACGGTTAATTGCCAATTTCTCTGCTTTGAAAGGCTTTTTATTTGGTGTATTTTCCTTACTCATAGGAAAGGCTGGTTGAAGGTTAGAGGGGATGCCTTAGTGGGCCCCTAATATGGCTCAGGCTTCAAGAAGTCCTTTGCTGACAAATTCCAAATGGGGTCGGGGTCAAGTACAGCTTCCACCACCCCCACCCCCCACCCCCCCGCCCCCACAGGTGCCTTGACAAATGCGTGTGTACTCATGCTTGATTCTGTGTGGAGGCATCACATTTGGTGACTGACTTCTTAAGGGCTAAAGCAAACGAAGTGGCCAATGTCAGAGACAGTACAGCTTTAAAAGCTTTTAGTTTCTCCAAGGGGATGCATCAGGTGACTCCACTCCTGAAATTTCCTTTCATCATTAGAATCTCGCACTTCCTGTTCCATACTGGCTTGTCCCCACAGCAGTTTACACATTTCAGAGGAAGTGTTCAAGCACCATCCTGATTTGTGAGCTGGTCCTCTACAGTTTCTACAAGTAGCTCTCCTATTACATACCATGGGCATGTAAAGAAATCTTTGGGATTTAATGCATCGCATAGGGTTGGGAACAAACTCTTGAACCTTAGGACAGACATAGCCCACAAGAATTTGTTCAGCTAATTATGATGTGTTGAAGGTCAAAATAAATGGTAAAATTTTTTCCAATGTGCCACTTACTCTCCTCACATAATTTTGCACTTCCACAACACCCATGTTTTTCCATTTTTTCACATAGCTACTTGGCGCCCATCTCCATTAAATTAGAGTAGCTAACGCTACCTTTTCAGAACATGGGGGTGCTATGCAATTCAGCCCAACAGGGGTGTCACCCAAGGCCTTGAATGCTAGCTCGTGTACTTGCTGTGACATTGAAGTTTCAACTCTAAGTGCTCCATTATGAAGTCCTTTAACACTTTTGGAGGACCTAGGAATATCCTCCAATCCCTTGTGTATACAGAAAGGGAACATATTTTTAAATATTCCTCCTGCTAGAGTCTTTTTTACCTCATCAGCCTTTTGCTCCATCAGCTTGTATCACACAAGGGGATTTTTATTGGGCTGTGGACCTTCCTCACAGTCCAGATGGCGAAGGCAAGGCCCCCGATCTCATAAAATAAACAATGTTCCAATGACGCACCTATTGATGGTCCCTGAAGTAAGCACAGAATTTATGGCAGAAGGGATCTGGCTGCACTGGCCAGTTCCCAGAGTGGGAAACCCAGGGTCACAGTGACTGTACCCAACACTGTACCTAACCACTGCTGGGACGGCTCCCTGAGGAAAAAAGAAGCCCTCCATTCTTTAAGTTCATCAGGCTCCTCCAAAGTTGTGGGACAATCTTCATCAGGCTCCTCCAAAAACCTTTCTGGCTTTGGTGGCCCTGCCATCAGCTATGCTACCACCAGCATAGCTCTCAGTGTCACTGAGGCATGCAAATCATCCTGTCCAGCACTGGAAATGCCTACAATAAAGTGGTGACTGACATGAGAGGGACAATACAGGAAGCCTTCCTAGTGTTGTGCAGCAGAATAATTTTATTGTATATGCTTAAATTTTTTTAAGTTCTACTAGGCAAGCTCAGAATAGAGAAAATGAGCTGTAAACAGTGTGCCAATTGAAATGTCAAGACATACTGCTGATATTGGCGAATATCAGGACGTGAAGCAAGCATTAGCAAACAACCTTCAAGACAGAAAGCAGATACACAACTGTCGTAGTAAACAAAGTAGTGCTAAGTAACACTGTAACTTCAGCATCAAAGCATCACAGTTCAACATAGGCAGAATGACCCAAGCTTGGAGATACAGACTAATTATTGAATTACTACACCAAGGTAAGTAGCATTGATGAGACAAATAAATGAGGGCAAACACACATTCATACAACCAGAGCCATCACATCATAAGTGCAGGCTAGACCCTTTAAATATCGAAGCTGTTGAACCATGAAGACACATTCAGTTGTGCTTCCACTCTGTCCATGTTGCTTGAATGAGATTTAATGGCAGTCTATTGAGTTTCAGTGAAACCACTCGAAGATTATACTGCTACATATTTGCTAACTTCAACACATCATCATGGACGAGAAGAATTGTGTGCAACCAGAAATTCTCCATTATGGGTCATTGCAAATGATCTGCAAACTATCATCTCTGCCTCGACCAAGTGTGGTGCATTTGTACAGCCCCCCGACCAACTTGTGAACATCTACTGCAGTCTTTGTCAATCCACAGGTTGCCATACTCGAGTGCTTGATGGACTGTTTACAACAGTGCTAAGGTGGGAGCTGCACTGTTATCTCAGAACGCATGGGCAGGTGACACCACCTTGTTCCCTACTGCTGCCAGCGCAGCATGTGGCAATAATCTATGGGGCAATGTCATGTCTCATTGACAAGATGTCAGCACTTCTTGTGCATTCACCTACCTGCCACCATGAATACACTTTACAATTCTGTAAACTTAACACAAGGAATACATGTTATTACAGATACCACTGTGTCACAGACATCTGCTCACATAAACTGGACCGCTCACCCTCACTCTTTGCCTGACCTGGAGTCTTCATGGTCTTGACTCATGGCCAAGATATCTTATCTTAATTCTTCCACACTCTCAACAGCTTTTCTATCTTTCATTCACTTGTTCCTCCTCCACCAAATGTGCCATCTTCTTGGATGGCTCCATCCACACCTCTGTCCCCATTAAATCCCTAACCATAAACAGTACTTTCATTCTGATAGCTATTATACCTTCCTGACCAAAAAATCACCCCTATATAATGTAGCACCTGCAGTGATAAGAATTCCCTTGCCTAACATGCCTTCACAGACAGGCACTACACCCCAAACCTAGTCCACAGATAGATTTCCCATGCCTCAGCCTCAAGCAACCCTAATCCTTCCAATCACCACCAATAATCAGCTGCAAAAGGAGCACCTCCTCATCACCCAGTATCATCCTAGGCTGGAACAGTGAATCACATCCTTCACCAGGGCTTTGACTATCATTGTGCCTAGAAATGAGGAGAATCCATCCAGCATTCCTTCCCACTTCCCCCAGAGTGGTATTGCCCCATCCATACAATGATGCAGTATCCAAGGCCCTTCCTTACACTGCACCCATTCCCACACAGTGCCACACGAGTCACATCCCTGTGGAAGACCCAGGTGCAAGGCCTGTCTAATACACACCCACCCTATCTTACTCCAGACCCATCACAGGGCCACCTGTGAAACACTGAGCCATACATATGTTCCACTGCAATTTCTGTGTAGTATTTTAAGTGGGTATGACTACCAATCAGCTGTCCACCTCAGTGAATGGCCACTGATAAGCAATGGCCAAGAGCACAGTTGATCATCCAGTGGTAGTACACAATGCTGGACACAATGTGCTCCATTTCAATGGCTGTTTCACAACCCATTCCATATGGTTCCTTCCCTCAACAGCAGTTTCCATGAACTGCACTCATGGGAGTTGTCCTTGCAACACTTCCTTTCTTTCCGTTATCCTCCTGGCCTCAATCTCTGCTAGCCCCTACCCCATACCCATCACCACCCTTATCTCACTCATTGTTCACCTACACTCCCCTTCTCTGAAATCTCCCCTCCCCCTGTTCAATAACCCCTCCCCCAATCCACTCCTCTGGGCCATCATCATTGCGTGCTGCAGAAACTCACTGGTACCTGTGTAACATTCTTTTGTTACACACCTGCTACCTCCACCCCAACTATCAGCTACCCTTTCCTAACCCTCCCTCTGAGGTCTTCTTTCCTCCCTCGTTAACTATCAGATGCAGCCCCTCACCCCAGTGAAGCTGTAGAACTGCCACTCCAGTAATGTAATATGTTCCTTGCTGGCCATTGTGCATTGTGTGAGAAGGATACACTATATAGCTATGAGATGTCTCCAATTTCACATTTCATTCAAGGATATTACACAAAGTAAAAAATAGCTGGCTGCACATATCAAAGGAAATCTAGAATTCTAGATTTTTACCATAGTGTCCTTTATGAAAGTTGGCAATATTTATATTTCCTTGCATTGCTGTCAAAAATAGGTTATACAGTTTTAAGACCAATGTTTGCTGAGGTTTTCTTTTGAAGCTCGATTGAACAAAAAGCCTGTAAAAAGGCTGAAGTTTTCCTTTAAATATTTTTCTTCTTTCAGTTCTATTCTATCCTGATCCAATCACTGCATTCTTTTGTGGACTACCTCAATCACACTAGGCTCAGTGATAAAATAGTTTCTCAAACAAGAGTTATAATTTGTCACATTGTGAATCTGTATCCAGCTAAGAGCTAAATTTCCATGACCTCAATTATGTATGTATGTTCCACCTTCCAGACAAGTAGGTGTCCTAGTATAGTGTATTCAAAGAGTGCAAGAGAGAATATTACCTCATCATAACAGGTGTCAAAAATCCTAAAATTTTGTGTTTTACTTGTGATCAGAAGAAAACACACAATAAATTCATGTACCGTATTTATGCGAATCTAAGCCGCACTTTTTTTCTGGTTTTTGTAATCCAAAAAACTGCCTGTGGCTTAGAATCAAGTGCAAAGTAAGTGGAAGTTCTGAAAAATGTTGGTAGATGCTGCTATAAGTAACTTCTGCTGTCGAATATACTGTATGTAGCGCTACACAGGCATGCCTTACAGGCACAAAGATAAATACTGGTGCCAAAACCTCTGCGTCAGTAAATAAATTAAAAGAAAAGGTAGAAGAATGTAAACATTATGCCATATATTCTTTCGTGTTTGCTGCTATCTCATTTAAATCCGGAACTAGAGTGAGAAACCAGCAAACACGGAAGAATACACAATTCATGTCACATGTATATTCAGATATTATTCTTATGCTGAATAGTGATACAGTCAAAAATGAAGCACGGCAACTGACTCGATTTTTAAATCCAAGATGACTAATTTCTGTACAGAATGTAATGTACTAAAGAGGCATCTGCAAAGATTTTCAAATGGAGAAAAATTTTCGCTGAACTCTCGTTCAGAACATCATCTATCATACACAGTCTATTATTTAGTTCTTGTTGATCATTATCAAAGAAAGCAACAGTGTAAGTAACAACAAATAGCAGTCTCTTGCCACTGTTTCGCTTATGAGACAATTCCCCCCCCCCCTGCCCCCCCCCCCCCCGCCCCCCCGCCCCCCCCCCCCTCTCTCTCTCTCTCTCTCTCTCTCTCTCTCTCTCTCTCTCTCTCTCTCTCTTTGTTGTAAGCTGCGGTAGCGTGCAGAGAAGCAAGCCATCCCGCGAGCGGTGACAGGTCGTAAACACTCATTATCAGAATGGGACAAACAATGCATGACACAGTGCAATAATATAGTTTCAGCTTAGAGTGACGTGAACATCTATAACAAAGAGGAAGGCACTCAATAGACCAAAGCAAAATACGCAGTCGATTCAAACCCAATGAAGCACGTGAAAAAGAAAGGGTACCGTTGTAAATATGGACAGAGCGCCTGACACATAGCAATGGCTACTTGGTGAAGCTTAACTGTTAAGCTTACGACTCGAACCAAATTACTGTAGCTGTATCTTCACCCATTCGACCTCAATTGTGGGTCATGTTACAATGGAGCAACTTTGTTTCCATTTGGAGGGGTGGTCTAAATCTTTCCTCTTCCCCTGAATTTTGAGTCTCTAATTTCAGGTGCAGCTTAGATTCGAGTAAATATAGTATACGACAGAAAACTCATAATGAAGTAAGTATGTGCTGAAATTGTGTTAAAAAAGACAGAATGTTGCATTACAGTAGCTTTTCCTGTGTCCACTTTCTAGGCAGACAGTGTGAGCATGATACTGAAATGAAGACAAACTCACTTATAAGTGGTTGTATTTACTTTGTCACAACAATGTACATGACTTACAAAAATTGTTTAAGTGAAATACATTGTATATGTAGGCAGTGTTAGCATTTGTGAAACATATTACTACATTTCATAAAATGACTCGATTCTCAGCAGTCAGCGACCAAAAATACATTACTAGTTACTCGAAACATTCATCTTTAGCAACACCACAAATGAGTTCACACACGACACAATTAGCACAACTGTTTTTTCTGATTAATATTTTTGCATAACTGGCTGGCTAAATATGCAAGCGGATTGTTTTTGGAGACACATTATAGCAATAAATATTCTTTTGAAATGGTATGATCATGTTGACAAATTTATGATCCTTAAAACAAAATATCTGTAAAATATGGTACTTGTTTTGTGTTACTGGGTATAATACGCATTTTGAGAGACAACTTTTACTTAAATAATTACTTCATAGCAGATAAATAACTTATTTTAGAGGGCTTTAGGGGATATTGCAGTACTGAAACTGACAACCAAATCAAAATGATGGAACAGTAATTTCAAGCCTTTTAAAGGACCAAAACAATTTACATCTGGCATATTCAATGCAGATGTAAAGTGACTTAGAAAATAATAAAATTAAGTATAAAATGGGAATTCATTTTCAACCTGAGTATTTTGGTAACTTTTATATCCCATTTTCATCATTTGTGGGACATGAAGAAACATAATGCTACAAATCCCTAGCCTCAGAAATATCTTGGGCAGATGTTTCCATCCATTATCTGGCACCCTGTTAAAAAATCTTGGATCTTAATTGTCCTCCTCATTCTACCAAAAGCCACCAGATGAACCTCCACCAGGTGGGCTTTGAACTCTGATGCACGATTTCTTGGTAGTATTATCCAGTTCCTCTAAAAAAACAAAATACAGAGAACAAAATCAGTAAGATTGTGTATTTATATGTTAATAAAAATAGTATGTTTATACACTACAAGAAGATAGCAGAAGCAATTGGAGCTTTTTGTTGTTGTCGTCGTCATTTAAATTTCTAAAGAGAGTGCTACACCAACTTTGGATCGTATGTTAGGCAGTCACCAACAGTAGAATACAAATTCACTTTCTGGAAAATAAATTGTGTACGCTCTCAGTCTGGTTTCTACAGCTGCATTCCTCAGGGGAAAGTTGTATTTTAACCTACAAAAGAAGTACCCTGAGAGATAAAATATTTGCTGCTTAGTATCTTCTACACTGCTACTGAAGTAATATCTAGGTTATATCTAAGGGATATGAAATTTTTGAAGAATTTATTACCTCCTCTTTGCACAACTGAGTACCACCTCAGTAACAAAACATGAGGAATATGTAATCCACATCAAGGTACCTAATGAAATTGACAACGTAGAATGTTAGATATGCTTTCCTGAAAAGTATAACAAACCACTTCACATAGCTCCTGAGACAAATAAATGGTTTACCAAATATGTTATAAAGTGTAATGTTTGCTGATAACAGCAACTTTAACAAAACTATAGGGCCATCTCATGTGACAGAATGGGACAAAGGCTTAACATTGTAACATAAGAGGGTTGGAACTTAAATAGTGGCAACTATTTATTCACAAGCGATACAAAAGAGTTACATGTTTGCACCTGTTACTGTTCTTCAAAGTAGTCACCAGCGTTGTGTATAACCCGTTGCCAGCAATGTGGGAGGTGTAGTATACTGTTAACAGAGCCTGTTCTGTTGATGGTGCAAATGGAGCAGTCCTCTGCTTTGTCGAATCTCTGGAACAGTTCCGAAGCGAATGCCACAAAGTGGCTCCTTCATCTTTGGAATCAAATCAAAGTCACAAGGAGTTAAGTCTAAGGAGTATGATGGATGGTACAGGACTTCCCAGTCCCATCAACTGAACAGAGTAGGCATAGCTGCACCATCAACAGGACAGGCTCTGCTAACGGTATACTACGCCTTCCACATTGCTGGCAACGGGTTCTACACAACGCTGGTGACTATTTTGAAGGGCAGTAACAGGTGCAAACCTGTAACTCTTTTGTATCAATTGTGAATAAAATGATGCCACTATTTAAGATCCAACCTTCGTATTTATGAAAAGGATAGATTGCCACTTCCCATAAAGATAACATGTTGAATTGCAGACAAGCATGACCAAAACACTATTACTTACAGTAAAGCCCTGAATTAGTGAATTCACTTCTTTTAATGAAACCTACTTTAAGAAACGTCTGCTTTTAAGGAATAAATATGAAGCATTTTGCAGACTGAAATGCAGTTTTTACATAATTCCTAACATGTTTGAGTGCATTTCTGATTTCTTTCCATTTTTCATTCGGGTCACATTTATTGACATGTGATGCAGTAAATAGTAACTGATTCAACCAGTTGACACATACATAGATCATAGCCAATAACTCAACTTCTCTTGCACAATACCAGTAGATATGTCGAAGGAATAGGAAATTGATATCCATGTGACTTACGTCAACTGATGTGATGTTACAGTCTACAAAGTGTAGTGTACTGAATTGTCAAAGCTATCAATTTTATGCTTGTGCAGTTATAGACTGGAACCACTGAAGGCTTACAGTTCACCAAAAGCTATCAATCATCTGTGATGTGGATGGCAATCTTCACATAAATATTTCTGACACTGTGAAGAAATATGATTAAGCACCATTTACATGAGCAGTACATTCAAAAATAAGGATGTGATCTTAAATGCCTATTGATCTGAAAAGGAGGAATATTTGTATATCTACATTCAAAGATGTTTAAAATGTTCTTCTAATGCAGTTTCCAGAATTGAAACTGGGATGCATTCCTATGTGTTCATGAAATCACTCGGATCTACATTGAAAATTTCAGTGCATTGATGAGTGGATGATTTTTTTAAAAATTAAAGTGAGAGAGAGAGAATAGTGATGGAAGTGAAAAGTTGCCTCCACTATTTATTTCCAAGTGTTTCCAAAACATAAAAATGCTACTTGGTACTTATGAGTTCAACAGCAGACCCTGGAGACATAAAAAATCTCCGACTTCTTCAGGAATTTAGATGCCAAGATGGGTGCAGCAGAAACGGGACATATTTTTGACCTATGCCCTGTAAATCCCAGGGAAACATAATTTCTTAGGAATGTAAATGTGTTCCTTTCTCAAAAATGCACAAGTCATCAGCAGAGTTTTGACCTGGCCATAATACACGCTGTTAAAACCAGATAAAAAGTAGCAGTTGTGCAGAAGCCAATTTTATTCTTTGAGAGAAAGGAAGTGATGAGACTCAGCCTTGAACAGGCTTTGCATATTATTGCTGCCTGGAATTCTGTAATACAACTGACAGTGTTAAACTGTTTCGCAAAGGGTGGCTGTGGTACATCAGCAGCTGAAGATGGCATTGTTCCAGATGAAAGACTGTATAGCAAAACTGACAAAACGCAAGACTCTGAGACATTGTTGTGATGACCTTACACACCTGAGATTAATGCAAGTGAAATGCTTATGAAGGAACATAGGTAGGAGCTGGCAGTGACAATGAGGGAGGAAGAAGAAAGAAATGAGGTGTTGTGTTAAGTTTCACTGTTTGTGTGTAAGAAACTGACACTGTCAAACATTTTTCCTCTTTTAATGTACATGAATCAATTCTGGGTTATACCAACCAGCTAAAGTGATAACCTCATTGACTACAATATGCTGTAAGGACAAAACAAACAAGACTTCATGATTTTAAAAATGATGTGTGTGTAAAAAGTTTGATAATCATACATTTACTGCATTTAAATTTTCAGCACAGGATATTGGTAATTTTATAAGTAAATAGCACTTATACCTCCTAAACATGTTTGAATTATAATTCTGGATTACTCTTTCCATGCACTCTAGCAAAACCCTCATTTAACATATATCCATAGTTGTTGTTCTTCAGTCCGAAGACTAGTATTATACAGTTCTTCACGCTTCTCTATCCTGTACAAACCTCTTCATCTCTAAGTAACTACTGCAATCTATGTCCTTCTGAATCAGCTTACTGTATTCACTCTTGATCTCCCTCTACGATTTTTAACCCCCACACTTTCCTGCAATATGAAATTGGTGATCCCTTGTCTCTGAATGTGTGCTACCAACCGATCCTGTCTTCTAGCCAGATTGTGCCATGCACGTCTTTTCTCCCCAGTTCTATTCAGTATCTCCTCATTAATTACTGACCTCCCCAGTGCTAATCTGCAGCAGTCTTTTGTAGTACCACATTTCAGAAGCTTCTGTTCTCTTCTTGTCTTTATCACCCAGGTTTCACTTCCATACATGGCTACACTCCATGAGAAAAAGCTTCATGACACTTAAATCTATAATCAACATTACCAAATTTCTCTCCGTCAGAAACAGTTTTCTTGGCATTGACAGTCTACACTTCATATCCTCCCTCTTTCAGCCATAATCAGTTATTTTTCTGCCCAAGTAGCAAAACTCTGTTACTGCTTTAAGTGTCTCATTTCCTAAATTAATTGTTCAGCGTCATCTGATTTAATTTGACTACATTCCATTATCCTCAGTTTGCTTTTGTTGATGGTCAACTTATACCATCATTTCAAGACACTGTTCATTCCAGTCAACTGCTTTTGCAAGTCCTTTGTTGTCTCTGACAGAATTGCAATGTCATTGGCAAACCTCAAAGTTTTTATTTCTCCTCCCTGGACTTTTAATTCTTACTCCAAATTTTTCTTCTGTTTCCTTTATTGCTTGCTCAATATACACATTGAATAATATTGAGGGTAGGCTGCAACCTTGTCTCACTCCCTTCTCAATCACAGCTTCCCATTCATGCCCCTTTACTCTTATAACTGCCATCTCATTTCAGTACAAATTGTTAGTAGCCATTCGCTCGCTGTATTTTACCCCTGCCACCTTTAAAGTTTGAAAGAAAGTATTCCAGTCAACATTGTTAAAAGCTTTCTCTAAGTCTATAAATTTGTCATCAGTTTGTCTTTCCATAACCTATCTTCTATGAGAAGTTGTAGGGTCAGTACTGTCTCGCATGTTCCTACATTCTTCTGGAATCCAAATTAATCTTCTCTGAGGTCAGCTGATACCAGTTTTTCCATTCTTCTGTCAAGAATTCCTCTAAGTATTTTGAAATTTTGACTTATTAAACTGACAGTTTATTAATTTTCACATCTGTCAGCACTTGCTTTATTTGGAATTAATATATTTTTCTGGAAGTCTGAAGTTATTTCACCTGTCTCATACATCTTGCTCACAATATGGCTGGCTCTCCCAAGGCTATCAGTAGTTCTAATGGAATGTTGTCTACTCCTGGGGCCTTGTTTTGATTTATGTGTTTAGTGCTCTATGAAATTATTCTCACAGTGTTGTATCTCCCATCTAATCTTCAGCTACATGCTCTTTAATTTCTATAATACAGTAGTGCCCTCAATTACACCTCCTTTGTATAGACCCTCTATGTACTTGATCTCTGCTGGCTTCACTATTTTATCTCTCAAAGCTACCCATTCTTCTTCTGCTGTATTCCTCTCACATGTTCCTGTCAATCATTCTCTAATGCTCCCTCAGAAACTCTTTGCAACCTCTTCTTCTTTCTGTTTGTCTAGGTTTCTCCTTAAATTCCTACCTTTTTGCAGTTTCTTCAGTTTTAATCTACAGTTCATAACCAATAAAATGTGGTCAGAGTCCAGTGCCCCTGTAAATGTCTTAAAATTTAAAATATGGTTCCAAAATCTCTGTTTACCATTATATAATCAATCTTAAACCACTTGGTGTCCCAGGTCTCTTCCATGTATATAACCTCTTTCATGAATTTTAAACCAAGAGTTATCTATGATTAAATTATGCTCTGTGCAAAATTCTACCAGGCGGCTTCCTCTTTCATTCCTTTCCCCAGTCCAGATTCACCTACTAATTTTCCTTCTCTTCCTTCCCCTACTATCAAATTCCAGTCTCCCAAGACTATTAAATTTTAATCCCCCTTAACCATCTGAATAATTTCTTTTATCTCACCTTACATTTGCTCAATCTTCTCATCTGTGGAGCTGGTTTGGATATAATCATGTACTACTGTGGTGGGTGAGGGCTTTGTCTATCTTGGCTACAATAATGCATTCACGAACTGTTCATAGTATATTATCTGCATTCCTATTTTTAAAATTCATTTTTTAGACCTACTCCTGCCTTACCCCTATTTCATTTTGTATTTATAATCCTATATTCACCTGGCCAGAAGTCTGTTCTTCCTGCAGCCTCACTTCACCAACTTCCACTACATCTAACTTTAACCTATCCATTTCCATTTTTACATTTTCTAACCTACCTGCCTGATTAAGGGATCTGACATTCTACACTCAGATCCATGGAATGCCAGTTTTGTTTCTCCTGATAACAATATCCTCCTGGGTAGTACACACCCGGATCAAAATGAGGGGACTATTTTACCTCCGGAATATTTTACCCAGAGGATGCCATCATCATTGAATCATTCAGTAGAGCTGCATGCCCTCAGAAAAAATTACGGCTGTTGTTTCCCCTTTCTTTGAGACGTTCGCAGTACCAGCACAGCAAGGCTGTTTTGGTTGATGTTACAAGGCCATATCAGTCAATCATCCAGTCTGTTTTCCCCTGCAAGCACTGAAAAAGCTGCTGCCCCTCTTCAGGAACCACACATTTGTCTGGCCTTGGTGCAACTACCTATATCTCTGAGGCACACAAGCCTCCCCACAAACGACAAGGTCTACGGTTCCTCTTCAGAAAAAAAAATGATCTCCAGACATTTGTTAGAAAAGGGGTTTTACTGTGTGATCTTTTGGCCAGTCTTCTTAAGAAAAGATAACCACACACATTCAAACAAGCAAGTCCACCTCAAACACACATATTACTAACTCCAGCCAGTCCAACTGCTGCATACAGTCTATCCTTTTTGATAGTGTTGTTTATATTCCAACCTGGACTTTCCATTGTTTTATTTTGACACTTTCACATTCCAGAATTAATTTTCTATTGAACTCTCTTTCTGCAGCCATAAATGTTACTTAGCATTGCGACAGAATGTGGGTCGGAAAGAATATGAAGTTCATCTGAGGTTACATAGAATAAAAATTATGTGACATTACTTCCAGTTCCATTCTGACATTTTTTTGTAATATATAAGTAAGAGTCAATAGTTCTATCTGTATTAATAATTTTTATTCCCATCTGTTATTTTAATATTAAAATTACAGGGTGTTTCAAAAATGACCGGTATATTTGAAACGGCAATACAAACTAAACGAGCAGTGATAGAAATACACCGTTTGTTGCAATATGCTTGGGACAACAGTACATTTTCAGGCAAACAAACTTTCGAAATTACAGTAGTTACAATTGTCAACAACAGATGGCGCTGTGGTCTGGGAAACTCTATAGTACGATATTTTCCACATATCCACCATGCGTAGCAATAATATGGCGTAGTATCTGAATGAAATTACCCGAAACCTTTGACAACGTGTCTGGCGGAATGGCTTCACATGCAGATGAGATGTACTGCTTCAGCTGTTCAATTGTTTCTGGATTCTGGCGGTACACCTGGTCTTTCAAGTGTCCCCACAGAAAGAAGTCACAGGGTTTCATGTCTGGCGAATAGGGAGGCCAATCCACGCCGCCTCCTGTATGTTTCGGATAGCCCAAAGCAATCACACGATCATCGAAATATTCATTCAGGAAAGTAAAGACGTCGGCCTTGCGATGTGGCCGGGCACCATCTTGCATAAACCACGAGGCGTTAGTTTGTACCGCCACAAATTCACGAAGAATGTCCAGATAGCGTGATGCAGTAATCGTTTCGGATCTGAAAAATGGGCCAATGATTCCTTTAGAAGAAATGGCGGCCCAGACCAGTACTTTTTGAGGATGCAGGGACAATGGGACTGCAACATGGGGCTTTTCGGTTCCCCATATGCGCCAGTTCTGTTTATTGACGAAGCCGTCTAAGTAAAAATAAGCTTCGCCAGTAAACCAAATGCTGCCCACATGCATATCGCCGTCATCAATCCTGTGCACTATATCGTTAGCGAATGTCTCTCGTGCAGCAATGGTAGTGGTGCTGAGGGGTTGCCGCGTTTGAATTTTGTATGGATAGAGGTGTAAACTCTGGCGCACGAGACGATACGTGGACGTTGGCGTCATTTGGACCGCAGCTGCAACACGGTGAACGGAAACCTGAGGCCGCTGTTGGATCACCTGCTGCATTAGCTGTGCGTTGCCCTCTGTGGTTGCCGTACGCAGTCGCCCTACCTTTCCAGCACGTTCATCAGTCACGTTCCCAGTCAGTCGAAATTTTTCAAACAGATCCTTTATTGTATCGCTTTTCGGTCCTTTGGTTACATTAAACCTCCGTTGAAAACTTCGTCTTGTTGCAACAACACTGTGTTCTAGGCGGTGGAATTCCAACACCAGAAAAATCCTCTGTTCTAAGGAATAAACCATGTTGTCCACAGCACACTTGCACGTTGTGAACAGCACAAGCTTACAGCAGAAAGACGACGTACAGAATGGCGCACCGACAGACTGCGTTGTCTTCTATATCTTTCACATCACTTGCAGTGCCATCTGTTGTTGAAAATTGTAACTACTGTAATTTCGAAAGTTTGTCCGCCTGAAAATGTACTGTTGTCCCAAGCATATTGCAACAAACTGTGTATTTCTATCGCTGCTCGTTTAGTTTATATTGCCGTTTCAAATATACCGGTCATTTTTGAAACACCCTGTATTTATTCAAGTGACAGAATGGAACATTCATTGTGACAGAACAGGGCTAATACAAAACAACTCATTTGAACCTTTTTTGAAAAAAATGTTGGTTTCCAACATGCACAAGTTCACAGATTTTACATTTTAACAAAAATTTACCCATCTACGAAATGTCCCTGATGTAAAAGCAAAGAAATTAAAACCTTTGTCAACGGTCAATCTCAGGCACATCAAGAGCTTGAAGAATATCAGTCCTCGGTACCCATGCAGTATTATCACCCTTAAATGTAAGTTTGCTTGATTAACTCAAATGTTTACTACCACTTTGCCAGCTAACAACCAATCAGTCACCTTTAAATCAAACATGGATCTCAGACGACGCTACAGTTCAGTATCTAAGATTTCATGTTCACATTTGTTGGCTTTGCCAACCTGCAAAGAAACTGTTACCTTCTCAACTAATCCACACCTCAACTTGCCCTACACAATAGTCTACATTCCAAAAACTAATATAGACATAAAACAAATATTATCAGTGTTTTGCTCTCTCCCTGTTTGCAAACATATGGCACAGAATGCCGCATAATCTTTACATTATGGGAGGAAGCCAACATCTGGTATACATAGGTTCAGTTGGCACTATTTGTTGTCTGCACTGTTGTTTCCCAAGATAATGTCTTGTTCATTAAAGCCTACTGTTAGAACTTTTCCTATGAAGTGCTTAACTGAATTTATTGTTGCAAATTTCCAAGAGGGCATAACATGCAAATGCCTAGTATAGGCAGAAAGGAGGAGGAGGAGGAGGAGGAGGAGTAGTAGTTCAAACTGAACAATGACAAAATAAACCACATGGACATCTTTCTTTTCATCACCTATTTGAGTACTGACTTCATTATTGAGAGTGTGCTCAGGATTCACCGATTCCCCTTTATCTGAAACCAAGTGAAACTGAAATACATTTTTGGCAATAGAATGCTCTTTATAATTTATTGTGTACTGGTATAAGGCTTCCAGACAGTGTACAGGGTGAGCATCATGTATTTTATGGGTATCATTAATGGGTGCATCAAAGACTGATGCTTTCCAACTTGAACCATAGGACAAAATACATCACTATTGAATTTCCCCCTTTTTTGGCAACCTCGTAATGGGAAAATGAATTTGTAACTTGATATTTTCCACCCAGAGCCTCATGCCATAACATTAAAGTTCACAACCAACTCCAGCAACACTGCCTTCCCCATGAACGTACTATCATGATAGATTAGGCTAACATCATGTTAACCGGACGTAAAATGAGGAAAAGGCAACCATTTGCTAGTAGCAGATTGAAGTGTGAAGCACAGTAACACATAACAGAAAACAACATTCAAACTAGCTTCTGAGCCCTAGTAGTTTTTTCCAGCAACAGTACACACATTCACACACACAACCACACAAACACCCAAACACCCAAATGCACACTCCTATGGCCACAGCAAGGCTAATTATTGATACACTATTATGGAAAGCAGTTGCCTGAGCTGGTGGAGGCTGGGAGGGGACATGGATGAAAGTATGGGGTATCGGGAAAGAGGCACAACTCTGGACAGATAACTTCGCAGCCACACAACAAGACCAATGAAGTACAGGAGTGAGAGGTGAAGGTGAAGAGGGAGGGAGAAAGGGAGATGGATTGGAAAGGGGGGGAGCAGAGGGAGAGAAAGGGGAGAAATGTCTGCGTGAAGGGGGGTGGGAGGAAGAGTGATGGGAGGTGGCAGAGCATGATCTGGATGGAGAAGAATGGTATGGACAGAACAGAGAATGGAAAAGGCAAGATGAGGCAGTGGGAACAGCTTAGCAGATGTTTAGGCTGGGGGGATTGCCAAAAGCAAAGGATGTGTTGGAGAGAGAATTCTCATCTCATAACCCCCTAACATAAACTTCTGCTAACCTCATGCTGCCTACTTCCTTCTCTCTTCAGTCCACCCATTCCTTCTCTGTCCAGATCATGCATTGTCTTCTACCACCACTCTTCCTCTTCCCACTCCTTCCCCTCCCATGTGGGCATCCTCTCCCTTCCCCCTTCACCACCTTTTCAACCTCTCTCCCTCTTCATCTTCATCTCTCTCTTCTGGCCCCGCCCTCAGTTTCCCATCTCTCTCATCCTACATTTCTTTCTGCTGTACCCTCTGTACTGTTTTGGTCTTGTTGTGCAGCCATTAAGTCATCTGTGCAAAGACCTGCCTCTTTCCTGTTATCACTTAATTGTATCCTTTGCTACCCCTCCCCAACTCCATCAGCTCAGTCAAGTGCTTTCAACAATCGGGTATAAAAAATTAGCCTTACTGTGGCCATGGGAGTGTTTTTCTGGCAGTGGATGTGGTTGTGTGTGTTAATGTGTGTACTATTGTTGGAAAAATAGTTAGTGCTTAAATGCTAGTGCAAATGTTGTTTTCTGTTTGGTGTTTCTGAGCTCTGCACATCAATCAGTTATAGGTGAGTGGTTGCCTATACCAAAATGTAAAATTTGTGTTATAACTTATAAGTCAGTCAGCAGACATAAATCATTTTGTTAGCATCACTATGTCTCTGTAAGTGAGTTCAAAGTGTGCTCCGAATTCACAAGGGATCAATGAAAAAATGCAAAAATAAATTGCAATGAACATGTACACCTGATAGAAAAACAGTAATGTGGATAACAGCCCAAAGGAACTAGCAAAATTATCTAAGACAACTGACAGTGAAACTATAAATGAAAATAAACTTAAAATGACAGAATTAATGGATCTCATAACATCAAAAGGGGAACACATTTAGTTTTTTCCAGCCTCATGACAACATAGAGTATTATAACTACCATTAATGTAAATGGAATATCTCCTAAAAAAAAATATTAAATTTTCAGCACTCTGTTTAAGCACCAGACAGAGATGTGGCAATGTTGCAAGGTGTGGTTTTGGCTTGTTTGACAAACATTGCAGGTTATAATGCTGTTGTAAATACAGGAGAAGGACAGAGTACCATAATTTTATACAAAGAAAGAATGCAATGTGTACTGCTGCATATCCTACATTTGCAGCAAGGCATAGCTATAAAATTTCAAAGTGTTCAATTCACTTCACTAACATTTATGCAATTGTAAGCTCCAGTGCCAAAACTGTAAGGCACAAATTTTATACTTGAGCAATATCTGAGCCTTCAACTGATCTCCATAACCCAATTATACTGGGTGGAGACTTCAGTTGTGCTCTGCATGAAGAAGAGCAGATGCTGAACCATAATATTTTAACAAGAAAGTGCAGACGTTAACTGCTGAACTACAACCAATAAATACCTGAAGGCTCCAACACCTCTACACCACCATTTATATATACGTGATTGCTTCATCAATGAGAAGATTAGATAAAATTTATGCTCAACACATATTCCTTGACAAAATGTATACATATGAAATGTGGCAAGTGAATTTTCCAGATCACTCAGTTTATAATATTGTGTACCCCCAGCCCTGCCCTTTTCATCTAGCACTACTCTGGACTTGAATACCTCTACATGACTTTCTGAAGTCGAGCCCTGAAATGAGACCCTCTCTCTCTGAGGTCTTGTCCACATGACCCATCCTCACATCCTGCTACCCTTCTAACCTCTGTAACATCCTAGCCAAACCAACACACCCGATTCTCACATTCTGTTATCCTCCTAACCTCAATAACATCCTAGTTAAATCATACAGCATTCCCAAAATATTAACCTTATTCCAGGGTCCCTACACTGCTGCCACCATGGCCATTGTAAAACATGCTTCACACAGCCATCCAAAACCACCTGCGCCAACCTCACCAAAGGTTTCTCCTACAGTGTCAAATGCCACTTTCTGAAACCACAATGCTGTTTATCGGCTAACTTGTGTCCACTGCACAGCATTTCATATAGGGTTGACAACATTGTTTAAGAGCTGAGAGCATGAATGGCCACAGAAAAAACTATTCATAACTCAGTACCCAGTCACTGAAAAAACTCTTGACTCATGTGGGACCTCAGTGTCTACTGCACCACATACATAATTTGGATGCTTCTAAAAGTTACTAGTTTCCCTGAACTTTACAGTTGGAAACTTGCCCTATAACATATCCTCGGATGCTGGATTTACTGTACAACACATGCCCCTTTTTCCTAATATAGGTTTATCTTTCTTTAATAAGAGTATAAAATGCTAGTTTGCTGCTCACCGCAAATAGCAGCCACTGAATGGGAGACAGGGGCATTGAAAAAAGACTGCTAGATGTTATTAACTATCAAACTAAGTCCTTTAACATAACAACACTAGATGTTATTAGCTATCAAACTAAGTCCTATCAGACCACAAACAAACAAACAAACACACAAACACACACACACACACACACACACACACACACACACACACACACGGCCACTGTTGCTTCCAAGTCCGTCTGCCACTCAACACCTCCTTTATTTGAAAAGTAGTAATTATTTTTTTCACAGTGTTATTCGACACTACAGGTAAATCTCTCTCAGCCTGGGGTCTGAGTGACATGGCTTTGCTTTTTAAGCCTCCCCCCACCCCCCTCCACCCCCCCCCCCCCCCACACACACACCAAAGGGACTAATAGTTCCTACAGCTGGGATAAGGTACTATCGACAGCACAAAACTTCTCACCACTTTATGGTAAAGTACTGGTCAGCAATTCTGTATCTACGTTGAATTTTCCTTTGATATAATTGTTATGAATTTGGAAAGTTATACATTTTTTATCATCAGCAGTATTTAATGATCAATCAGTAGTATTTACCACTTATTGAGAAGGTGGACTCATGCAAATTCCGCTGCTCTTTCATTGATGGCGTAGTGTGAATAGAAGGAGACACCACAGCCTGTGGGACAGATTTGTGTTTTGAAGTAGGTGGTGTCTTATCATCATCTGGTGTCACTGGAACATTTTCTTTATCTTCTATTCTGTCAACTGGTTGCAGATTTTGTGATGCAGTTTCCTGAAATGTAAATCTTGTGAATACAGAATACTATAACACTACAAATAACATTTATAGAGTCCAGTAAACCCTAAAATAATATATACTACAGTAAAATATCTGAGTGTTATCAAACTACATGTAGTGCAATGAGATAATTAACTAACAGTTCATTTCATAAGCCGATTGTTTCAAGGTTAAGAAAGGGACTGCATGCTCATAAGTGTCCACAGATAATTGCATCATCATGTAAACAATGTAAACACTTGTTGCAGTCTGCAGAGATGCATTTTACTTTACCTTAGATTAGAACTGCTTTTACTTGCATTGTCACCCTACTGAATTTTCTACGGTGTAATCTAAGTTTTGGGAGTTACTGAATTAAACGCAACTCCACTGCAGCCATATTTGATGCAAGCTGGGAGGCACATAGGTGTTGATATGTAATACCACAAGTGAGCTGGTTTGTGAACCACAAAGCAACGAGGCCAAGCTGCATGACCATGGTGATATTACAGAAAGGACATGCAACTATGAGGCAGCCTACGGAGCATTTCCACACCACAGACACACATGGGTGTTGATTTGAAAGCATCTGGAAGCAAGAGTATTGGCACAGCAAGTGTGATATTAACCATTACAAACACACTCAGATTTTAGCACAGCTATGTGCAGTCTGGCTGCAGTCTCCGCAACATCAAGTTGCACAAGCCTCTATCACACTATGGGCCAGCCAGCTCCACCAGACTGGCTCACGGTAATATGTCACATCCATGGACTTAAAACAACACAATGGATGAGTTGTCTCCAAGGCCCTGTGGCAGTGCCGAACGTCTGCCTTGGAGGGCAGCAGTTCACAGCCAGGGCAGTACTGCCATCAGCCTCCCACATCAAGGTGAGCTGCTAACACAGTAGCGGGAGCCACCCACAAGAATTCAGCAGAAGTACACATCGCTGGCACTGCTCACTCAGAGCTGCATAGTGCTATCTCTGGCATGCACTGCTGAGTGAGGTAAATGGTGCCAGCAAAGTGAGGTGTGGATGTCAATGGCCCCCAATCGTGACCTTCTGATGTCAATGGCACCACTGGTTGCCCATGCGCCTGCCTAGGGCATATCGAGAGGCACCATGGCACTCTGTTGTTGTAACTCAAGATGAAATAAAATGTTTTATCTTGCAGCAGAGTTTTACTAGCCAGCACTGGCCAACACCACCTCCTCCGCAACTTGCCATGCCATCAGTGTACACCATAGTGGCCCCACTCACCCCAGATCACTATAAGTGCTTAAGGATTCAAATGGAAATGGGAAATCACTTTTAATTATGTTGCAAGAGTAAGCAAACAGCAAAGAGGGGAAGACAGCACTATTATTGATAAAAATGTTCAGAGTAGGCATCCCCGCATTGGTTTGGCAGGAAAAGGAGGGAGCAAGGGAAGGGGGAGCTCAAATGGATGCTTATGTATTAAAATAATCAGACTGAAATACAAGATTTTTAATTGTTGTGCACAAAATTAAGACAAAAAGAACTTCTGTGTACTTATTGAGCACTGAAACATGAACAGGCAAACAGATGCTGAATGACTACCTTCCAGAAATTTTTATGCAAATCTTCCTCAAGGATAAAAACAAATATAAAATAGCAAAGTATATAAGCAATACTGTACAATTTCTCATTCTTTGTCTTTCTTTCTTTCTTTCTTTTTTATTTTTGAGAACTCAGATAAGTTTAGTTCATAATGGACCTCTTATGTCCATATTCAGATTCATTTTTTCAAACATAGAATGAAACACAAATATCAATTTTTATGTGTGTAAATAAAAATAATCAAATTTTAAAAATTTAATGTAACCATATAGACAAAAAAACCTATTCATTAAACAGTGGCAGGAGAATTCAAACATATGAAAGTTAAGAAAACTTGCAAGCTTTTGGAACTAATGGCTCCATCATCTGGCAGAAGGGCTGAAAGGGAAATGAGGGAGATAAAGAAAAAGGACTAATGAGGATTAGCAAATGGCCAGCTCTAACCTCTTATGTTTTAAAATCTCATCCAGTGCAATCCCCAACAATCAGTCTTTCCTTTTCATCCCATATGGGGAAGTCTCCACTAATGCATGATTCTGGGTGACTTTCCCAAACTCTCCCCACTTCACTTCATAAACCTTCCCCGTCTTTTTCTTCATCTCTCTTCCCTCCCTCTCAACTCTTCTGCCAGAAGAAGGAGCCACTGGCTCTGAAAGCTTGCAAATTTTCTTAACCTTTAGAAGTGCGTGTTCTCCCTCCTCCACTTGGTGAGTAGATCTTTTATCTCTGTAGTTTTTATGCATAGTATCACAATTAACAATACTAGAATACTACTCACATCAAGTTGCTTCAAAATGCCGTAAACATAATCAGGATTTACAGAAGTATTAATGAATTTTCCTGTACCCTGTGAAGTGTTAACAGTACTCCCTTCAACACACAATTTCCCATTCACAATAACATATGCAGCAGCACCATGGCACTCCAATCCCTGTAAAGAAGAATAACATTGGTTAAAAACTATTTAATATCAAAATTTCTATAGCACAAGAAGTAATACAGAACTATAAGCATCAAACATGAATGACAATGAGTCAAGTTCATATATATTTAAACGTGAAGAAAAAATATAGACATTTCAAACTAAACTTTAAGTGTCAAGTTTCACAACTACACACAAATTTTGGAGAGCTAAGTAAAATGGCACTATGTTCATTCCTTCCCGTACTGAGCATGTATCATCTGGATAATGACTGTGATACTTTTAGACTTTTTAACATTGTTGTTGTTGTTGTTGTTGTTGTTTTCAGCCCTGAGACTGGTTTGATGCAGCTCTAGAAATTTTTTAATGTAATCGACACTTTTGCTGCTTAGTCATATCTGTTTATTTCTCATTGTTTCATGCAAGACGTGTGAAAGAAAACAATGTTTATTTACCATACCTCAAATATGTTGAAATCAGAAGCCTGATGATGAGTTTTGGAAGATATGACTCTTGTTGCAGCTGGATCCCATACTACAACATCAGCATCAGAACCAACAGCAATGCATCCCTAAGAGACAACAGGAAGTTGTTTTAACTACTTCACTTTTTGTTAATACATGGACAATTTGACATTTATGTAGTCCTACATGTCAGTAACATCACTTGAAATGTGCAGCTGCACAAAAGTATTTTAAATTACAATACAAAAGTGAAAGCACAGCGATGACATACTTTATTGAGTGGGATACGGTAGTGTCTTCTTGTACAGAATATAGCTATCAACAAATGACTTAGTAGCAACTAAGAAAATAAGTTCCTCAATGTAATGACTTACAGCTTTCTAATTGTAATATTAGTGTTTATATTGAAAATAAAAATGTTTAAAAAAAACACATTTCACCACCACCTGTTTGACATCCAGGCCTATATCATGTACACAAGGTTCTAGGCTGTGCTCTACTTGCTGCTATAACAGTTCACAGGTATTTCTAAATCTTTGTTGGTTTTCTTGACCAGTTTGTCAGACCTTGTTTCTATTGTGGCTGTGGGTTGATCTCTGAAATTTTTCCATCCAATTATTCTGATGACCAAATTTTCATCCACATGGTTTTATGTGTATGTGGTTGATACAGAGCTTTGGTAAAATGAATATCATTTGACAGTTTTACATGAGTGTTGTTTACAATGTTATTTAAATTATAGGTGTAGCCTAGAACCATGCCTTATAATTTTTATAGGACAGTTCTTTAACTACCCCCTTTTTTCTTTAAGATAATCTGATGGTGCCTAACCATGATGAAATGCACTATTTTTAAATAAAAATAACTTTGCAACCATGGATGTTTTACTTTCAATATAACTATGGAAACTGGTTCCTGTATCAATCAGCCAACAATGGTGCGGAGCGAATATTAATTTTAACTTGCTGTATTTGTGCGACTGGCAAAAAGAAAGGAAGGAAGATTATAGTTTAATGCTGAGGTTATTAAAAATGAGGCAAAAACTTGAATTGGGAAAGGATAGAGAAGGAAACTGGCCATGTTATTTCCAAAGGAACCATCCCATTACTTGCCATAAGCAATTTAGGGAATGCATGGAAAGCTTAAGTCTGGATGGCAAAACAGGGATTTCAACTACTGTTCTCAAAAAAAGGGGTCCAGTGTCCAACTAGAGTGCCACCACACACTATGTAACCAGCAAAAGACGGATTCCTGTTTCATCAGCCACATTATTGGTTCCATCTGCTACACCATATATTAATCACTGGCCTAATCTACATTCTCAGGTGCAGCAAAAGAGGATCTCTGCTATGACTGCTGTCTAGACTCCAATCTAGCTGAGAAGTCTTACCAACCATCTAAATTAGTGAGGCTCCTACACTCCTCTTTATATGCAAGTCTGTTTACTGTTGCAAAAAACTGCAGTTAATATTACTTTAAATGTCTCTGATTTTTCTTATTGATGAATTTGATATAATTAACTGATTTATGGGATTCAGACCTTAGCTTCATTTTAATCTCCTTATTTTGTTTTTCTAGTGCTTTGGTTTTTACACTCTATACTTGATTACATCATTCCAGAAACTTAGCCTTCACCATCATAGTGGCATTGCTGTATTCAAGTTACTGAATTTGAGTTCAGTATCTATTGGCAGTCACTGAGAACCCATCAGACCTGTGAAACTACTTCAGGTTTATGATGGCCTAGTTCATGTCCCACCTGACAAGGGAACCTCCCCATTGCTCAGCCCCTCAGATTTAGTTATAAGTTGGCACAGTGGATAGGCCTTCAAAAACTGGACACAGATCAATCGAGAAAACAGGAAGAAGTTGTGTGGAACTATGAAAAAAATAAGCAAAATATACGAACTGAGTAGTTCATGCACAAGATAGGCAACATCAAGGATAGTGTGAGCTCAGGAGTGCCGTGGTCCCGTTGTTAGCGTGAGCAGCTGCGGAACGAGAGGTCCTTGGTTCGAGTCTTCCCTCGAGTGAAAAGTTTACTTTCTTTATTTTCGCAAAGTTATGATCTGTCCATTCGTTCACTGACATCTCTGTTCACTGTAATAAGTTTACTGCCTGTGTGTTTTGCGACCACACCGCAAAACTGTGCAATTAGTAGATGAAAGGACGTGCCTCTCCAATGGGACCGAAAACATTTGATCACAAGGTCATAGATCAACCAATTCCTCCACCGGAACAGACATCTGATATATTCTATACGACACTGGTGATGGCATGTGCGTCACATGACAGGAATATGTTGTAGACTGACTTGACTTGTACACTTGGCGAATGGGTAAAAAGATTCTTCTGCCTTGCCTGATTTAGGTTTTCTTGTGGATGTGATAATCACTCCCAAAAAAGTGATGAAAACATATGAGTTTGTCACATAAACTGCAAAAATGAATACAACAGTTTCACAGTTTTCCTTGTGCTCTGTCGAAACATATGTTTTTAACGTTTTCAAATTTTTCCATGTGTAGACAGTCAAATCCTGCATATGTTCAAGCAAATCTGATATGTCCTGGAATTTTGGAGAGCAAAGTTGACTGTATGTGAGTGCCTGAACTTTGATAATTGACACACGATCACGTAAACAATACTGCTCTGTGTACCTGTGCAGCTTTGCAAAATCATAGAATATTTTCACAAAGTATTTCACTTGCCGAAAACCAAACACATCTAACGGTTGCACAAGAGGTGTACAACCTGGAGGAATGGTAATCACGTCTACTCCCACACTAAAATTGTACAATGCCTGATCCTTCTGTCCTGTATAGCTGTCAAGGAGTAAGGCAAAATCATTGTCCGCGTAAGCAGCAATCACACCTTCATTAAAGTTTTCTCTAGTCTTTTTTCCATTTTTCCTGATGCACTGCAATTCACAATGACATTCGGCATTTGCGCAAGTACGCTATTCACCTGTACGCTATTCACCTGTTGCTGAACTTGTGGTCCAAATACACCATTTTTCTTCCTGCAAACATAAATAAAATGTAGGTAAAAGAAATCCTGCTTTGTTCAGAGCTTATTGTATGGAAAAACTATGTGAAGTGGCATGAAGCTGGTCTACAGTACATTCTGTGTCGCCTGCTCCAACTAAAGATTACGTGTGGGTCAATTTCATTTCATAGTCAAAACCGGACTGATCTGTGTTGATAGTATATGTGTCTTCATACTGTTGGAATCTGACATTAGTTTTTGTAACAAACATCTTTGAACACACTGAAAGTCTTCCAGTTTATTTGCGTAGTTCTTGCTTACATATTTCGTAATCTTCCTGCTATCTTCCTGCTCGTAATTTTGTATATTCTTTTGAACGTGACAAGCCAATGAGATGAAGCATTGAAGTCCAGGCCGATTTGTTTGGAGTAATGCAATCCCCAAATCTGTAGGTCTGTATTATGCACTGCACTTAATTCATTTCTAGCTTTAATAAATTGTCGGTATACATGGTTTTCTAGTTCACTGAACTTCTGGCCAGCCAGAGTAGCCGAGTGGTTCTAGGTGCTACAGTCTGGAACTGCGCGACCGCTACGGTCGCAGGTTCAAATCCTGCCTGGAACATGGATGTGTCTGATGTCCTAAGGTTGGTTAGGTTTAAGTAGTTCTAAGTTCTAGGGGACTGATGACCTCAGAAGTTAAGTCCCATAGTGCTCAGAGCCATCTGAACCATTTTTTGAGCTGAACTTCTGTCTTCGGGTTCCACCTCATTCCATGATTTCTTTGCAATACTTAATTGTGCTTTCTTCCTCCACCCCTTTAAATTTCTTAAATTTATTTGTTACTTCACTCCATAATCTATATTTGCATCTTTAATTGGTTTGGACACTAACCTGTATTGGAGCATTTCCTTCACGTAACCCAAAGAAATACCATCAGATTGAAGTCGCAGTATTTCCTCTTCATGTTATTCGCACGGATCATCAACAATCTCATCATCTGGCACATACAGCCTCGCAGCAATCAGCAAGGTATTGTCATCACCACACATACTGTTGATCAACAAATGTAGGAAATAATCATAAAAATGTTTGACAATCGTTCCATCCCTTAAGGAACTTTTCGATTCCTTACAGTTCGGAAAATATTCATTGACCTTGTTATTGAAGTCGTGAGCTATATTTGCTGGATTCTTATTGCACACTGAATACATCTCACGTATTTAATGCACTCTCGTCCAAAGTAGCGAACAGTCAACTGCCAGCCAGGGAGCCTCGTTAGCAGGAATACTCTCTCTTCCATGCGCTGTAGTCGACTGACGTGTGTTTCGATGTTTGTTTAGGTGTAGCGTCCCCATACTATGGCGCAGTTACCTCGCATCGAACGAACGGACGGACAGATAATAATTTTCTGAAAATAAAAGAATTAAACTTTTCACTCAGGAGAAGACTTGAACCAAGGACCTCTCGTTCTACAGCTGCTCACGCTAACCACGGGACCCTGAGCTCACACTATCCTTGATGTTGCCTATCTTGCACATGGACTATTCAGTTTGTATATTTTGCTTAGTTTTTCACAGTTCCACACAACTTGTTGCTGTTTTCTCGATTGATCTGTGTTCAGTATTTTAAGGCCTGTCCACTGTGCCAACTTATAACTAAATCTGAGGGGGGTGTGATGGGGAGGTCCCCTTCACTTCTTCAGGGTTATAATGGCCTAGTACATGTTTCACCTGAGTAGCACAAAGCACTAACACTCTAAAGTTGGAGTTTCATAAGATACTGATTCCGCTGATACAGGTGAAGAATTAGTTCGATCCATGCATCTTAGAGAAAACTGTTCATCCCCGAACTTTTGGTAAGTATTAAGTGTCTTGCTAAGTCCAAATATTCTGTTCTTGGTGATGTACAGCATAATAAAAAATTTAGTTTCTCCAACCATCAGTAATCTTACTTCCATTTCCAAAACCAATGTGAAGTGAGTACACTCCCTATCCTTGTGGAAATCCTTAAATATATGGTCTCTGGAAAGAAAGAAAAAGAGAGAAAGAGGGAGAGTACTCTTATTACTAATTAACAGTTTGTCGTACTATATTAGCGCAAGGATGTTTGTAAATCTTGAACGTGTTTTTAAGATGTGAAAAGTTTCAACTTGTCTGATCAATTCAGTGGTGTTGAAGAAACAAGCACTTTACCATAAACATGTTCCTGATCTCGGATGGAAAACTTTTATTGCTAGAACTGACTGTGACTAAACAAGTGGGCTATCTACATCAAGAATGAGGGAAACATTATGAAAGTTCGATAAGCAACTGGAAATTGAGTATTTGTTGTAGAGAAGGTGTACAAGGCATTTTAAGAGACAAGATGAATATGAGGAAGGTACGTGCAAAAATAATGCAAAAAAATCAGTCTGATGAACAAAAGAAAGGAGAAATCAGTTTGTTCTGACCTTTTTGAACAAATTAAAAAGAATTTTAGTTTTTTGGTTATTACATTTGGTGAGACATGAATATTTGTGTGTTACCCAGAAACCAAGCAGCAATCCATACCCTGGAAATCACTACCCCCAGCCGAAGAAAGCATGCACAAGTCATTACAAGCTCAGGCATTTCATTGATATTCTCCAATATTCAGGATATGATTATGGCATAATGATTATCCAATGGACAAAAAAAATTAACCAGAACTACAATAATGTTTGGAAACATTATGTCGATGTATGAGAATGATGTGCTCTCAGTTATAAAGGAGTTTACCCTCTTGTGACTATGGGCATTCATGTGTGCCCAGTAGTTAGAGAGCACAGATGGCTATGGGCACTCATTTACACCCAGCAGGTAGGAAGGACTGACAGCTGTGGGCATTCATGTACACCTGGGTGCAGGAGCAGGTAAACATGCACAATAGAATAACGACTTGCTGTTGTCCATGTTTCAATACTATCTGCTCTTCTTTGTTATGTCAGAGAGTGCCGTAGCTTTCACCTGCACCTGCTTGCTTTCTGCTAATGAGTTACTCTGATAGTACCATTTGATTCCCTAACCTACACGAGATAAATGATTAACATATAGTGTCTGAAGGGCATGAATAATTCCAATGAATGGACACATCAGATGTTACAAAAGGAGAACAGTGATGCAGATACGTGCAGTTTCTCAGCAACACTCACAGCTGCGCAGAATTGAAAATGGCACAAATGGGAAAGTAAATGTAATTTGATTTCCTAATCTACAAAATACGCATGACACAAACATGTATAATGTGCAAGGAGATAAGGTGACGACCACCATCAGTGTTCTGTTCATTGGCAAATTTTCACTTGGTAACCCTCCATGCACTCCTGTCTTTTGCCATCCTCTTCAGGTCCATATAATTTCTGCTTCCCTTGATATTATCCACCAACTTGTCTCTCCTCCTTCCTCTCACTCTCTTACCAGAAACTAGAGCTTCCAAAGTATCTGTTAGCAAGCATTCCTGTCTCAGAATGTCCCCTTCAGTTCTTCTTCTTTTATCTTATAACCTGGAGCAGCCTTCTCCTCTTGCCAACCCTTTCGAACATTCTCTCATTACTCACTCTTTCCCTCCAGCTTATCCTCTCAATTCTCCTGCACATCTACATCTCAAATGCTTCCATCATTGTTTCATCTTCTCTGTCTGTAACTTCCAATGCTGCTTCCTTCTGACATTTCGTTTCCAATCCTTATCTTACTTTCTGCTGTAAACATAGATTCTGTGCTAGTCGTATCTCCCCCATGTGCCTTCTCCTCTTTTCAGTCCGAACTGTTCCTCTCCAGTCCACCTATAACCATATAGCCTTCTATTCAGAACTCTAAGCTATGTTTTAGCTGCAGGAGAAATTAGGCTGACAGACCAATGGTCTACATACTTTTTGGTAAAAGCATGTAACATACCAGGGAATCCTTAAATGGCATATGACCATTATCTTCTCCAGTACACTTCTCAATTTCTAGACAAACTGTCACTTTCCCATAATAGATAATGAAGTTGTATCTGTAATTTCATATAAGCATGCTATTATTGTATATACTACTGATCTGATGAGAGGGATGTTTTACTGCATACAAACACTGCTCTTATATGATGTTTCACCAACACTTTTAAGGCAAGTTTAATAATAAACTGAGTCACCATAACAACTTCGATATAGGCCTGCTTCACATTACACATGCATTGATTAAAGTGAACTTCTTAATATTTTACTGACTTTTAGATTCAACATGCAATCTCATCAGTTACATCTGCTGAAGAGCTTTTTTTTGGGTGGGGGAGGGGTGGGGGAGAGTGCATACCATCAGATTTTATGGATATTTATTTATATTTAGATTTGTTTTTCTGACTGCTGACAACACTGACATCCTTATAACAGCTGCTGATTTGTTTAATTTTTTTTTTTTTTTTGCAAATCCCACAAAAGAGAATAATACTTTGGGTGATAGTGCTTTTTACCTCTTCTATACCAATTAAGCTTCTTTCTTTATCAGTTTATAAGCCACAGTGATGTATTAACTCTGAACTCCCAATCACATACTATATTTCTTTCAGTGACTACAAAGAATGTATCTTTTGACATGAAAGGAAGACAGATCAGAAGCTTAGCTAATGTGCAACACTTTATTTGCATGCATTTCTTGCTATCCACACATCCTTTATGTTATAAGTTGTCTTTCGATATAGAATTATTTCAATAAATGAACAAGAAAATATCTCTGTGATCAGGCCTGGGGGACCACACAATGCTTACCCTGCAAACAAAAATTTTTCATTTTTAAAGTGAGAAACATTGCTGTGTTGCTACTTTATATTGCTTGTCAGTTTATACTCATATGGGTTCATTTCCTTCCTTTCACGTGACTTGCCAAGCCAAATATTTACTACATGTCTGATATCTGCAATTGAATTCTGTGCATTTCTTCCAAGACAATTTAGATCCAATCTACAAGCAAATATACGTCATTCCAGATTATTATGTGCCACTGCAGGTGACTGCATATTGTATACTTCAATAATCTTTATGATCACGGAATCCTAAACAGATTAATTCCATTGTGCACTCAACTGTAATAAGTAACAGAATGTTAAGCCATAATCTTCCTTCCACCATTTTATAAACAGAAATTTTTAAAAAGAATAATTTAAAAAAATCTCCCTTATTCACATGCTATATGTATACACTCAAAAGTTTTGAGAAGAACTGATTGAGTTTAAGTAGACGACAGTGTTGTGAATGCACACAACTGTTTCATGAATGCTGTTTCAAGGCAAAATAAATTTTGTTACAAACCTTCCTTGGAAATATGTTGAAAATTTTTGCTGCATTGGTGCTGGTAATGGCTACAAAGCATTTTGGATCCATTGCACCACTGTGCACACCTTTCTCCCATACAACTGACATCCTGTCTTCAACACCATTTACACCAGGTGGAACCTTTGTAAAGTCTTCTATGCCCAGAGACTTTTGCTCTGTGCTAAAAGTGCAGTTACCACTGCTAACAACATGTAGACCATTTCTGAAATGTTCAGAGAATTAGAAACAGACTGACACCAGTCTATCTCATTGGCATCACTATGCATAGAATGTCAGCATTTAACATAACACAATTATTACTGACAATAAGTGAAAAAGAAGAGAACAAAATATCAGTTTAAAACATTATGAACTTATACATTACTATTGTAAGACAAAGAGTGTAACGATAAACTGGTCAGTAAAATTTTTATTAGATTAGGTATCATTGTTTCAAGTATGATATATACTTTTACGTAATGTCACTAATTTATAATTGTATACTACAAAATAAGTGAAAGTTCTTCTCAAAAGATAAATATTATAGTTAATGTACACGTAGGATGAACATTAAAAAAGCACACGATCATATAAATTATTGCAAACAAAACTGTTTCTTCTTACAGCTTACACAGAAATTAACAACTGGAGACTAAGGCACTTGATAAAGAGAAAAGTGTAAACAGAGCTTCTGAGATGGCACTGTTGTTAAGAGAGATGAGATAATAAAGGAAGAAACAACCAGGGACAGAGAGAGAGAGAGAGAGAGAGAGAGAGAGAGAGAGAGAGAGAGAGAGAGAGAGAGAGAGAGAGAGAGATTGAAGCTTTTTATACCTTAAAAGTAATTGATAGCTTCTAAGTAGACTTCACAATGTTAGCCATTTTAATTGAATGGAAGCAAATAACTAGGATGCTTACTCAGCAAGGGCACTTATCAATGATGACCCTGTTCCCTCTGTCGAGCGAATTGGAGGGTTGGTAATGCAGGATGGGTTGTTTAGCTTCTTGGCATCCTCAATCCCCAGAGAAGAAGCAAGGACTTCCCCAAAGACAACCATACCATTTTTCCTCATAGCCTTGAGCACAGCAGTTGAGGATTTACTTGTCACTTGCAAATACAGTGGAGAGCTCACCTGAAAGGAAATAAGTAACTTATACAATTGCAAAACATTACCTTTTAAGTATTTATGTTGGAAAATAAAGAGTGCAATATGATTGCTAGGATTCTTCACTACTGTTTACATACTATGGCTTTTAGTTCTTTATTTGACTGCACTGATATGTCTACAAAATAAGTTACTTTTATTCTGTCAGAACAGAGTTATCTACAATGAAAATTGCTACTGTCTGAAGGTAATAGTAATCTTCAAGCCTTGCCACTACATAATCAGATAACTTTTAGTCAGATTGGCTAATAAAGATTGTTTTTTACTTTATTTTGGATTACTGTGCTTCTCAGTTTCTTACTTTCTGTCTCATGGAAACACATTGAAATTCTTGGCACCACAATACATACATGAAATCCGACCTTAGCGAAGAAGGCTGAGTCTATGTGGAAATTATCTTTATAGCTTACACTGTGATTGCAAAAATATTATTTCATTGGAAATTTATTTTCATTACTAACAGTAAGTACCATTAAGAAGAAAATGCACTGGGACATCAGTAATATAATTCCAAGATTCTTAATGAAACATTTGCAAAATGTATAGTTTTCTATTTTACATAGTATTCTTACTGCTTGATTATGCTCACTAAATACTGCATTTACTATATCGCCCAGAAGAAATTTCTACAAAATGGGGAGTGAATGTGTACAGTAGAATTTAGGACCTTTGTTTTCAAATCAGTACAATGAGATATTTCTAAGAATGGAGCATGCTGAATTGAGCTTCTTGATTAATTTCTATATATGCTTACTACGTGATCTTTTTATGTAGGTGGTCTGAAAAGATTTTTACACAGAGCATTTCATTTAGAGCAAGAGCATTAATGTTTATCAGTGATACCAGAAGGTTGTTTTTACTTGTTTCGAACTGCATAATCTTCTTCTATGAGTTTGAGACTTTAGATTGTTTGCACCAGCTGACCACACAATTAGACCTCAGTACAAGAAGAAGTCAAACAAATCTTCTGCACAGAGGTTTTTGACAGTAGATCATCTTGAGGGTCAGATTTATGTGCAATGTTGAAATACTGTCCAAGACTTCTTTGCATGAAAAGTGTGAGTCGAGGTCTATGGTTTAGCATGAAATTGTTGCTGAAAATTAACAAAGTTCATTGTATGTAGAGCACTACCACAAGTGAATGTCATGTGGTCAGAAGGCGCAAAAACCTGGAAGTGAACCCCAGACCTTAGGATTAGAAGTCTTATTAATCCATATTTTTGAGTAGTCATAAGAAACTGATCTTCTGGAGATGGTTCCCACAGAGGCTCTTAAGTACCAAGTGGCAATATAGGTGCTGTAACTGTAAAATAATGAACATGGTGCCACAATGTCTTTGTCCAGCAGACTAAAATCTTATAATAGTAAAGTACATGAAAACAGATGCAAACAGTACTATAGTATAACTAAAAAAACTTTATAGTTGACACTTTATGTGTTGGAGCTTGTTTCCTCCAATAAGAGTACTTGTCATGCTCTAACCATTTGCCACTGCCAAACTGCTACAACAGTTTGTCATTTCACTTTCAGTTTCTTATTCAGCAGTGTTTCTTCATATGTTTGGATCCCGAATCATAGATTCGGCACACTTGTTTTACTACTGTGCCAAAAACAACACATGCACAAAATTATGCTAATGAAATACACATGTTTCTTACACAGCGATAACCAAAGACTACTCCTGCACAAGTTGCAATTCAGCATCACATATACAGGTATCATAATTACAGAGATTTGCTTATGTTAGATAAGCTCCATGTGAGATTGTGTGAAGCCAAATTTTTGAAAGCTACAATTCATCATTGCGACCAGAGCTCCACAATCATAAATAAATGAGTTCAGCCCAGTCTTGTGGCTCAGCACAATGGTTAGCGTATTGATCTGAAGTGTACGAGGTTATAGATTTGAATCTCGTCAGCTGTAGAGAGTTATTTTATTTCTTTTTTTCCCCAACTCTAATCAGATGAGTCTGATTATTATTTTTATTCAGTTAATTGTTTTAAATGTAACTGAGTTGTAATTCTTTGCCACATCATTTTCATCTTCATATTGACTGTATTTGCTGTTATTTTTCTTCCTATTATTCTTTTGTTGTTTGGACTCTGCAACCAAATGCCAAAGAGGACTCCTCATCAGTCGATGGTGCTCGTTTAATTAGTGTGAGGATAGTTTCAGGTAACCAATGATAGCAGGAAATTACAGTTTGCTTTCAGCACTGAAAATGATTTTTTTCTGTCTTGAGTTAGCTCATAGAAGTTAGCTTTAAAAGCCGTGAACAAAGTGATCATGATTTTAGTTTTGCTACAGATTATTGATCACTGATTTTTAGGTACACTGCATGTCGCAAGGTTGTGGTTAGGTTAGGACAAGACTTTAAATTCAGGTCTACAAAACCTGTCATCTGCTGAATTCAGTCACTGGTCACTTAAAATCAGCCACTGACAGGACATCTCGCATTTCCGATGTACCTTGCAGCGGCCGCTTCCAATATTGCTCCGCATTACACATTAACAGCATTTGTGAAGTGACCCGCACTCGATGTGGCAACACTGTAGCAGCAACTGACAAATGTCAACTATCAAGTAATTTTAATTGGACTATAGATAAATGTGTAATCAATGGAATAGGATGAATGATGCTACTATCCTTAATGAGTGGGTGGTTTATATAGTTTCTTCCTTTGAAGTAAGTAAGAGTAATACTGTAGTACTCTACAAACACTCAAAACAATATCTTTTTGCAAAATGATCAACAAGTTAAAGCCCCTGAACAAATGAAAGTGGAAAGAAAATATTTCTACTTACCACACAGCTAGAGACAGCAAAACTATCACATAAATTTTAGCTTTTGCAACCAAGTGTTGCTCCATGAATCATCTAGTTAGAAATCATTGGAGAAAACCAGACTATGAAAGAAACAAGGATTTCATGGTCAATTGCATGGGCATATGTTGTTTCAAATGGAATCTTCATCCACTTCTCTTCGGTATCACAGATAATCCTCTGTGTTACTCCCAACACTTTCTCCTCAATTAGCAGCCAGTATCAACACTACTTCTGAACTATACAGCATTAATGCAACATTTTGTGTTTGTTCATTTCTGCCTTTATCCAGCAAGTAAAATCATTTCATCCATATTTAATGTAGGGAGGAAAATAAAATTGCTAGTGCACATCAAGAAAGTAATGAAATTGCAAACTTTTACCCGAAGCAATGACCAAACTTAACTGTTGCAAGTAGGAAACCAGATCGTATTTTGCACGTTAACTGATAGTTTCTGTTCACTGAAGGGTTCTTTGAAATAGGTGGAAATTGTAACTAATAATAAAAAAGTCTACCTGACTAGCAATAACACATGCTCTGTAGACAGCTTCTGCTTCAATAGCCTCTGGTCGTGACAAGTAGTGACCTTCAGGACCAGTCATGCCAGATGAGAGGAGACGTTTTGCTTTCTGTAATAGAAGGAAAAAATTTTTCATTCGAGAAATAATGTTGGTAAAATGTATGAAAAATCTCTAATCTCTCTCTCTCTCTCTCTCTCTCTCTCTCTCACACACACACACACACACACACAGTAAAACTTAAAACATGTATAATTTGGAAATCTGCCTAAACTGTAAAAGTGTTTCAGTCCTAATGCATTCAGCAAACTTTTATATGCTACCATTTTTTGTATAAACCAGAACACGTCTGATGCAGGAAAGGAATGCAAATTTTAAGATTTAATTAATAAGTCAATGTATATGGTATATAAAAAAGAATCATCCGATTTGGCAGGTCTATATTTCTGAAATTAATAAACATATACAATTAATTTTGGTTTTTGATGAACAAGAAACTCAAAAAGGATTTTTTCCATACGATTTCATAGATGTTCAATTTCCCCCCCCCCCTCCCCGAGAGGCACTGCATATATCAATGTGGTATTCAAATTGTTCCCACACTGCAATGAGCAGGTCTTGAGTTACAGCTTCCACAGCTACTGTTGTGCGATGTCTCAGTTCATTCACTGTTGTTGGTAACAGAGGCACATAAACAGAGTCCTTTATAAACCTCCACAAGAAATAATCACACACAGTCAGGTCCGCTGACCTTGGAGGCCAGTAATGTAAGGCTGAATCATTTGGTCCAGTGTGACCAATCCATCGTTCAGTAATCCTTCAATTTAAAAATTCCCGCACTTCTAGATGCCGGTGTGGCAGTGCCCCATCCTGTTGGTAAATAAAGTCATTTAACTCAGTCTCCTACTGTGGGAAAAGAGAGCTCCAAGCGTATCGAGATATGGGCTTCCTCCAACAGTGTTCTCGGCAAAGAACAATGGACCATACACCTTTTCCCATGAAACTACACAAAACACATGAATTATGCTTATACATTATGGATATTTTAGAACCATGACTGTAAATTGAATGTAAATAAGTTATACTAAACTGAAACCAGTCACTTATTTGAATAATTAGGTTTTATTCCATGAACCAGTTTTTGAACCTTTTCAGGTTCATCTTCAGATGGTTTCAGGAAGTTACATCATTATTGCTAGCATAACTCTGGGTGCTGGCTCTATGACAAAAAGATGGAACACACTTTAATGTATTGCCATGACTTTAGCTTATCTGTCAATATGGATGTAAATTTATTTTTTGCTTACTGCGACAGTATAATTGGGGAAAAAAAGCCGCCTATATTATTAAAAAAGTGACTGGTTGCAGTTTGTATAACTTATTTACATACAAAACACATTAAATTTAGAAGAGTCTCTCTCATGACGTACAACTTCGTGATTGTTCCATGTCCCACATTCTCACATTAAGAAGGTTCACCTTTCCATTTAAATCAAATTTTGGCTTGTCACTAAACACTAAGCGTGGAAGAAAACTGTCATCCTCCATTTTGCCAAGAACGAAATTACAGAACTCCACATTTTGTTGTTTCTACCCTTCATGAAGAGCTCACTGTAGCTGAATTTTGTACAATATCATGTGTAAACGTTGATGCAAGACACCGTACATGGACATCATCAGGAACATATTGAGCTGTCAAGCTGCAATGGTGAATGGATTTCTGCGAACTCCTTGTAAATCTATGGTGTATGCATTCGATGTCCGTGTCAGACACTTGGTGATGGCCCGGATATTTGTCTTTACGCAAACAATCCATTTCTCAGAATTTTTCACGCCAGTGTCTAATGCTCTGTGCTCTAGGAGGATCCACACCATACCTAGTATGAAAGCGATGCTGCACAATTATTACTGACCCACACTGCGCAAAATGTAGAAGACCAAACGCTTTCTATTGTCCCGACACAAATTTTACTAGAACTGAAGCGGGCGCACACTCGTACTACCTCGTGGTACCCATGTAGAACTCTAGAGTTTGCTCTTTCCAACAGAAAGTTGTTCACACATATCTCAAATAACATAATAGATATGATTTTTTTAAAAATCTGATGATTCTTTTTGATACACTCTATATAATGAGGAAAAGAGCTTGCACAGTACTACTGTATTACAGTATACATTAATCATTCGCAACTCTACATGTACTCTACTTTTAACACAAAGACTGTACAGCCCTGACAGTGTTGTTATGTGGTGGAAAACCAAGAAAAAGAAGTTCAGAACAGTGCGGTATTGCAAGTATAGACATTAAACTGCACCGCTGTGTGCAACAAACACGTTACACACAGTGTTGATACATCAAATGAAATAGTACTTTCATGAGCACTCTGTTTGTTGGTGTTTCTTGTTTTCTGTTATTACTGATGTGCACAGGTGCACACTGGAACACTGTTGCACACCTATGGACTTTCTGCTGCAATCTGCACAGTGGAGGGTGTTGTTGCATTAAACAATGATTTTATCTGACAAGGTCAAGCATTTAAAAGAAATGCACAACCTGAATTATTTTCTGGTAGTTGTAATTGACTAATAGCAATTTAAGTGATAACATGTTGTTGAACAAAAAGTATGTCTTGCTAACACTTAATGAAAAGATGTAGTTGAGGTGAGTGAGAGAGCAAACACACTGTGTGTTAAACAATGTTGCGTTTCAAATGTGGTAAAACACAAATGTATGATTCTTTGAAAGCCAAGGATAAGATATAGCCAAATGAAAAGAAATATGAAAAAAGCAGACAATGAAGAAATTAACGAGATAGTGTGGAAATGGTTCATAAGTGGATGGACAAAAAACTTACCTTTTCTGGACCTATGTTGCAGAGTGAGTACCTGAAGTTGCTGAACAGCTTTGAAATACTGAGTTTGAAGCACTCACAGGATGGGAGGACAGTTTCAAAGCTAGACACAACATCATGTGGACTGATTAATTGAGAGGGGTTATGGGACCAAATGGCGAGGTCATCAGTTCCGCAATTCCGAAGTGAGTCACAGAAGAAAGAGGGTCTGCTAAAAGTGGGCAGATCCAGTCAGGGGAGCAAATTATAAAATAATGATCATTAAAAATACACAGAAAAGGCATAAACGGTGAGACCAAATCTAAAAACTGAAAAAAAGGGGGGCAGTCATGGGGTCACAGACCGAGAAGACTGTAAAACAAGTCCCAACCACAGCCAACCTGCCCCTGCTCCAAGACTAAAGTAGAACATTATATCTGGAAATAAAAACCACTTTCATGGAGGAAACTAAGGACCGGTTCAACCATCTGTGGATCGTCTGCTAATATTAGATTTAAGGAATCGGGAGACTACATGTAACAGGAAGAGTCGAGACAGGACATTCCACCAATACATGAGATATCATCAGTCTGGCTCCACAACCACATAGCGAGTGTGGGTCATTACATAGGAGGAAACAGTGGGTGAGCTGGGTATGACCAATGTGTAAATGGCATGAAGAGTGGACTCCTTCTGAGAGGAGTAGAAGGAAGAGCACCAAACTGCAGTAGACTCCTTGATTGTGTGGAGTTTATTACTATGAGCAGTAGTGCTCCAGATGGCATTACACTTTTGGACAAAGAGACATTTGACCTAGATCTGTATATCCGCAGCTGGAATCAGGAGAGGAATAAGGGGTAAGTATCTGCTTCTCTAGCCAAACAGTCAGCCAGTTCATTCCCCGGGCTGCCGAAATGACTTGTGACCCAGAGAAAGACGATTGAACAGGTAGCACACTCAAGGGCAGAGAGAGGGTAATGGATAGCAGAGACCAAGAGTGACGCAAGTAGCATCAGTTGATAGCCTGTAGGCTACTCATGGAGTCTGAACAAATTAAAATGCTGTGGAGGGAGGCCTGAGAAATAAAAAGGAGGGCTCTGTGAATGGTTAGAAACTCTGCTGTGAACACATTACATGATCCCAGCAATAAATGGTGTTATAAACCAGTAGGAAATGTAAAAGCGTATTCGACCTTATTGATTGTCTTAGAACCATCATTGTGAAAGATGGTGGCACCCTGGAACTCTGCAATGATGGCACATAAAAGACACTGGTAAACCATAGGAGCGACAGAGACCTTAGGACCCTGGAATAGATGGGTCCTAATCTGCGGTCTAGGCACCATCCAAGGAGGGGGGAGGGGGGGGGGGGGGGGCAGGAAAGACACAGGGTGTAGTCCAGTGAGTGGAGCTGGAGGTCCTGACAGAGGGAAGTGAGACACATGCTAACCAGCAATCCCACCTGTGGGCGGGTGTTAGGAGAGAGACATTCCTCATTGGCAAAGAGCACAGTGCATACAGGATGCTCAAGGAAGTAAGGAATTGGTGAATGGTGTTTGCTTAAGGAGTTGGCTCCGTTGGATGTGTAGATGGGGAATCCCCGCTTCTGTGAAGAGACTATCAACAGGACTAGTGTGAAAGGCACCAATAGACAGATGCACCCCACGATGATGGACAGGCTCAAGGAGTTTCAAAGTGGAAGGAGCTGGTGAGTCATAAACCTGACAACCATAATGTAGTCTGGACAAGACCAGAGCATGGTAAAGATGAAGAGTGGAATGGTCTGCACCCCAAGATGAATGGGCCACGAGACAGAGAGCATCAAGCTTCCACATACAAGTAGTCTTTAGGTGGCGAATGTTGGGCAACCATATCAGCTTGTTATCAAAAATAAGGCCCAAGAAACGGGATTGTGCTACAACATTGAGGAGCTGGTTGCCTAAACAAAGTTCTGGATCAGTGTGTACTGTGGGTAGGAGACAAAAATGCACAACCGCATTTTAGAAGGAGAAAACTGGAAGCCAATGGCGGTGGCCCATGCAGAGGCAACTCGGAGCTGGCACTCAGCAGATGCTACCGAGTGAGAGCTGCACCAGATGCAAAAACCGTAGACTTACAATGCCAGGGTAACCAGAGACCCAACAGAGGTCAAAAGCACATTGATGGCAATGAAGAAGAGTGTGACACTTAGCACAGAACCCTGTGGGATACCATTCTCCCAAATCTGAGGGGCGCTTGTGACAAAGCAAGCAGGGGCATTTTTTCTTCCCCTCTTGCTTTGTCATCTGCCTCCTTAAAATTTATTTTTTTATTTTTGAATTACTTTCCATTAACATGTTGTTACTGTTGTGGTCTTCAGTCCAGAGTCTGGTTTGATGCAGCTCTCCATGCTACTCTATCCTGTGCAAGCTGCTTCATCTCCCAGTACCTACTGCAACCTACATCCTTCTGAATCTGTTTAGTGTATTCATCTCTGGGTCTCCCTCTACGATTTTTACCCTCCACGCTGCCCTCTAATTCCAAATTGGTGATCCCTTGATGCTTCAGAATATGACCTACCAACTGATCCCTTCTGTTGTTGTGCCACAAATTCCTCTTCTCTCCAATTCTGTTCAATAACTCCTCATTAGTTATGTGATCTATCCATCTAATCTCCAGCATTCTTCTGTAGCACCACTTTTCAAAACCTTCTATTCTCTTCTTGTCTAAACTATTTAACGTCCACGTTTCACTTCCATACATGGCTACACTCCATACAAATACTTTCAGAAACGACTTCCTGACATAGCGGTTCTCTTTTCTCCAAAGGTCTCTCTAATTTTCCTGTAGGCAGTATCTATCTTACCCCTAGTGATATGCGCCTCTACATCCTTACATTTGTCCTCTAGCCATCCCTGCTTAGCCGATTTGCACTTCCTGTTGATCTCATTTTTGAGACATTTGTATTCCTTTTTGCCTGCTTCATTTACTGCATTTTTATATTTTCTGCATTCCTCAATTAAATTCAATCTCTCTTCTGTTACCCATGGATTTCTATTAGCCTTCTTCTTTTTACCTACTTGATCCTCTGCTACCTTCACTATTTCATCTCCGAAAGCTACCCATTCTTCTGCCCATGCCAGCGCACTGGCGCACTGGCGTGGAGGGCGAAGAGAGCAGCCTGTGTGGGGAGGGGATTTAAATCAGGCACCTGCCCTCAGGAGCTCAGTTCGTCAGCGCACCTGACGATGGCGACATGTCTGATCGCCGAAATATTGTGCCCGTTGAACACTATGAACCGGCAGTATACCCATGGACTGATCGAGCAACGAATACGCTGGGAGAAACTGAAGAATCACATCATATGTGGAGGATAATTAACATCTGAAGTAATCAGCTCTTTAGTGCAGCAGCAGAGGCACTATGCAGAAAAAAAAACATCTTAAATATGGCATCTTAATATTCTTGCCGTTGGTAGGGAGGCTTGCGTGCCTCAGTGATACAGATAGCCATACCGTAGCTGCAACCACAATGGAAGGGTATCTGTTGAGAGGCAAGACAAACATGTGGTTCCTGAAGAGGGGCAACATCATCTTCAGTAGTTGCGGGGGCAACAGTCTGGATGATTGACTGACCTGGCCTTGTAACACTAACCAAAACGGCCTTGCTGTGCTGGTACTGCAAACGGCCGAAAACAAGGGGAAACTAAAGCCATAATTTTTCATGAGGGCATGCAACTTTACTGTATGGTTAAATGATGATGGCGTCCACTTGGGTAAAATATTCCGGAGGTAAAATTGTCCCCCATTCAGATCTCCGGGCGGGGACTACTCAGGAGGACTTATTATCAGGAGAAAGAAAACTGGCGTTCTACGGATCAGAGAGTGGAATGTCAGATCCCTTAATCGGGTAGTTAGGTTAGAAAGTTTAAAAAGGGAAATGGATAGGTTAAAGTTAGATACAGTGGGAATTAGTGAAGTTCAATGGCAGGAGGAACAAGACTTCTGGTCAGGTGAATACAGGGTTATAAATACAATATCAAATAGGCACATTGCAGGAGTAGGTTTAATAATGAATAGGTAAATAGGAATGGGGATAAGCTACTAGAAACAGCATAGTGGACGCATTATTGTGGCCAAGACAGATATGAAGCCCACGCCTACCACAGTAGTACAAGTTTATATGCCAACTAGCTCCGCAGATGACGAAGAGATTGATGAAATGTATGATGAGATAAAAGAAATTATTCAGATAGTGAAGGGACACAAAGAGGGATGGCTAGAGGACAAATGTAAGGATGTAGAGGCATATATAACTAGGGTAAGATAGATACTGCCTACAGGAAAATTAAAGACACCTTTGGAGAAAAGAGAACTACTTGCATGAATATCTAGCGCTCAGATGGAAACCCAGTTCTAAGCAATGAAGGGAAAGCAGAAAGGTGGAAGGAGTATATAGAGGGTCTACAGAAGGCCAATGTTCTTGAGGACAATATTATGGAAATGGAAGAGAATGTAGATGAAGATAAAGTAAGAGATATGCTACTGTGTAAAGACTTTGACAAAGCCCTGGAAGACCTAAGTCAAAACAAGGTCCCGGGAGTAGACAACATTCCATTAGAACTACTGAGAGCCTTGAGAGAGCCAGGCGTAACAAAACTCTACCTTCTGGTGAGCAAGATGTATGAGACAGTTGAAATGCCCTCAGACTACAAGAAGAATATAATAATTCCAATCCCAAAGAAAGCAAGTGTTGACAGATGTGAAAACTACTGAACTATCAGTTTAATAAGCCACAGCTGCAAAATACTAACACGAATTCTTTACAGATGAATGGAAAAAACTGGTAAAAGCCAACCTCGGGGAAGATTAGTTTGGATTCCGTAGAAATGTTGGAACACGTGAGGCAATACTGACCCTACGATTTATCTTACAAAATAGATAAAGGAAAGGCAAACCTACTTTTCTAGCATTTGTAGACTTAGAGAAAGCTTTTGACAATGTTGACTGGTATACTCTCTTTCAAATTCTGAAGGTGGCAGGGGTAAAATACAGGGAGCGAATGGCTATTTACAATTTGTACAGAAACCAGATGGCAGTTATAAGAGTCGAGGGACATGAAAGGGAAGCAGTGGTTGGGAAGGGAGTGAGACAGGGTTGTACCCTACCCCCGATGTTATTCGATCTGTATATTTAGCAAGCAGTAAAGGAAAATTTGGAGTAGGTATTACAATCCAGAGAGAAGAAATAAAAGCTTTGAGGTTCGCCAATGACATTGTAATCCTGTCAGAGACAGCAAAGGACCTGGAAAAGCAGCTGAATGGAATGGACAGTGTCTTGAAAGGAGGATATAAGATGAACATCGACAAAAGCAAAACGAGGATAATGGAATGTAGTTGAATTAAATTGGGTGATGATGTGGGAGGAAATGAGAAGCTTAAAGTAGTAAATGAGTTTTGCTATTTGGGGAGCAAAATACCGATGATGGTCGAAGTAGAGAGGATATAAAATGTAGACTGGCAATGGCGAGAAAGGCGTTTCTGAAGAAGAGAAATTTGTTAACATTGAGTATAGATTTAAGTGTCGAAGTCGTTTCTGAAAGTATTTGTATGGATAGATCACATAACTAATGAGGAGTTATTGAACAGAATTGGAGAGAAGAGAAATTTGTGGCACAACTTGACTAGAAGAAGGGATCAGTTGGTAGGACATGTTCTGAGGCATCAAGGGATCACAAATTTAGTATTGGAGGGCAGCGCGGAGGGTAAAAACCGTAAAGGGAGACAAAGAGATGAATACACTGAACAGATTCAGAAGGATGTAGGCTGCAGTAGGTACTGGTAGACGAAGCAGCTTGCACAGGATAGAGTAAATGGAGAGCTGCATCAATCCAGTCTCTGGACTGAAGGCCAGAACAACAACAACAACAACAACAACAACAACAACAACAACAATATTAATTGTGGTATAATAGAAGTGTGTGTGTGTGTGTGTGTGTGTGTGTGTGTGTGTGTGTGTGTGTGTGTGTGTTCAGTACCATCAGTATATGTGAAATAACTATCTGTGTAATGGTACAGCCATTTTGTAACATTAAGGAATTACAACTTTAAACATAGATGCCTGGAGTAAGGTGTGTGGAATGTATTAGCAAGATTTGTATGTATACTGCCCTTCAGGCTAGAATCTCATGCAGTTTGTTGGAACACAGTGAGATAAGTTTTTGTAAGTGAGAATTTTGTCTGATCAGTAATGAGAGTTAAATTTGCCATAGCATAAGGATATTTTTTTCCCCTTTGGGTTTTAGGGCTTAAAACTGCTATGGTAATTAGCTCCCAGTCTGTGACTTAGGAAATTGTAAAAAGCGAAAATGGAAATCAACAGCAATGGGAATGAAACTCAAAAAATTGGAGAAACTAAAAGCAGGAGGAAAGCTTAAAAAACCACTACAGAAAGGGGTTGGTTGTCCCCCAAAAAGAGCTTCAAATGACTGATGCCAACTCACTAGCACTAACAAACTCGTGAATGCGATCGGCTGAGTATGTGTCATCTGCTAAAAGGGATGATATTGCAGGTGACAGTTGTAGACAGGCGCATAACTGAGTAAAATAGGGGCACTCGAGTACAAGGTGTCTTACCATCCACAGCTGAGAGCAGTGGGGACAGAGTGGGGGAGGATCGCCGCTTAAAAGATGTCGATAGCTAAAAAGACAGTGCCCTATCCGGAGTCTAGTAAAATTACCTCCTCCCGATGACGCGTTCGGGAGGAAGAGGTCCAAGCACAGGGAAGAGCTTCCACATCCCGCATTTATTATGGGGAAGTGTCAACCAATGTGTGTGCCATAAAAGAACAACACAACGACATAAAACACTCCATAGATTGGCGAAGGGAATCATGCGAATAGCTGGCCGAAGAAGAGAGACTGCAGCCTTGGCTGCAATATCGGCCGCCTCATTTCCACAGATACCAATGTGTCCTGGGATCCAGAGGAACGCCACCAAGATGCCCCCTAAGTGGAGCAGGCGTAGGCAGTCCTGAATCCGGTGGACCAGAGGGTGGACTGGGTAGAGAGCTTGGGGACTGAGGACAGAGCTGAGAAAATCTGGACAGATAACATACTGTATCCACTAATGGCAACGGATGTATTAGACAGCCTGTAGAACAGCGTAAAGCTCCGCAGTATAAACCAAACACTGGTTGGGAAGCCGAAACTGATTTGGGGTGTCGCCAACAATATAGGCACTCCCTACACCAAATGATGTTTTTGAGCCATCAGTGTAAATAAATGTGGCTTCCTTCATTTGTGCACATAGAGCAGAAAATGCCTGACGATAAACAAGTGAAGGTGTACCATCCTTGGGAAACTGACAAAGGTCACGGAGCAGGCAGGTCCAGGGACGGAGCCAAGGCGGTGCTGTACCCCCAAGTTGGCAAGAAAGTTTTAGGAAAGCAGAAGGAAAGAGAATGGAGCAGTTGACGGAAGCGGACTCCTGGTGGTAGTAGGGAGGAAGGGCGGCCTGCATACCCTAAATCCAAGGAGGCATCGAAAAAAATGTCATGGGCGGGATTAGCAGGCATGGAAGACAAATGGATAGCATAACGACTTAGAAGGACAGCTCGCCGATTGGACAGTGAAGGTTCAGCAATCTCAGCATAAAGGCTTTCCACAGGGCTGGTGTAAAAAGCTCCAGACACTGAACGTAATCCAACAGTGGTGGATAGAGTTGAGACGCCGAAGAATAGACAGCCGAGCAGAGGAGTAAACTATGCTTCCATAGTCCAATTTTGAGCACACTAAGGCGCGATAGAGGCGGAGAAGGACCACTCGGTCTGCTCCCCAGGAGGTACCATTCAGGACACGGAGGGTGTTGAGGGATCGCAGACAGCGAACCGAAAGATAGGAAATGTGGGAGGACCAGCACAGTTTTCTGTCAAACACAAGACCCAAGAATTTAGCAATGTCTGAAAATGGAAGGTTGACAGGTCCCAGATGTAAGCAACGTGGAAGAAACTCCGTACGACACCAAAAATTAACACAAACAGTCTTACTGGGAGAAAAGCGGAAGCCTGTTTCAATGCTCCAAGAGTGGAGGCGATCGAGACAGCCTTGAAGACGTCGTTCAAGAAGGCCGGTCCGTTGAGAGTTGTAGTAGATCGCAAAATCGTCCACAAAGAGAGAGTCTGAGACATCAGAAAGGAGACAATCCATAATTGGATTTATGGCAATGGCAAACAGTACAACACTTAGCACGGAGCCCTGGGGGTATCCCGTTTTCTTGGGAGAAGGTACGGGAGAGAGTAGTGTTCACCCGCACTTTAAATGTGCGCTCTGCCATAAATTCGCGAAGGAAAAGGGGCAACCGACCACAAAAGCCCCAAGAGAACAGTGTGCGGAGGATTCTTGTCCTCCAACAGGTATCGTATGGTCTCTCCAGATCAAAAAATATTGCTACTGTTTGGCGTTTCCGGAGAAAATTGTTCATGATATAAGTGGAGAGAGCAACAAGATGGTCAACTGCAGAACGATCCTTTCGGAAGCCGCATTGGGCAGGTGTTTAAAGACTGCAGGACTCCAGCCACCAAGCTAAACGGCAATTCACCATACGCTCCAAAACCTTACATACACTACTCGTGAGAGAAATGGGGTGATAGCTAGAGGGGAGAAGCTTGTCCTTTCCAGGTTTCGGAACAGGGACGACGTATGATAAATGCAGCAACATTTGCGAGAAGAAGAGAGTGCATGTTGGAGTTCCCACATGGAGAAAACAGTATTGTAGCTTTCGCGATTTTGAGAAGAGAAAGCAAGAGGTCGCACTTCCGCTGCACGTTTCTTCGGGAGAAATGCTGGCAGGTAATTTGAAGAGGTCGAAATCTCAGCAAAGTGTTGACCCAATGAGTTAGAAATTGCGACGGGTCCACTAATGTATCATGCGCGACAGTGAGCCCAGAGATCGGGAAGAAACTAGGCGCATCTGATAACCGTCGAATCCAATTCCAAACTTCCGAGGAGGGAGTGAAGGTGTTAAATGAGCTAGTAAAGAAGTCCCAGCTTGCCTTCTTGCTATTGCGGATGACGCGACGGCACCGCGCACGGAACTGCTTATAGCATATACAGTTGGCCAAAGTAGGGTGGTGTCTGAAAACGCGAAGAGCATATCGCCGCTCATGTATTGCGTCATGGCATGCCTCGTTCCACCAAGGAACTGGGGGGGCGCCGGGGCAATTCGGAGGTGCGAGGTATGGAACATTCCGCAGTTGTAAGAATAACGTCTGTAATACGAGTGACCTCATCGTCGACGCTAGGAAAGTGACGGTCATTGAATGTCGCTAGAGACGAAAAAAGTGTCCAATCGGCTTGGGCAAACTTCCAGCGTCTCGGGCACATATATGGCAGTTGTGCCTGCAATCAAAGGACACATGGAAAGTGGTCACTCGAGTGTGTATCAGCAAGAGCGAACCATTCGAAGCGCCGAGCTAGCGGACCAGTACCGAGCGAAAGGTCCAAATGAGAGAAATTTGTCGTGGAGGCAGACAAAAATGTAGGGTCCCCAGTATTGAGGTAAACAAGATCCGCTTGGTGGAAGACGTCTAACAATAGTGAGCCACGCAGACAAGGATGTGGAGATCCCCAAAGCGGGTGGTGGGCATTGAAGTCCCCAACCAGCAAATAGGGGGAAGAAGATCAGCTCGTGCCATTGGTGTGGACGATGGAATGTATACAGTACAAAGACAGAAGGTGTATCCAGAAAGGGAAAGACAGATAGCGACTACTTGGAAGGCAGTGTTTAAAGGGATTGGGTGATAATGGAGAGTATCATGGAGAAGAATCATGAGTCTTCCATGTGCTGGAGTGCCTTCAACAGAGGGGAGATCAAATTGGACTGACTGAAAATGGGGGAAAACAAAGCAGTCGTGGGGACGCAGCTTTGTTTCCTGAAGACAGAAGATGACCGGTGAGTAGGATCGTAAGAGGATCGTTAATTCATCCCGATTGGCTCGAATGCCATGGATATTCCAATGGATAATGGACATAGTGGGGACAGAAAATGGAAGAATGTGACCAAGGTTGCCGTCAACTCAACGACTGCTCAGAGCTTGCGACCGACAGTGTGGAACGGCACTCAGCCGAAGACCGAAGATCCTGATCCATAGTTTGTTCAGGAGCAGCTCCTGCCACCAGCGATCGGCCGGTTGATTGGCCGGCAGCAGTGTGCCTCGGCGACACAGAAGACGGCTGAGGGCGGTTACCGCCAGGTGGTGCTGTAGATGAGACACGCCGTGGCGGAGAAGGAGAGGAACTGGGTTTCTTATTAGACTTCTTAGAAACATGATGTTTAGATGAAGGCGGAACCGATGGTTGTGAAGTTGGGGTACGTAAAAAATCTTCACAAGTCTGCTCTTTTTTGGAAGTCCGAGTGTGTGACTTTTGGGATCGAGATTTAGCAGAACCCGATGAAGGGTGAGCCATAGAGTAAGCAGGCGAAAGTTGGGAGGTTGAACGGGCGATCTTTGGGCTGGCCGATCTGACGACTGTGTCACTAAAGGTGAGATCACAAGTCTGGTGCCCGTCTCCTTTGTTGGCTGAGGAGAGGCAAGGACAGTGCTGTATTTTCTGTCTGAGGCACAGTGGGCTTTCGACTGACAAATAATTTTCGAGCAGCAAAGGTCGATACCTTTTCCTTCACACTGATTTCCTGAACGAGCTATTTGTCTTTAAAAATGGGGTAATCTCTAGAGGAAGCAGCATGGTCACCCATACAGTTGATGCAACGAGGGGATGCAGGTGGACATGCACCCTCATGGGCATCCTTGCCACATGTAATACATTTGGCCAGGTAGGAACAAGACTGGCTGGTATGATTGAACCGCTGACACTGATAGCAACGCATAGGGTTTGGGACGTAGGGGCGAGAATATGTTACTGTGGAGTGTTTTTCAGTAGAGTCAGTTTTGCATTGGATAAGCAGAGCGGTGTTTGTTTATTAATTGATGAAGCAATAAGGAAATAATAAAATAATGAACAATGTAAGAGTCTTAATGGTTAGGGAACCTGTCTCTGTAGTAGGGATATTTTTTGAGAATGCACAATGTAAGAAATGTAAGTAAAATAATGGAGCTGACAGACATGATTAATCAAACAGATAAATGTATACAAAAAAATGTGTTGTAACTGTATTGATGATCTAATTATGAACTAGGCAACATTGAGTACTGCTTATATTGTGCAATTCATGACACTGCAGTTGGAATTAGAGATTAACAGAAACAGCAATATATTAGTGAGGTACAAGTCATATACTGCTGTATCATTGGATAAATAGGTTAGCCGAAAACTTCTATTTGTGTTCTGAGGAATTATGAGCTTAAAGTGGTAATGCTGGAACAAAGAACAGTAATTTTGCCGATTTAATGATAAATGTGGTGCTAGACTGATGTGAATATTCGGCAGGTCAAATATTTGGTAACATTTAGTGATTTTGTGAGGATTTAATTTTCTGATTGAATGAGAGTACTGCTTAGAGTTGAGTGGAGGAGTAGAGTAAAGATTTGGTACAACTTCCATCCCCTTAATTTTTATTTGAGTAGTAATTAATTTATGTGATGGTGACTATTCTTTTTTCATAATGTAATGATTAGTAAATCTTTACTACTCTACATCTTGAGGTTTTGCTATTTTGCAAATGAGAAAGAAACAAAAGTCCATCAGAAAATTCAAGAAGGCCAACTAACCACCAAGCATATACTGCGCAATAAACAAGCTGCAGACATTCTCACCAAACCCGTGCTACGTATCTGACTTGAATATGTAAAATAATTAATTTAAATATATTGAGTACTGTGTTTAGCAATATAAACATTTAGAGAGAGTGACGGATGATATGTTTATATTAATCTCTTATGCATTGTAGCAGACAGCTGTCTTTTGTTGCTGTCCTAAAATATATCAGTCTTGCTACAGCAACCATATTGTGCGTGTGCCTTATATTGTACCCTTCTTCTTGAAGTTTCGGCAGGAGATGTGACACTAAAGTTCTGGTGCAATGTTATTAGAAAGGCAGTTGACTAGGTTGGGTGGAGGCCTTTGTGGCAGACATACCAGCTATAAGTTTGGGATCGTAACTGATACTGATGGAAGAGCAGAAGCTATCTCATATGAACCAATAAACAAATGACTTTGATCCTGACAACTCAATTTGGTGGCAGCTGCCACTCATAGAATCAGACACACAGAACTCCATGGATGGACCAATAGCACTTGAGAACATACAGTGTAATGAAGGCTTGTTGCAGGATCACTGAAAGGAAAGGAAGGAAATAGACAGAACATTTAAAAAGAGAGGAGCAGTGTAAAGGTGATTTAGTACGCCTGAGAGCACTTTAAGATTAAATTACTACTGCTATTACTATATGTCCAGTAACATTAATGTTAATACCTGTCAAAAAAAAAAAAAAAAAAAAACCTGAATAACCATCTTTAGCAGTGTGGATCACTGTGAGACATGAAGGAAGAGTCAGTGAGGTTCTGGAAGGTACCAGTATGTGGAGCCACGCCAATTCTGGTGCCGTGGCCAGCTATGCTAGGTTTCTTGGTTGAGTATCCACAGCGTGTACAGCCCAATCGACTGGTTTTAAATCTTGGGGGTTCGGTGGCCAGGGGTGTATTGTAAACTCACCCTGGTGCTCTTGAAACCATGCATGTGTATTGCAAGCTTTGTGACATGTTGCATTATACTGCTGGTAGATGCCACCGTGCCAAGGAAAACCAAACTGCACGAAGGGGTGGACATGATTCCCAAGTATGTATATATATATACTTACGTTGCTCCATTGTCTCTTCCAGAATGGTAAGATCACCCAAGGAATGCCAAGAAAACATTCCCCAGACCATAACACTCCCTCCTCTGGCCTGGACCCTTCTGACAATTGTTGCAGGATGTTAGCTTTCAGACATTTCACGCCTTACATGTCATGATCTCTTGTGAAACTCAAGAATTTTGTGTGAAATTCAGGATTTTGGCCAGTTCAATGGCACTTGCATTATCAACAAGATGAACAGAAACACTCTTCAGTGGTGAAATTTATTCATCAAACTTGGATAGCCACATTCCTTCTCTTGCTTCTTCACTGGCAGCCACATAATCTGATTCAGTTATTGATAGTGTTGTGCACCGTTTCCACTTGCTAGCACAGGTCACTGCTCCTCCACAAAATCCTGCAGTCACTCCACTAACAGAGTGATGAATTGCTGGATCACTGACATAATCAGCATCATTCTTCCATTTGCATGGCTAGCATCAAATTTTATACCCAATGACTCTGAATCTTTTATATAGGTCGCAATCCTTTTTACCAAAAACATGCGGTTTTTTTGAGTATTCTCTAAAATGTTTACACATTGCTCACTACAAATGCTATACTGGGCCTTGTATCAATAGCAGAATACATAAGACACTCAACTGCTTCTCAATATGGAGCATTAATTGGTTCATCATTGGTCAGCTCATGTGGCTGCAGGTGTTGCTCAATTGCAGTTGACATACAATTTTCCTCTGTCATGTTACACTGCCAAAGAATGTCTTTAGAACAACTTTCTTGATTAATATCTATTGATAAGAAATACCCTACTGGCTCAACAATAATTTTAAACTCACCTTGATTTTCCATTTAGGCACGGACCTGCCTTACTTTCCACAATCACAAGATTCATTAGGAAGTTCTTGAACCATTGGAGATTGTTTTAGTCCATATGAACTTATGAAGTTTGCTCACCCTATCAGTCCCATCACTAAAGCTGCTCCACATCCATCTCTTCTTTCCAGCATCATTCCAGTAAGACATTCTGGATTCTTCAGTTGTTGCCTATTCTTCAATTCTCTTTCACTAGAACTTGCTTCTGCAAGTTCTCTAATCACGCTTGCATCATCTTCATGCTGACTCATTGATTCTTCATCGCACATTTCACTTGGGGGTAATGCCACTGTCCATCCAGTTTTCTCGGGTTCAAAAACAACCTCCTTAGTCCAAGTAATCCATTTGTTTGATTGAATCCACACTCAAAAGCCATCAGTGCCATCAGGACAACCAACAAAGATGCCTGGTTTTTCTTTTGGCTTCCACTTCTTTCACTTTTTCTTCCAAATATGACAAAAAATTTCCCTCTCCCCTGAAAAGGAAGTTTATTTCGCTGTATCATCTTCCTACTGAATATCTTGTAGGGTGTTCTGCCATTCACACAACTTGTGCCAGTTCTATTTAACACGCAAACAGCCATGTTTACTGCTTCTGCCTACCAAAAAGTAAGCAGACCCTGAGCTAACAACATGGTTGGAGCTAGTTTCACAACAGTTCTGTTTTTATGCTCTGCACTCAATTCTGCTCTGGAGTGTAAGGATTTGTGATGATGAGTTGTATACCATTTTACCTCATCAAACCTTAACTTCAATATTATCAGATTCTTATCTGCCATCACACTGAAATGCTTTTGGTAGCTGATGACAAAAACTACTCACAATACTCACCATTTCTGCACTCTTCTCTGCAATCTCAGAATTTTGTTTGAGAAAAGATACTATGCATGATCTTGAAAAGTCAAAAGTAAAGCACAGAAAATGTTCTGCTCTCTAGAGATTGACAATCCACAGGTCAATAGACATCAGTACGAATCACTTTTCCAGGTCGTGTGGTATCTCCTGTCATGGGCGATGCTGCTTCCCTTTAACACATGCCTCACCAAATTCTCCATCAAAGTCTTCAACTTCAACACCACATTGCTTCAAGAACTGTTGGACATGGCATTTGTTCTGATGACCCAAGCATTCATGCCAAATTTGCAGAGATTCCTTTGACACAAGATTAACCTCAGGACTAAAAGGATGAATTTGTTTTGTCACTCGAATCCACATCTTCAGTTAAGTTGCCACTGCATATACCACATGCTTTTACAGTGACATTGATTCAGAACTCACACTTGTCTTTCAATAAATGAAAAAGTCTAATCCTTGCCCACAGCAGATGATAAAGAAAAGACATTTCTTCTCTCATCTGGAGTATACGACACATTTATCCATATGGCCTAACTTTCATTCTCCATCAACAAAAGCTTCAGAACACATAGTCCCCTTCCCTAGTGCATTCATAGTTGAATCATTGCCCATGTGTGTACTTACTACATGATGTATACCACTCAGTTTTCTAAAATTTCGTTTTTTTTTTTGTTTGTTAATTTTTTGTATTTATTTGATAAAGAAACATTCCTTCCAGTGGTGCTGGTTGCATTTTTCACTTCTTTCATATTTTCTATGGTAGTGAACAATGGCAAATACTCATCTCATTTCTCCCTCCAACAAGCATGACAACTTTCATCAGATATTAACACATCCATTAAATGTTTTAGAGTCGGTTTATCTTCATATCTCGTCCACCATGACTGTTGTAGACTTTAATAACTGTCAGGCAGTGTGTCAAAGTAGTTGTACCATAAATGATGATTCATAAAGTTTCACATCATGTTTCTGCATTCAAAGAAGCAAGTACTCAAAATGAGTGATTTGTCATCATGCCAGCACCTGAGCTCATTTGCACTCTGAAGAGCTCCAACTAAAAACAATGTGCAGAATGCTTTGTTTTTAGTTCACACATGGAACTTAGCTTGTCCTACATATCTCACACATCTCATATGCATCCAACAATGCCATGAATTTTGCTTTGACAATTCTGATAGTGATCTGACTCTCAACACGATCAGCTTTGTCCCACACCTTTAGCACAACATTAAATGCTGATGTACTTTCCACTGTCGAAGCTACCGGTTCTTCTTCGTCACCAGTACTCACTACATATACTCCATCAATAACTTTCCATTACTATATGAAATACTAATTTCTTTTGAAGCACTGAGTGTTAAATTACGCGAAGTATGATTATTATTCACTTTACTGCACTATTTGAAAACCTAAACTGACATGGAAACTCCTTAGTGGTTTTACATGCACACCACAGTGCAAAAATACAGAATTTTCAATATTTAGGTTCTGCCAAAAAACCATCCATCCATCCATCAAACAAATCAAATTTAATAGATGTGACTTATTTACATAGGTACTCGGCATTTAACGAAACACACTTAAATAATGGTCTTGAGAATCAGATAACTTGTTACCTGTTTGTTATGATAGCAATAGTACTTGGCACCGAAAAGTGACACACTTCACCATTTTCAAATCTGTGTATAATTATGCTTGAAGATAAATATAACAAGTTTCAAAAATATTAAAGGATGTGTAGTATCTTTTTAATGTGCTTCATGATGGAAAATGTTCAGTTATAACTCAGGCATCTCATGTCAGGATGCAATAATACAATAGTCACAATACTTTAAGTTGTCTGAGCAAATATCATAAATGCTGGAAAAATTTGAGTATAATATTACATAAGGTAAGTAAGGGAATTCAGATTCCAAGAATGTATAACATAATCAGTGAGCAGTTAAAACTGCTCACTGGTGCAGGGATTATTTATTGTAGCTAAATGACAAACTTATTTACAATCTGTAAGCAAAGAGAGACAGTAAGCAACAGCGTGGAGACATCTGATGATAAATGGCATGTTAGCCAAATTAATTTCAGAGTTTCCCTCGGGACCTTTTGTTGCAAAGAACTGGCTTTTACTCTTAGACATCAGCTGTAGCTTTACTCTTAGGCATCAGCTGTAGCTGAACATGCTGTGAAGGATGGACATAAAGTTTAATTTGACAACAACTCTATCACGAAGGTTAATAGGTTCTGGGATTGTGAAATAAAAGAAGCTATAGTGATCAAAATATCTAATAAACCACTCAGTAAATATAGTGATTTGCAGCTCATTACAGTGTGGAAACCAGATATTGTGAATTTAAAGTGGGTGCAGCAGACGCAGGATGAAAACATTGCTTTACATGGTGAAGGACTGATCACCAGCGACCACACAGCTAGTGCCATGGCTATGTAAGGGTACGGCCAGCAACCACATAAAAGTCAGTTACCACTTGACAATTTAAGCACTCTATGAGAACTTGTGGGTGTGTAACCACTTGATACAGCTAGCAGAACAAGATGATTTTTTTTTTTTTTTTTTTAAGGTCTCAATTAATCATTGTCTTACCTGTTCTATAACTGCACCATTCTCAGCATGAACAAGAGGAACTGCTCCTAAATTCTTGCATTTATGAAGTGCTTCAAAAATTTCACCATCATCTAGCATGTAAAGATCACGATAGGCCATAAAAAATTTGAAGGAATTGACACCATGGGCTTTGCACAGCTCTTCCATTTCTTCTTTAACCTAGAAAAGCAAAATATTGCTACAGTTCAAATTGCACCATATCATACTATTATCATTAACAATCATCCAAATATATTGCAAGCACAGTTACAACTATGATAACCAAATGCTAAACAATTTGAAACTAAGTATACCTGTGTTTACATCAGAAAATGAGCACACACTGATTAGCCACTGGGGCAGAAACAACAGGGCCAGGGCTGAAATAAATTATCAACAGCTTTAATCTCAATTTATTTATTTTTTTAGTCATAAGCAATAGACTTTTTTAACTTTGCACATTTGTCAGTGCCCGTGCTGTAATTTCTAGTTACTGGTAAGTGATTAGATAGCTAGAAAGTGAATACTGCTCTTTCGATAAAACCTTTATTAGTATTAATATTTACTTTCATTTGACCAATGGAATTTCTTATGTCAAATTCTACTGGTGTGTTTCTGCCACTCTTAAATCATCCAGTTAACAATTGTATTAGATGATCTGCTACATAAAATATGATTTCACAATCTGTTTAAGCACTACCTTGTGAAAGTAGACTCTTCCTGTTTCATGTCCCAATGATCCACACCCACCTCAGGTAGGTTTACCTTCACATGAACAGTATTGTGTTTTTATCCAGAGTATTTGGAGCTGGGTAGGATATTGTCTATCAGTGTAGGTGCTGGTAAGGTTATCAGTATATCTTGACAGTTCCTGCTTTCCAGTGCAAATGCGGTGTCTAAGGATAGTAAGGCTTTTTGACTCAAAATGGATATGCTGTTGGAGGTTGGTCAGCTGGTATGGATGGACATATTTATGGAGCCATCTGAGAGGTGAAGTTTGACATCATATAATCACTTCTAACCGGGCCTCATCTTCCTTTCCTAGCTGCCCCCCAATGTGTCCTAGAATGGAACACACTGCTATCCATAACCTAAAAAATAATCCAGACCTCCCATAAGCCTAAGGAAAACAACACTCTTAAGGGTAGGAGGCCCCCAAGAGAAATCTCCCCAGCTCTCCAGCTTTTGAGTTTTGCATCCAAGTTGGTGTCGCTTCCACATAAAAAGTGAGCCCAGGCTGATTTAATGGATACAACCTCCACAAGGATAGAGATGTACAGGGTGATTCAAAAAGAATACCACAACTTTAAAATGTGTATTTAATGAAAGAAACATAATATAACCTTCTGTTATACATCATTACAAAGATTATTTAAAAAGGTTTTTTTTTCACTCAAAAACAAGTTCAGAGATGTTCAATATGGCCCCCTCCAGACATTCGAGCAATATCGACCCGATACTCCAACTCGTTCCACACTCTCTGTAGCATATCAGGCGTAACAGTTTGGATAGCTGCTGTTATTTATCGTTTCAAATCATCAATGGTGGTTGGGAGAGGTGGCCGAAACACCATATCCTTAACATACCCCAATAAGAAAAAATCGCAGGAGGTAAGATCAGGGCTTCTTGGAGGCCAGTGATGAAGTGCTCTGTCATGGACTGCCTGGCGGCCGATCCATCACCTCGGGTAGTTGACGATAAGGTTTCATAACTAACCTTTTTCGTAGGACTCTCCATACAGTTGATTGTGGAATTTGCAGCTCTCTGCTAGCTCTGTGAGTCGATTTTCCTGGGCTGCGAACAAATGCTTGCTGGATGCGTGCTACATTTTCATCACTCGTGCTCGGCCGTCCAGAACTTTTCCCTTTGCACAAACACCCATTCTCTGTAAACTGTTTATACCAACGTTTAATACACCACCTATCAGGAGGTTTAACACCATACTTCGTTCGAAATGCACGCTGAACAACTGTCGTCGATTCACTTCTGCCGTACTCAATAACACAAAAAGCTTTCTGTTGAGCGGTCGCCATCTTAGCATCAACTGACGCTGACGCCTAGTCAACAGCGCCTCAAGCGAACAAATGTACAACTAAATGAAACTTTATAGCTCCCTTAATTCGCCAACAGATAGTGCTTAGCTCTGCCTTTTGTCGGTGCAGAGTTTTAAATTCCTAAAGTTGTGGTATTCTTTTTGAATCACCCTGTAAATAATAAATTAGGAAGATACCAGGCATTATGTGGAATTGAAACTTCCTGGCAGATTAAGACTGTGTGCTGGACCGAGACTCGAACTCGGGACCTTTGCCTTTCGCAGGCAAGTGCTCTACCATCTGAGCTACTCAAGCATGACTCGTGCCCCATCCTCACAGCTTTACTTCCGCCAGTACCTCGTCTCCTACCTCCCAAACTTTACAGAAGCTCTCCTGGTATATTTGAAGAAGGCAAAACAGCACGGACTGAAACAGTTGAAGCTGTACATGATGGCAGTGTCAGTTATTCCATATGGCACTGAAACATGGACATTAAGGCAGGAGGACCACAACCTTATAAAAGAAACAGAAATAAAATTGTTTAGGGCACACTGGGGGACCCACATCTTGATAAAATAAGTGAATGACGATATGCACAATCAATTATAAACATTTGCAATTTGGGATAAAATGGCTGAATACAGGGATAAATGGATTAATACAGAAGTGGGAAGAGTATTTAGAACGAATGGACAATAAAAGGATTCCAAAAGTGGCACTGTCAAAGATCTACTGGCCAAAGAGACCCAGGAAGACTCAGACAAAAGTGGATTGAGCCCAGAACAGGTCAAAGGGTCTAATCCCTGTGAGGATGCCAATTAAAATTATTATTATTTTTTTATTATTATTATTCTGACCTTATCATCCTTCCAGCACACCAAGGCTTCACCACTGTTGTCATGAATTGTAGTGAGTAGCTGAGGGTCTCCACCAATTTTCCAACACCTCTGCACACAAACCTTAAAACTATATTCCCATCCCAGAAGACCAACATGACCTCAAGCCCTTAGATCTATTCCAAACCCTGACACCTGATTCCAACTTCCTCCTCACAACAGCATCCCCCCCCCCCCCCCCCCCAACCCCTCCACACTCCCACCTTTTGCCTTCTTCCCAATTCCACGAACACAACTTCACAGGTTGCCCTGCTGGTCGAACATTGTGGGTGAGATACCAACATCACCAATTCCCATAACCTTACGGCCATGGAACACTATCTTTCTCAATGTCCTCCTGACACCAAACCCACCTCTTCTTTCCTAGTTGTCATAGCCAACCCCATCCTAACCCACAATTATTTCGCTTTTGAAGGCCAAAGCTACAAACAAATGATGATGTTTTGTGTTTGTGGGGCACTCAATTGCGCGGTCATCAGTGCCCGCACAAAGTCCCAATGTTAAACAGTCCAGTTTTTTCACATTCCACTCTAGCCACTGCCATAAATGATGATGATGACCATGATCATGAAGAAGAAATGATGAGGACAACAAAAACACCCAGTCCTCAGGCAGAGAATATCCCCAACCTAGCTGGGAATTGAACCCAGGATCCCGTGCTCCAGAGACACCAACACTAGCCACTAGACCACGAGCTGCAGACTCAACAAACAAATCCATGGTACTGTGGTACTATCATGACATCATCAAATGCCAACTTATTTATGGGCCATCTGGAAGAATCCTTCCTATCCAGCCAAAACCTCAAACCTATTGTCCGGTTCGGACTCAGCGATGACTTTCCATGATATGGACTCATGACTAAAACAACCTTTGCTCATTCCTCCACAACCTCAACATCTATTCCAAAATCAGATTCACGTGGTTCTTCTCAACTCATTGAGCCACCTTCCTTGATGTCTTTTTCTGCCTCTCAGATGGCTCCATAAATATTTCCCTCCAACAGTATCTCCACTATGACAGCTGTCACCTGTTCCATGACAAAAAATCTCTTCCTTACACAGCCTCCCCATCTACAGATGCCACATTTGCAGTGGAAAGTATTTGTTAAAATATAGCAATATCCTTATCAGAGCCTTTACAGGAAGACAATATCTTACCCAGCTCATCCAAAACATGTATCCTGAACAATTTGTTCATCTGTCACTAGTAAACCTGTAGACTAGTCAGCAACCAGCACTCCTGTGATCACTCAGTATCACCCTGGGCTTGAAATGTTCAACCACATCCTCCACAGGGGCTTTGACTACCCCTGGTCATGTCCTGAGATGAGGTATTCCTAGCCAAAATCCTACCCACATCACCAAAAGTAGTGTTCTGCTGTCCACCCAACTTACAGACTATCCTTTTCCATCCTTGTTCAAACCGTGCTCCCACTCCTGCACTCAAAGGATGATTTTCTTGTGGTCAGACCACATGCAACATCTCATACACCCACACACTACCTCCTATGGCATTCCCATCAAAGGCATTTCCTACCCAATAGAAGTCAGACCACGTGTGAAAGCAGCCTTGTTACATATCAGGTAACCCGTAATTACTGTACAAGTCTATGTGGCCAAGACAACTAACAAACTGACTTCTCACACGAATGGCCACTGGAAAACTGTGGCAAACTGCAAACTTGATTATCCAGTTGCCGAACATGCTGCATGCCACACCACAAGACAAATGACTTCAACGTCTGCTTAACCACACAGGCTATTTGGATACTCCCTTCCAGCAAACGTTTCTCTGAAGTGTGAAGATGGGAATTGTTTTTCCATATATCCAGCGTCCTTGCAAACCCTCTGGTCTAAACATTTGCAAACCTGTTCCCAGTTCCTCACCTCACCTTTTCCCTTCCTTTCTGTCCACACCACTCATTTTCTATCCAAATTGTGCACAGCCTTCTCAACTCCTCCCCCCCTCCCTCTCCCCCTTCTCTCCTTTACCACCTCCCCCTTTCTCCCCTTCCTCCTCTTACACATCTTTGCTGCACCCTCTGTACTCTTTTCGTCTCATTGTACGCCCATGCGTTTATCTGTCCAAAGAGCTGCTTCTTTCCTGTTACTCCCTACTTGTGTCCTTTCCTACCCCTCACCCACCTCCAGCGATTCAGGCGGCTGCTTTCAGTAACTGAGTATCAGTAATCAGTCTTCCTATGGCCACAGGAGTGTGCATTTGGCTGCCTGTGTGTTTGTGTGGGGGAATATGAGTATTTTTACTAAAATAGAGCTAGGGCTCAAAAGCTAGTGTTATATTACATGTTTCCATACTCCATGTATCGATACCATAGAGATGAGTGGTTGCCTTTCCTTTATTTTATCTATTATGTTCCAGAACATCCAGACTTAAGGCATCATAATAATAATCTGTGTGTCTAACATTTATTCAACTTTTAAACAATTCCTTTCTTTGCTTTATTGTTGCATTTGACAGTTACAGAATGCAACTAAAAATGAATTGTAGCAAATAATGTATACAGAAATCTGATGAGCTAAAGAAGCCAATAAATTACCATACATAGAGTTAACTGTCTGTAAAGAAGCAATTCGGAGTCAACGTACACCTTTCTCATGTTCTTAAAGATGTAAGATAAGTTTGCACTCAGATTCTGTCTTCTCACTGCATTAACTTCTGATCAAAAGACTGATTGCTTATTTCCCTCACAATTCTATGCTACTATTCACTTTATATTGGTCACCAATGAAAGTGGGTTGAAGGAGTGGCGGAAGCATGCTTCCACCCTCACATACAACTATAAGAGTTCTATCTGTAGTTGAATAACTGTTGTTGCTGTTTTGATCACAGCACATGAGAGAAAGGACAAGCATTGATAATTGTAAAATCATACAAACATTATCTGCTGATCAGCCAAAACATATGACCACCCAACTAATAGCCAATATGTCCATCTTTGGCGTGGATAACAGTGGCAACACATTGCGGCATGGCAGCAACGAGGCCTTGGTAGGTCACTGGAGGGAGTTGACACCACATCTGCACACACAATCACCTAATTCCTGTAAATTACAGGAAGAGAGGCACATTCAGTCACATGGCAGATGTGTTCAAATATGGAGATTTCGGGGGGAGGGGGGCGGCACATCAATTGTAACTTGCCACTGCGTTCCTTGAACCATTCCATCACACTCCTGGCCTTGTGACATAGCATCCTCTTGAAAAATGCCACTGCCGTCGGGAAACATGATCGTCATGGTGAGATGTACGTGGTCTGCAGCCAGTATACAATGCTCCTTCACCAACATGGTATATTTCATGAGATCCACTGGATCCATGGATGCTCATGTGAATGTTTCCCAGACCATATTGAGCTGCCACCAGTCTGTCTCTGTCCCACAGTACAGGTGTCAATGATCTGTACCCTTAGAAGACAACAAATTCATGCCGCCCTATCAGCATGATGAAGAACGTATCTGGATTCATCAGACCATGCAATGCTCTGCCACTGTGCCAATGTCCAGTGCCAAGGGTCACATGGCTATTTCAGTCGCAGTTGCCAATGTCGTGGTGTTAACATTGGCATGTGCATGGGCTGTTGGCTATGATGGCCCATCATTAGGAATGTTTGGTGTACAATGTTTTCTGACACACTTATACTTTGCCAGCATCAGAGTCTGCTGTTAGTTCTGCCACAGTTCGCTGCCTGTCCTGTTTTACCAGTCTGTCCAGCCTACGACTTCCGACATCTGTAATGAGGGTGGTCAACCAACCCCATCCCGCCTGGACATGGTATCACCTTGGTTTCGGCACATGTTGAAGACACTCACCGCAACACTCCTTGAACATCTGACAAGTTTTGCAGTTTCTGAAATGCTCGTGCTGAGCCTCCGGGTCATAACAATCTGACCTTGGCCAAACTCGGGTAGGTCAGATGCCTTCCACATTCTATACATGGATAGCATGCTCACTGATAGTACATGCACTGCGCATGTGTCTGGTGTCTGATGCTGTCATTCCTTGCAAGGTGACACTGCTATCACCTAGACGGGTTAATATAGACAGTATATCAATGGTCATAATGTTCTGGCTGATCACAACATATGGTGAAAACACTAAAAATGGAAACATACATTGGAAGGTAAGCAAATCTATATACAGAGATTTAAAAAATACCAATTATAATAGTTTGGCAGTTTTGTTGACCTTGAAGGAACGATAACACACACTTTAAGTAGTATGGATGCTACACAGAACTCTGTAACACACTTTGCACTTTCAATGTCATTGTTCAAAACACAAAACAAATCCGCACACAATGTATGGGCTGCACATGAATACAAGTACTAAATGTCCTTTTACAAAAAAAGTAGTGACAGCAAACCATACATAATTGACAAGGGGAAAGACTATGTTACTGCACATAGTATTGTCTGATCAGAAATGATGAAAATAATACCACATATCCCAGAAATATTGATTAGAGGATAAATGCTACTGGCCGGAGCTTGGGGTACTGGCTGTGGGTGAAATTACATGTATTAAAGTAGATATTTTCCAAGTTAATAATAACAAAATATTACCTTATCTGACCAGCTTGTCACTCCAATATGCAAACCATAATCACAACACACTTTCTCGTCTGCTAGCTTTCTGTACTTCTCATAAATTTCAATAAGTGATTCATCTTTTTGTGGAATAGCAAAGTTAACTGCAAGATAAGCAAAACGACACAGTCAATACATTAGTACAACTTATACTTCATCCACAAGGTACAAATACTTCACATTTGACTAACATTATAGTACCTCTATAATTACTTTATCAGTGCTAAACTTAGTATTATAGAAAGAATAATACTTACTGACAGTAGTTGTTCCTCCTGCTACTGCAGCATTAGTGCCTGTGTAGAAATCATCTACGGATTTATGGCCCTGGATCTCAAATTCAAAACATGTGTGTGGGTCAACTCCACCTTAAAAAGATTATTAGTTTCATAATGAGAAATATGTAAAATAGTGACACAAAATTGAAAGAAATGAATACAATCTGTACTTTCAAATACAAGCAATCAAAAATAATGGTAGAAAATTCTGCCTATATTTCAACTGAAAGGATTTATGGAAAGATCTTGGCCTACCACATAACACTGAATTTCTATTTACTGCATTTTTTTAGTCACAACTTTAATTTTTAAGAAAATGTCAGGAAATGTAAGGGAATAATCATGCAGAAGCATGGAAAAAGCTCTCAGGAAAACTTCCATTGGTGGGTCTTTTCTAATTACTGAATGCTTAATGATAGCAGATTGTGAGGCACACATACATTGCCTATGCGACATTAAGTATGGTACAGTAGAATTAGTTATCACTACAAGTGGACTCTGCAAGGGTTAATTCTGTGTACATGGTACATAAAGGAGGAGATGAAGGTAACAACCCACCATACAGTTGAAATGTTGATAAGCACACAAACAAGACTGAGAAAACTGCTAACTTTCAGACAAATCTTTCTTGAGAGCTAATAGAATACACATACAAATTCACAGATGAAACGACTATCCTCATTCCTCCACAGTCTCAACCCTTTCTCTCCCATATGCTTCAAATGGTTCTCCTCAGTGCAGTGTACTACCCTTCTGGACATTTGTCCCCACCTCTCTGATGGCTCCTGACAAATCTCTGTTCATATCTAGCCCACTAACCAGCGACAACACCTGCATCTTGTTTTGTGTTATCACAAAATAAGGGAGAGAGTGTCATGGGCAGGATACACAACCGGGGTGGCAATTATCAAAACAAAGGCATTTTTTGTTGCAGTGAAATCTTTTCATGAAATTTCGATCACGGACCTTCTCGACCAAATGTCAACATATTTTTTTTTTAATGTCCATGTGCACACAGGCAAGTGATCATCACAAAATACGAAAAACCAGACAGAAATATATGAGTGCGTGTTTTTGTCACAAGCTGTTTGAGAGTTGAACAGTTGAGAGAAAGTCTGATGGTGGTTTCAAGAACACTCTGTCAGGCTTTTAACTGTGGATTGCACAATACTCACGTAAATGTACAATGAGCTGAGTGTGAGAATTCGAAAATGTTTGCAACTTGCATAGTTTTCAACATTATAAAATAAGCTTACTGCATTATTTTGCTTGATAAATACTTTAATAGTTTAAACTTTTGATTTCCTGCCCCACTCTCACCTCATCCAGTCGTATTTTGTACATCTTGTATATATGTGTAAATATATTTAAAATGTATTAAAAACAAAGATTCCAAGACTTACCAAGCAGGAAAGCGCCGGCAGACAGGCACATGAACAAAACACACAAACACACACACACAGAATTACTAGCTTTCGCAACCGATGGTTGCTTCTTCAGGAAGGAGAGGGAAAGACGAAAGGATGTGGGTTTTAAGGGAGAGGGTAAGGAGTCATTTCAATCCCGGGAGCGGAAAGACTTCCCTTAGGGGAAAAAAAGGACAGGTGTACACTCTCTCTCTCTCTCTCTCTCGCGCACGCGCGCACGCGCGCGCGCGCACGCGCACGCACACGCACACACACACGCGCGTAATTCTGTGTGTGTGTGTGTGTGTGTGTGTGTGTGTGTGTGTGTGTGTGTGTGTGTGTGTGTGTGTGTGTGTGTTTTGTTCATGTGCCTGTCTGCCGGCGCTTTCCCGCTTGGTAAGTCTTGGAATCTTTGTTTTTAATATATTTTTCCCATGTGGAAGTTTCTTTCTATTTTATTTACATCATCATTAATTTGAACCCAACAATTATATTTAAAATGTATCTGGCATGTTCTATATCATTTTATTATTGATTATAAAAGGAAAAAGAAATAAATAAAAAAGAAAAATAATACTTCACCATCCTAAAAAAAATTACAGGAGACAGTAGATAGTATCAAATGTCATCTTGTTAAGGAAGTAGTTGATTTCATTAGCAACTGTCTTGTCAGTTTATCAGTGGATGCAAATGTCCTGGTCAACAAGGATTTCACCCAGAACAATGACTGAAAGACTTCCATGATGAACTGAGACTGCCGAAGTGTATCACAGTTTATGGCTGAAGGTAATTTCACTGTCAATCAGAGAGAGATGCAGAACATCAGTGCTAATTCTTTGTGATTTCAAGCACTCAAGGAGCACTTATATTGCCTGAGCAATGGAAGCAGAGTTTTATGCAAGAGACCCTTGATCATTCCTGCATGTTTATCACAAGCTTTAGGAAGCTTACACTCCCAAAGGACAGCAGGCGAGAGATGGAACAAGTTGAGGAAGGCTCTGTATGGTTCAAATTGGTGTTTAAATTACAACAAAATTTATTCTTTTATGACATAACAGATAATTTCAAGGATGTACACTACTGCTGGAACACCTGGTTTCGCAGTTCTCTTATAATATTAAAAGAGGCTAAGATGAAAATAGCCACTGAACTGGGATATTAATGTCTATATGGCTTGAGACAGATTTAGGAGCAAAATCTGAATTTTAATCCTACTAAAATATCTGGTATAACTAGGAACAAAATGTCTAACATCAGTGATGGAATTCACACTATCACTTTGAGCTGCATTAGTCGCTGTCCCAAGAATGGCTAAACACTCAAGTCTCCTATTACCCGAGCCTTGTGAAGTATAAAACACAATGAATTGCAGTTGTTGACAAAGTTTATGGAGGTCTTACACACTTTTAAGATGATCATCTTGCACCAGTGAGATTATTTTTTACGTCCAAGTTCCACAAATACACTATGATAGTAGAACTTACCAGGCATCACATATTTGCCCTGAGCATCAATTTCTCTTGTTCCAGCAGGTATTGTCAAATCACTGCCAACTTGCCTGCAGATTAAAGAACAAAAAGCTTCATAATTTGATGAAACAATGTTACAGTGAAGTGTAAAAATATTTCTAAGAGTTGATTAGGGCAACTTACTTTATTACTCCATCTTCAATATACACATCACCATCAAACATTGTATCTGCATTAACAATTTTCCCATTTCTGATTAGGATCCTATCCTCTGAAAACTGAAAGACAACAACAGAAAACACTAATTATCTCATCTGTGTGAAACACATTCAAAAGCAAGATTGTGTATGACTACTACATCATCTATCAAGACTGAAAAGAAGTGCTTACAAATGGCAACGGGGAATTTACGCGAACACACACACACACACACACACACACACACACACACACACACACACACACACAATATGCTGTGACTGCAGTTATGGGCATAGACTGGGATGAATGGTTGTGTTGAGTATGGTGGGGAGAGGGAGAGTAGCTGATGGCCTGGAGGGAAGCAGCAGATGTGTGGGGTAGGAATGTGGGAGGGAGAGCCAGCAGGTACACAGGATAGGAATGCAAATGGGGGCACTGGAGAGTTAATAATCTGTGCCACCTGGATCCTTTCCCCATACACCAGATTTTCTGAACTATGCAGATGAGAGTTATCCTCGCAACACATCATCCACTCTTGCAATCCTCATTGCTCAATCTTCACTAACTCACCACACGAAGACCCCCTACCCAACAGTATCGCCTTCCTCTGTCCTGTCACCCTCTCCCAATCCACTCCATCACATCATAATGCTTTGCACAAACTTACTGGCCACTGTGCACATCTGTTGCATTCCTTGGCCATGCAATGGCTCCCTCTCCCTCTCACATTCCTATCCCTCACACCTGCTGCCTCCCTCTGAGCCATTAGCTACCCTTCCCCAGTCTCTACTGGCTACTTCTGAAAGCATACTAGGAACAGATTATGAATAGGGCTAATCTATTCAAACTGATAATATGATAATTACATCTACATCTATACCCCACACACCGTCTTGCCGTGTCTGGTGGAGGGTATTTTGTGTGCCACTGTTACTTCTCTCTTTTTCCTGTTCTGGTTGCAAATGGTTCATGGGAAGAATGACTGCTGGTAACCTTTCATGTGGGTTAAAATATCTCTGATTTCATCTTCATGGCCGTTCCGCAAGATAGATGTAGGGGGAACTAATGTACTGATTCTCTATTCCAGGAAAGTATGCTCTTGGAACATTAACAGTAAACTGCGCCATAATGCAGAACATCTCTCCTGCAGCATCTACCACTGGAATTAGCTAAGCATCTCTGTGATACTTTCATGTTTACTGAACGAACCTTTAATGAAACATGCTGTTGTTCTTTGCATCATCTCTGTTCCCTCTGTTACAGATTGCAGGCTCATGAGTAATTTTCAAGTACTGGTTGAATGAGTGTTTTGTAATCCACTGCCTTTGTTGATGAACTAAATTTCCCGAGAATACTTTCAATGAATCTGAGTCTGGCCTCTGCCTTACTCACAATCAATTTTATATGATTGTTCTTCTTCAAATAGCTCTGTACCTATTCTTCTAGATTATTTATGGAAATAACTGCTTCCAGTGATACTTCAGCAATTGTGCAATCATACAATAATGGGTGTCTTTCTATGTACATGCAATATTTTACATCCGTGTTTGTTGACGGTCAACTGCCACTTTCATACCAAGCATCAATACTCAGCAGATCTTCCTGCATTACTACCATTATCCAGCATTGCAACTTCTCTGCACACAACAGTATTATCCTTGAAAAGCCCCATGAAACTTCAGATGTTATCCCTTAGGCCACTTACATATATTTTGTGAAAATTAATGGTCCAATAACAGTCCCTTGAGGCATACGCCAGTTTATTTTTATGGTTGAAGGCTCTTCTCTTTTGAGAATGACATGCTGTGTTCATACGAGTCATACAATTGGTTCGATATTCAATACACTCTTATTTTGTTTATTGCAGTGCGGAACTGTGTTGAACGCCTTCCGCAAGTCAAAGAACAAGGCATGTACCTGGCCTTCTGTATCTACTGTTTTCTGGCTCTCATGGACAAACACAGAGAGCTGTGTTTCAAACAACTGTTTTTGGAATCCACGCTCATTCCTACAGAGGAGATTTTCAGACTCCAGAAATATCATAATTTGTGAACATAAAATATGTTCAAATAGTCTACAACTGCCTGATGTTACAGATATAAGCCTATAGTTTTGTGCAGCTGACACCCTTTGGCAAAAACAGAACTGGCCTGTGCTTTTTTCCAATCATCAGGAGCACTTCACTCCTCCAAAGAACTATTTACACCACTACTAGAAGAGGTGCAAGTTCTTTGATATACTATGTAGAATCTTGTTGATATTCAATCAGATCCAGTTATCTTCCCCATGTTGAGCAATTTCAGTTGCTTTTCTATACCACAGTTAATTTCAGATTCATTGAATGTTTCATGCATGGCTCCCCTTACACAAATTTTGGCTTTATTAAATTTTTGTTTGGCTTGCAGTTGAGCTCTCTCTGCTTTTATAGTAGTTTCTAACATGGCTGTTGAACCACAGTGGATCTTTTGCAAATCTCACTACTTTGCTCAGCAAATACCTGTCTAATACATATTGTGCAATGCTCCAGAACTCTGCCCATTGATACTCAACATTGTTATTTCTGGAGATGAAGTTTTATGCTGAAGACTCAGGTAATCTGAAATCTGTTTCTTATCATTCTTGCTAAGCAGAAAGATCTTCCTGCCTTTCTGCCTTCCCATTTACAGTTGTATTCAGTGACGCTGTAAAAGCTTTATGAACACTTTCCCCTGTTCTACACAGAGTCAAAAAGTCTGGTTCTCTTTGCTACCAGCAGGTCTGAGATGTGATCTTCATGGGTCAGTTCTACGATTAGCTGTTCCAGTTAATTTTTAGATTAAGCACATTTCACACAATTCTCTGTCCCTACTAACCATCCTACTAACTTAAACCACCCAGTCTACAGTGGTAAGTTAAAATCTACACCTAAACCTACAATGTGACCAGGAAATATACACAAAATATTCTCCAAGTTTCCCTTCAATCGTTCTGCTACTACTGCTGCTGAGGCAGGGTAGTTTACAAAAGCATCCGATGACAATGTTTGATCCACATTGTCTTCGTCTAAATTATTTCGCATTCTGAACCCGTAAGAATCTCACTAGATATTATTGTATTTTTTATGTCTATAAACTTGCCTCCAACACCAACATTCAACCTATCTTTGCGATATGCATTACAATTGGTATTCAGTATTTCATTGTTACTAACACTGTGTTCAGCCAGCTTTCTGTCCCTAGCACTATATGACCATTGTTACTGTTTATATGTGAGATTAATTCTGGGACTTTTCCATAGATGCTCCTGCAGTAAACTAAACATATATTAACATTTTAATTCTGTGATCTGCTTTGACAAGTGGTTCTCTGTCTGAACTCAGAAGGCATCTTATGGGGCTTATGGAAGAATTTCTCTAAACTAAAAAACCCCCATGTCCTCCGCTACCCTAGTAGCTGTTTCCTATGTGTAGAGCATGGCTGACCTATTAAGAGAATGCTACAAGTCTCCACCTGATAGTCGAGGTTGAGAAATTTGCGTCATATACTGTTGCAGGATCATCTGAGCCTTTGGTTTTTATCTTCCACTCGGTTCCAAATCAGAGGACCACTATCAGTTCTGGGAATGATGCTGCAAAATGATAGTCTTGCTTCCTGCCTAGGTGGGAGACTAGCTGTCTTCACCAAATCAGCCACCTGCCTGCAGGAACAGACAATAGCCTCTGAAACTTGGCAGCAGGTATGAGTCACGATTTGCAGCTGGGTCCACCACCCAGTGTGCTCAATTGCTGCTGGCAGAGCCTGCTCCACATCTCGGATAAGACCTCCTGACTGGCAAACAGTGGACGCTGGCCCTCTTTCTTGATCTGTCTGCTGTTTTCCGGAGGGGCTCCATCATGTACTTAACACTGTAGCTTCCAATGACAAGTAATGCCACACACTGTGCTTGTACAGACCTCAGTGGAAGATTGTACACAATCCCAATAAGCAAGGTGCCCTGTGCTGGCTCAGATGTATGTTCAGCAGCAAGCCATAGTTCAAACCCATATTTAAGATGTAGATGGAGAGCTGTGAAACCAATACCCACTTGCGCCCTCCCCTCGCAGATTTGCGACATCGCCACTATTCATCAGTCATCGTCCAGGATGTGCGAATCGGAAGCCAGGAATCCCAGGTGACCCTAAGACTCTAGAGGTTAGGAAGTATTTGTCCCAGATACCCCAGTGCCACCACAGCCCACAGCAGCAGCCTGAAGCCTGTTGCTATGGCAAAACATATTCCAACTCTTTATGGACAGTGGCTAATTCCCTATGCATCCATACACAACAGGCACAGACACCATCCAAGTTTAATGTCTGAAATACAGGTAATGTTAACACTAAGCCAATACAAACTATAAAATATATGCAAACTCTTGCAGAAAAATAAATATCACTACTACAAACATGTAAATAATTTATTGTACCCTTCCACTCAGAAGTAAGTTAGAATATTAAACGATCTGATGTTTACAATCTGTGTGCTAACGATGAGCTATTGTTGCTGACTCTACTGTGCTTGGAGGCTGCAGCTTTACTTCTATAATACTTTATATACATATGTTGTGAGAAAAATAGCGATGTTGAAAAATGCCACTTCTTCTCATATTAGTCCACAGCTTGTGGTCTAAGGGCTAGCGATGTTGCCTCTGGGTCCCGGGTTCGATTCCCGGCTGGGTTGAGGATATCTCTTTGCCTGGGGACTGGGTGTTTGTGTTGTCTTCATCACCACCACCACCCCCCTCCTATTCAACTCAGTGGTTGCTGTTATTATCTAATACTTCAAACAACCTTTTTAATTTCACACAGACCACTATCAGATTCTATCACATACAAACATTAGAATTATGGAGACTAAATATTTCTGGATCCACGTATTCAAATACACTTCATAAGAAGTGGATAATGAGGTACTTGTTTACTTTGTGTTTAAATATTGAAGAATTTTCAGTTTCGTGCCTGGTGTCCTCTAGCAACTTTTGCACCATGATATGAAACTCCATTTTGAACCTTAGAGGGGGATGCATGGTCTGTAAGGAAATTATTTCTATTTCTTTCACTGTGGCTGTGAATTGCTGAATTCATTCTAAATTCAGTCAGTTGTTATTCACCACAAATGCCATTGGAAAGTGTATGTACCACTGAGTAAATGTAAGAATTTCTAGGTCCCTGTAGAGATATTTGCAAGAAGTTTGGTTACCAAATTTACAATATATTTTTACTGCACAGTTCTGTAAATACTTTTGTCACCTTAGCTGCAATGTCACAGATAACGTCACAGGACCGAACAGAGTGAATGTATGCTAAGTATGCTAGCAATCTTGTTTGCAACGCAATGGGAGAGAGTTCTGTGTGCAAAGAAGGCAGAACTGAAGGTTTTGGCATCAACTCTGCTTATTATCTGCCTGCATAACCAGGAATTTCACAGATAGATTCGTAACTGATGAAATTTCTTTGTTCCTTGCACTTTCGTATAGGAAATGAAATGAGGAACACAGATAAGGGAGACTGTGTTGTGTTATTCACATGAGGAGGAAGCCCCATGACTGAAGGGTCAGCGAAAAAAGGGCTAACCCGCAAGACTGTGTGTGTGTGTGTGTGTGTGTGTGTGTGTGTGTGTGTGTGTGTGTGTGGTAATTTCAAACATAGGAACACAAATACAATAAGAGAAAGCAATTCATGTAGTAGCAAGAATTTTCTTACTGCGTGGAGTTGGTTGTTACCAACATGTTCCGTACGCAAAACAGCTGAAGATAAATAATTAGACAAATCCTTACTAAGTTGAGGGTTGGCACTTGCTTCTGCCAATTCAATTACCAATCTACAAAAGCAGCACTCAAATGCGTGTGGGGAGATGGGGGGGGTGGGGGGGGGGGGAAGGGGAGGGATGATGGGGGGCGGGGGTGTGGGAGAAAAGTAACAGATATCTGTTCTTAATAGAAAGCTGAAAATGATGTATCCAGATACAAGATGCTAAGTACTGAAATTATGCAGAGAACCTTACTTGCATTATTTTATATTAAACCTGTATCTGAAAATAAACCCATTCATTTACTCACACACCATGTTCCGTAAATGGAATCAAGATGGAGAAACTATTCGGATCTTACTAGTTTCACAGAATGCCTGCCTGTATAACAGAAAAGTTAAAAATGGTTTAATGTGAATACTACTGTTAACCAGAAACTACATCTCAGAGACAAAATATTCTGATAGATTTTTAGTGTGTCTAATATGTTCGTGTATGAAGTTACTGGTGCTTTAAAGCAGCAATTTCAACACTGTTACATCACTGGTCAAACCAGGCAGGTGGTATCACTAACTTTGGCTGACCCAAATATTATCAGACTCCATATTGACTGTTAATTCCACCCTTCTAGTTTGCTCTACATATGTTTGTATCTTTGCTAACCAAGATATCTGACATATTTCGCTCATTTTCAATATTTCAGCCAAGAATCTTCCAGCCACTGACAATGTGACTGACCTTTGTTTATGAAATCACACCTCTCTATTCTTTGAGATAAGAAAACTATGTGACTCAAAACTGTACTGGAGTTTACAACATACATGCGTCACGGGATGGAACAGACCCTGAACAGAAATCCATGTGAGGGCGAGGCCTTAATATGAGAAAATTCTATGAATGTCTACATCGAAAATCTAGTGAAGGCTGAAGAGGTAGTCTGTCAGTCTTATTTCTACTGCTTCTTTCACCACAGAGTGTTTCCTAAGTCAGAAGTTGTGGAGTCCTCCAATTTCGTTTCTTCTCTCTCACAGGATTTTCCATTCAGAATCTTCACTGCCTTCATTCTGCCACCTGCTACGAATTCAATGAAGGACCACACAAGTAATTATTATTGTGGCTATACAAATTATTGAGTAGCTTTGACTCATCACTAGCAACATTTTATCTCCGACACATGGGACTCATATCTAACTGCACTGATGTGGCAACTGCCATCTGTGATACACTGATTGAGCTATCAGTATAGACGTAAATTAGGAAGTAAGGGTAACAGTTCACCAAATGGTAGAAGTGTTCAGTAGTTGAAAGAGTTAACAGTCTTTTTATGTGCCCTTTGACAACTTAATATCTCTACTATCCTGTGAGTTGTTACCTTTACTCCTCAATTATTTATGTTCCACCAGGAGTTTCCACAGCATATTAATAAACAGCCATGATTTCATTCTACAATGTCAGCCACCACCTTACCTTGACAAACATTGAAAGTTCTCAGGTGGAATATCACAACAGGAAATAACAAGACACTTGATGCCCGAGCAAAAAATTAAAGAATGTCTGACTTTATTTTTCAGACATTCAATATAATTTTCAGATATCTGACACAGTGAGTATGGAAATGGTTATATTACAATACAAGTTTAGCACCTGAGCATGCACAAGATAGAAACAGAAAACCACAGTACTTCTCCTCTAGCAGGCCAGTCAGCCGACATTTAGCTGTCTGCACGAAACCGAGTTCCCTTTGCTAAAAAAGGGATTTTTTGCTTGTCATTATATGAGAATACGGCAGCAACATCTTTAACTAATGAGAAAGCAATATGAAATTAACTTACCTGTGGCATGACAAATTTTTGACTGTCACATAAGCCGTATTCCACTGAGCCCACAGAAAATGTTACATCTCAGCTGTCCTCTATAGTATATAGTGTGAACTATTACAACCAAAATAAAGGTGAGGAACTGTGTACACATTAAATGACCATCCACAAACATATTGTTGTTACATATCTACCAGTACTGGTACCTGATTTTCTTGTTCAGAGATACAACATACATACATATTAGGTTGCTTTCTGGCTAATCAAGAGACAAAACCAATACAGCCAATATGACAGTCCATTCCAGTAATTTGGGTTCCAAAATCCAGAGACTGGGAACAATTGTTGTTGAATCTCGGATATCAGCATGTGATCTGCTATACATAGTGGAACACGCCCCCCCCCCCCCCCCCCTCTCCCACTTTTAATTAGTTCACGTGTGGCGTAAGTAAATACCGTGCATAAAATACTTGCTGAAGACTGACCACAATATATATATATATATATATATATATATATATATATATATATATATATATATATATATATATATATAATTTACATTGACTTTTTGCTTTTACGATGAAAGGTGTTTGAAGTACAGCGCGAGCGAAAAACATAGGGCTGCGAAAGTTTGTTACTACAAGCTTAACCGACTTTCAAACGAATTATCACCTAATTTAACCTAGACCTCACGGCAGTCTAAAGATCACTGAACCATCACGACCAAAATATGTAAGACAATTGGGACCATGAGTTTGTGGCAAAACAAACATTTCTTAGCAATAAAATTACACGGTAGTGAAATGTGAGTTGTGATAAAATCTCTTCTTCAAAATATCACAAAATAATTGCGGAATTGATGATAATACACAATAATAAACAATGTTGTCATTTTCGGACATTAGTAGTTTAATCGTTATTCTAACTTTAGAGTGCCCCTTTTTAAATAACCTTGAGAGTGCTGTCTATTGACAACGAATTTACTAGAATGCACGAAACGTAAAACAAATTGCACGTGAAATTGTTTTCTGAGATTTCAATATTGTATGACATATAAACTGTATAGAGGCACACTGTTTGTGCCATAACGCTCAACGAAACGTCACAGCGACGTAAACAATATCATATGGATAAGATTAAGAGAGGGGGAAAAAATATATTGTTTAAATAGTGCGCCATCGAGTAGCAGAAGCCTCAAAGTACACAACTCCAAAGACCAGTAACTCAGTGAGCAGTAAGGTCAGTTAAACTGTATCCAAATGCTGAATTTCTCAGTTCATTAACACATTTATTTGCAAGAGTGCACGTCTAATTCTGTCATATAGACTAATGTTTAACTATGGTAATGCGTAAAAATGGCAAGCAACTAACATTTGTCACTGAATTATTCTCAAATGTTTGTTTCACCTTTTGATCACTGCAGTCCACGTGGTTCAAATGAACTTCAGCACTAGACGTTACATTCTTATTTGCATCTTCTTGTGTTTCATTCAACATGGTTGATACACTTTATAGCAATTGCCACTACTGTCAGTCGCTGTTTCTTAACTCGTGTACTGGGTAACGTATCACACGTTTACGCGACTGTTAGCAGTACAGAACTACTCCTAAGGGAAACACACAGCACTCTAAGCAACACGCGTGATCTTGAGCCCTTACCTGCCTGCTGAACTGCCGCGTCATGGGATTTCCATCCATTTTATTGAACGACTGGCACCTCGCTAGAAAGACCGCAGGGGAGGAACGATAAGAGATTTTCCACTAGTCTGCAACGCAAAAATCTCCCATAGTTTAAGTGTGTCGGTGAGCACCCGGATTTATTTTATATTCTCGTCCAATTCTGTAACTGATAAATATCTAAACGAACTGTGGAAGTAAACGTTTACAGTAAGATTGTCATGCGGTCTTATATACAGAGGTCGAGAGAGAAGGGGGCCGGGACACGAGATACTAAAAAGTTGACTTACACAAGACACTGCAATTTTTGCACTGTTATCAATTAAGACCATCCTTCTCCTTGTTCGAGTACGCATTCGAATCGTGAAATGTTTTGCAAGGTATTATCCAAGATCTTCACTAGCTGGTAAACTGTGCAAGTCTTCTGGAACTGCTATACAAGGGATTCCAGAAGGAATATTACATGCGGTATTTCTACAGGCTATTGTATGGATAACGCGGGGTGAGAATAGTTCATATGTGACAAAAAAATGCCCAATTTTCATACTGAGTAGATTTCCAGCTCTTAATTTTGTCCACAAAATAAATCTCACAAAAGTTATTACGAGCATACTGAGAACTTTTTGAATTAATGTACTGTTACAAAACTAACGAATAATTGATTCAGTTTTCATCAAATTCTCATAAATCACACCATCGACTACAGGCACTTTTAATGTCTCCACAATGTTTTACGTACTTTGCAACTCTTCTGAATAACTTTGGTGGTCTTTTATCAGCCCAGCACTGTTCGTAATGCGAATGATTAGATTACAATATTGCAACGCCTGTGTTGCAGAACAATGCAAGGTTCCTTCATACCTGCATGTACGTAAGTCCAGAGGAGCATAGTATCTTTCTTCCTAACAACATAGGCACTGTAATATCGTATTTATCCGCCGATACGGGATGGCGACATTCAATTAAAATGTCCTCCCCTGTACGGGAATTACATAATATGTGTACGAATGCCGCAGAAACGACGACATATAGAGATTTGCGGCTGGCCGTGAGTCGTATACGGATAACCAAAGCCGTTAAGGCAACCGCTCACTTGAAGTGGGGAGTCCGGGTTCGAGTCCCGGTCGAGCACAAATTTTCATTGTCTTCATTCCCTTATACAGCAGCTGGTTGTTCATACTCGCAATTGCGAATACATTTCATGACTGGAATACGATAAATAATTTGTCTCGTGTCTATGCTCTTTCTCTGCAGACTTCGTTTTTTGTCTGCCCTAATACAAGCATTCTGACGAAAAAAGGTCTAGCGACCTTGGTGAAAGAGACTGGATGCTGTTCCAGACAACGTCCGGTATTTAAAACGAAGCCTCTTATTACTTCATAAAGCGGTAGTGTTCGTAGTTAACACATTTCTCTAAACCGGAACTTTCCCTATGAGCTTAAAAGGGCTAAAGTAACTCTTCCATTCAAAAAGGGAGACACTGAAATGTAAACAACTACCGTCCAGTTACCTCAACGTAATTTTTGTGTGTGTTTCCCCAAGAAGTAATAGAAAGAGCCTTTTATATCTGGTTCCAAAGCTATGTTACAAAGAATTCGATATTTTGAAGGAATGAGTGTGGTAATACCCAATCCAGTCTACATGAATAGCTGATGAAGTTATTATCCCCCGCCCCTGCATCAATAGGTATGCATGTGTACCACTTAAGAACTCTGTTTTAAAGCGCTTGATGTCAGAGAATATGCTACTGACGTATACCTAATCTATGGAAAGCGTTTATCATAATTATACATGGTAATCTCATTTGTAAACAAGCCCAAAAAGGTCTCAAGAGCCTCCCATACCAATGGATAAGATCTTACATAGAAGACAGATAGCAAATTGTGATATTAAGACATGATGACATCAAAAGAAAGCGCCATTACAAAAAAAAAGAGCATATTTACCTAAGAAATTAGAAACTAACCATGGTATGCCATAGGGCTCTGTCCTCGAACCCTTTTATTCCTTTTCATTACTGGTGTAAAGGCTGTACTGATGCACAAGAAAAAGAAACCAACGACACTACACAGGATACGAGCAATGTCCCAGTTTAGCACCGAGAATTTGATAGTCTAGAAATTTCCGACGCACTCAGCGCGACACTTCCCATCTCCCCATCCATATATAGTATCCGAGCATGTGTGCTTCATGACTGTGGCGACTGACATCCAATCAGAATCATTGCTTTGAAAGAAACAACACCGCATCAGATGAGAGACATACGAGAGGCGAGAAGCATTTATTAACATCAGAACAATATCGTCATGGGCGAAGAAAAGTGTGTGTAATGCTTATTGATATTTGGATCGTCAGATAGCCTATGACTTGTCTCCTGTAATACCAATAATATCTGCACCCATTTTAAAATGCGTTCTTAAACCGTCCTTTGCCAGCAAACCCTTCTCATTTATCAAAATCCACAGCTGGAGATGCCTACCTGGATTTCTCTCTCTTAGAATTTGCAGCATAATATGTAGCTCTAGTTAATTTCTGTCTGCTAAAACATTATCACTATTATTATTATGGTAATTAGTAGTAGTTGTAGTAGTGTTATTATAATAGAGGTGAGGGTGGTATCATGGGTCGATGCTGGAAATATAGGCCCCCTCAAAATCTAATGAACAGTCACACATTATGGTGGTACGAGTATCATTTATGAGTGATGGTCGTACGAGGGGTGTTTGAAAAGTCCGTGCAAAAATAAAAACTACTTATGTGTCTGGGGTAAACCTTTTTTATTTTTCGACATTGTCTCCTTTTAGACTTATACACTTCGTCCAACGCTGTTCTAATTTGTAGATCCCTTCCAAATAATAGGAATTGTCCAAGTCTGCAAAATAGCTATTAGTTGATGCAACCATCTCCTCATTTCAATAAAATCTTTGTCCCTTCAGCCATTTCTTCAAGTTGGGAAACAAATAGTAATCCGAGAGAGCGAAGTCTGGAGAATTGGGGGAATGTAAAACAAGTTGGAATCCTATTTCCATTAATTTTGCGACTACAGCTGCTGAGGTGTGTGCTGGTGAATTGTCGTGATGGAAAAGGACTTTTTGCGGTCCAATCGCCGGCGTTTTTCTTGCAGCTCGGTTTTCAAGCAGTCCAATACCGATGAATAAAATGCACTTGTAATAGCTTTACCCTCTTTCCAGATAGTCGATGATGATTATCCCTTGCGAATCCCAAAAGACAGTCGCCATAACCTTTCTGGCCGAAGGAATGGTCTTTGCCTTTTTTGGTGCAGATTCTCCCTTGGTAACCCACTGTTTAGATTGTTCTTTGGTCTCAGGAGTATAGTAATGTATCCAAATGACACTTAAATTTCTGCAGATTCTTTCTTAACAGCTGCAAACCATCCTTCCAACACTTCACACGATTCAGTTTTTGGTCAAGCATGAGCAATCGCTGAACCCATCTTGCGGATAGCTTTCTCATGTCCAAATGTTTATGTAAAATATTATGTACCCGTTCATTCGAGATGCCCACAGCACTAGCAATCACCATATCATGAATTTTATCAATGATTTCTGGGGTCGTAACCTCCACAGGGCGGCCAGAACGTTCAGCATCACTTGTTCCCATATGGCCACTCCGAATATTTTGAAACCACTTATAAACTGTTCTAATAGAAGGTGCAGAGTCAACGTAATGTTTATGAAGCTTCACTTTAGTCTGCTGGGGCGTTTTGCCTTTCAAAAAGTGATGTTTAATAACCACACGAAATTCCTTTTCATCCATTTTTTGACAATCACTCGACTTCCTTGATTCACACGAATGCCAAATATAATGAAATAGACTAATATGGCTGAAACATTGTTTGCGTTCTTTCCAAAGATGCTACTGACTAAACATGACCTCTATACGCGCTGGTGGTGCCATCTCTCGGACTTTGCACGGACTTTTCAAACGCCCCTCGTAGTTACGTTTGTGCAGCACTCCGCCATTGCAGAGACTTCTACTAATCACCGGCGAGGTTTTCTTCTTTTCAACATCGACCAAAAACTTTTAGCAATATTTCTTCATCTACGCCTGTACAAATACTCCCAAGCGTTTTGCTTCAGTAGCATTATTGTATTGGCAACTTGAATAAATTCCTGCTGTTGGCGTTAAGTGGCCAGTACGTGTACAATTGTAGCATAGCGTACAGCAACACGAGACCTGTTTAACAGGAGAAACATTAGACTTTCAGTCCCGCATGTGAATTTCGAGTGGTATGGAAAGAACACACCTATTTACATCTACAAGATAGGCTTTGTGGGAAGTTTCAGTCCTACTCTTCTGTTTTCATCTCAAAAAATCTGCCGCGGGAAGTCGTCATGCTGCTACTCAAGCATATGTATAACACGATCTGTCGGAAACAACATGCAGAGATTGGTCGTGACGATTCGAAGACAACGATTCTGAGTTGAGTGAAGAAATGCATCCTGGTCGGTGTAGTGAACTATGAGCTGCTGCAATAACGAGAAACAGTGAATGCTCTACGCTGCAAAGCACTATATTACTCAATTTGAACTGCACATTTAAAGACAAAGACCCACAGTATGCTCAGAGACATGGCAAAGTGATTCTGTCACACGTCAGTGCCAAACCACATGTTGCAAACGGAATGATGGAAACCTTGAAGGGACTTCGATGGGGCGTCTTCCCCCACCAACCACCACCACTAGACATCGTACATTCCGATTACCATTTGTTTCGGTCCAAGCGATATGACCATTTTGAACAACACTTTTTTAAAAATCTGGTTCAATGAGAGTATCACCTGAAAAGAGCCTGAATTCTTTTTATCTCGAAATCCACTTGTTATCTGAAAAGTCGGAAGCTGCCAAAGCACATAACTTTCAGTAAATTATCTTCTAACGTTCTATAAACGTAAACATTTGTTTTCAGTCCAACAAACAGAGAGAATTAATTGAAGTATGCAATACTTCGTCCACGAGACTCAGAGGGCCTTAGACACGGGTTCACAGGTAGATGCCGTGTTTCTTGACTTCCGCAAGGCGTTCGATACAGTTCCCCACAGTCGTTTAATGAACAAAGTAAGAGCATACGGACTATCAGATCAATTGTGTGATTGGATTGAGGAGTTCCTAGATAACAGAACGCAGCATGTCATTCTCAATGGAGAGAAGTCTTTCGAAGTAAGAGTGATTTCAGGTGTGCCGCTGAGGTGTGTCATAGGACCGTTGCTATTCACAATATACATAAATGACCTGGTGGATGACATCGGAAGTTCACTGAGGCTTTTTGCAGATGATGCTGTGGTGTATCGAAAGGTTGCAACAATGGAAAATTGTACTGAAATGCACGAGGATCTGCAGCGAATTGACGCTTGGTGCACGGAATGGCAATTGAATCTCAATGTAGACAAGTGTAATGTGATGCTAATACATAGAAAGATAGGTCCCTTATCATTTAGCTACAAAATAGCAGGTCAGCAACTGGAAGCAGTTAATTCCATAAATTATCTGGGAGTACGCATTAGGAGTGATTTAAAATGGAATGATCAGATAAAGTTGATCGTCGGTAAAGCAGATGCCAGACTGAGATTCATTGGAAGAATCCTAAGGAAATGCAATCCGACAACAGAGGAAATAGGTTACAGTACGCTTGTTCGCCCACTGCTTGAATACTGCTCAGCAGTATGGGATCCGCACCAGATAGGGTTGATAGAAGAGATAGAGAAGATCCAACGGAGAGCAGCGCGCTTCGTTGCAGGATCATTTAGTAACCGCGAAAGCGTTACGGAGATGATAGATAAACTCCAGTGGAAGACTCTGCAGGAGAGACGCTCAGTAGCTCGGTACGGGCTTTTCTTAAAGTTTCGAGAACATACCTTCATCGAAGAGTCAAGCAGTATATTGCTCCCTCCTACGTATATCTCGCGAAGAGACCATGAGGATAAAATCAGAGAGATTAGAGCCCACACAGAAGCATACCGACAATCCTTCTTTCCACGTACAATACGAGACTGGAATAGAACGGAGAACCGATAGAGGTACTCAGGGTACCCTCCGCCACACACCGTCAGGTGGCTTGCGGAGTATGGATGTAGATGTAGATGTAGATACTTCATGAAAATCACTAGATGGTGACAAGGTACAACGTCGAACGTACCACGAGGAACAGATGTGAATGTCATTGTGAAGTCCCTCACTCTGTGACATTTCAACAGACTTGAACTTTCAGAGAGACCAAGATTCATGATGTTTTACAAATTTAGGATATGTATTAAATGAAAAGAAAAATGCTAAGGCTGAGTCTAGGTATAGTGGGGGTCAGTGAAGTGAAATGGAAAGAAGACCAGGATTCCTGGTCAGACGATTGTAGGATAAAATGAACAGCAGCTGAAAGTGGAATGACGGGAAAGGGATTCGTTATGAATAGGAAAGTAAGGCAGAGAGTGAATTACCCTGACCAGCTCAGTGACGGGGTTCTTCTCATAAGAATCAACAGCAAACCAACACCTACATCAGCAGTTGAGGAAAACATGCTGACATCGCAAGCAGATCACTAAGAGATAGAATATGTGATGATGTTGAAAGTGTTATTCAGTACGTAAAGGGAGATCAAAATATAATAGTCATGGGGGGACTGGAATGCGGTTGCAGGGGAAGAAGTGGAAAAAAAGGTTATGGGGGAAAATGGGCTTGGTAGTGCGTATGAGAGAGGAGAAGGACTATTTGAATTCTGCGACAAATTTCAGCTAGTTATAGAGAATAATCTGTTCAAGAATCACAAGACGATAAGGTACACTTGGAAAAGATCGAGAGGTATACTTGGAAAAGGCCAGGAGATACTGGGAGATTCCAGTTAGATTACACCCTAGTCAGACAGAGATTCCAAAATCAGATATTTGGATAGTAAAGCGTACCCAGGAGCAGATATAGACTCAGATTATAAATTAGTGATGATGATCGGTAGGCTGAAGCTCAAGAGACTAGATAGGAAGAGTCAATGCACAAAGAAATGGGGTTCATATGTGGTGAGGAATGAAGAGATACGCCCAGAGTTTTCTGAGGCTGCGGTAATAAATATCTCAAAATGCACTTCACTTGAGGGGGAAGAAGGGCAATCAAGGAAGTTGGAAAGGAAAACATAGGTACAAAAAGGTAACTGCGAAGAAACCATGGATAATGGAAGAAATACTTCAGCTGATTGACGAAAGAAGGAAATACAAAAATATTCAGAGAAATTCAAGGACACAGAAATAAAAGTCACTTAGGAATGAAATAAATGGGAAGTGCAGGGAATCAAAGGCCAAACGGCTACATGAAAAATGTGATGAAGTAGGAAAAGAAATGATTTTCGGAAGGACTGACTTAGATATAGAAAAGTCAAAACACTTTTCAGCGAAATTAAAATGAGGGGTAGCAACATTAAGAGCGCAATACGAGTATCACTGTTAAATACAGAGGACCGAGGGGATAGGTGGAGAGAGTCCTCTGAAGGCTTCTGTCAGGGGGAGGACTTGCCCAATGACGTGATAGAAGAAGAAACAGAACTCGACAGGGAAGAGTCAGGGAATCCGGTATTAGAATCAGAGTGTAAAAGAGCTTTAGAACACTTAAGATTAAATAAAGCAGAAAGGATAAGTAACATTCCATCGGAATCTCTAAACCCCTTGGGTGAAGTGGCTACAAAACGACTATTCACATTGGTGTGTAGAATGTATGATACTGGCGATATAACATCAGACTTTCGGAAAAACATCATCCGCACAATTCCGAATTCTGCAAGAGCCGATTTGTGCGAAAATTATTGCACAATCAGCTTAACAGCTCATGCATCCAAGTTACTGACAAGAATAATATACAGAATAATGAAAAAGAAAACCGAGGAACTGTCAGATGACGATCGGTTTGTCTTTAGGAAAGGTAAAGCCACCAGAAGCAGTTCTCGCGTTGGCCGGCCGCGGTGGTCTCGCGGTTCTAGGCGCGCAGTCCGGAACCGTGCGACTGCTACGGTCGCAGGTTCGAATCCTGCCTCGGGCATGGATGTGTGTGATGTCCTTAGGTTAGTTAGCTTTAAGTAGTTCTAAGTTCTAGGGGACTGATGACCACAGTAGTTGAGTCCCATAGTGCTCAGAGCCATTTGAACCATTTTCAGTTCTCGCGTTGCGCTTGGTACGCAAGCAAGACTGAAGAAAAACCAAGACACGTTCATGAGATTTGTCGGCCTGGGAAAAGCAGTCAACAATGTAAAATGGAGCAAGATGTTCGAAATTCTAAGAAAATTAGGTGTAAGCTATAGGGGAAGATGGGTAATATACAATATATACAAGAACCAAGATGGGACAATAACAGTGGAAGACCAAGAATGCAGTGAGGAGGTGAAAAAGGGTTTAAGATAGAGATATAGTCTTTCGCCCCTACAATTCAGTCTGTACAGCGTCTGTGGCACTATCTCCCCTATTTCACGATAATACAAAATGAGCTGCCCCTCTTTGTACTTTTTCGATGTCATCCATTTTGATTCGTCCGCTAGCATTATGTTAAGTTCAAAATATGTACGCACTGCTGTAATGACCTAATTACCTATTTATAACACTTTAATGTTAGCATTGGAGTCGTTAATCTGAGGCAGGTAGAACTTTGGGGTTGCAATATTTCAGTATTTCACAAGTCCGTGGAAGCGGGGAGTATCCCAATAAATAATTAAATTAAAATCGGTGCATAAAAATGAATTGCTCTGTGTCGCCCAGAAATCGCGGCAATCAACAATCGCCCTATCTGGTGATCTGGGCGGTATTCAGTTATGAAAACCAGTTCCGGTACGGAAGGATGCGGAGGGTTTGTGGAGAGCGGCAGAGGTATATGAGGACAACACATTCTATAGTTATTTCGTTTCTAAAAGATTTTTTTCAGCGGGCTGCTTGAATTCGTCCGAGCTAACTCCGTCCTGCATCCCTCCTTCCCCCTTTCGTCCAAAATCCGTTTGTACTCTAGTAACACTGTAACTGAAGCCAGCAATTGCATCTAAAACTAAATCTTAAAATATGTATGGATCCATGCACTATAAGATGACTAAACATGCACAATTAAAGGAAAAACATGCAGGGTCAGAATTTAGTCTTTTGTTGTGATGAATTTTATTTTATTTTTAAACGCTGTACAACAATTCTCCACCGACTTGAATTAGCTCTGCGTGTTGAGCCGATGAGGTGACAATCCGTGGATTCCGGAGGCGAGGTGATTTAAATCCATCTGCCAGCAACCCTTAATCGTTTTCTGTGGTTTCCTATTTTCAATAGGAAAATGCCGGGATTGTGCCCTTACTATAGGCCAGAGCCGAATCCTTCCAATTTCCTTTCTTTTCTGACAGATTACAGTTCCAGATTCAGCAACTCTGCTTAAATGAAAGGAGCTGCATCGGAGGTTCAAATGTTCAAATGTGTGTGAAATCTTATGGGACTTAGCTGCTAAGGTCATCAGTCCCTAAGCTTACACACTACTTAACCTAAATTATCCTAAGGACAAACACACACACCCATGCCCGAGGGGGGACTCGAACCTCCGTCGGGACCAGCCGCACAGCCCATGACTGTAGCGCCGTGGACCGCTCGTGCATCGAAGGAGAGCCGAGCTTCTCTTGGAAGACTACCGGCACTAAAAGCCACATGGTAAAGGTCTGGGCATTTACAGAGGCTGCGTTTGCTGGTAGTTGGGAATCCAACGTTAGGCGCGTGATGGGGCCCCTTAGGAACATGGCTGCCAAGGAGGGAAAGGAAGCCAGTGTGCACTCCGTGTGCATACCGGGGAGAGTCATTCTGGATGTGGAAAGGGTGCTTCCGGATGCCATGAAGAGTACAGGGTGCAGTCAACTGCAGGTGGAGACTCATGACGTGTGTCGCTTTGGATCGGAGGAGATTCTCTCTGGTTTCGGGCGGCTGGCGTAAATGGTAAAGACTGCCAGTCTTTCTTTCGAGATTAAGGCGGAGCTCACAACCTGCAGCATCGTCGATGGAGCCGACTGTGATCCTTTGGTGTAGAGCTGCGTGAAGGGTCTGAATCAGTGGTTCAGGCGGTTCTGTGACCGTGTAGACTGCAGATTCATTGACTTGCGCCATCGGGAAGTGGTTTCCGGTTTCTGCTTAGTAGGTCAGGAGTCCACTACACACAGGAGGCGGCTACACGGGTAGCGGGGCTGTGTGGAAGGGAATGGGCGGTTTCTTAGGTTAGAGGATCTCAGGGAACCAAAAAAATGGCGTCCGTCTAAAAGGCGGTAGGTAAAACACAGTACGGTAGTTGTAGAAACGATCGGTATTGTAGTTGTAAATTGTCGTAGCTGTGTTGGGAAAGAACCAGAGCTCCAAGCCCTAATAGGATGCATTGAAGCTCAAATAGTTATAAGTACAGAAAGCCGGAAATAAGTTCAGCCGAAATTTTTTCAAACGATCTAACAGTGTTCAGGAAAGATAGATTAAATACAGTTGGTGGTCGGGTATTTATTGCAGTCAGAAGTAGTTGCCCTTGTAGTGATACTGAAGTAGATAGTTTCTGCGAAATAGTATGGGTAGATGTTATACCTAACAATGGGACTAAACTATTAACTGGATCGTTTTAACGACCCCCCGACTCAGAAGATATAGTTGCTGATCAATATAACCTCGATAGACTGGAAAAATTCTACGTTTAAAGCAGGTGACAGACATAAAACGTCATCCGAAATCGTACTGAATGTTTGCTCAGAAAATTATTTTGAACGGTTAGTTCATGAGCCTACTCGAAGCGTAAATGGTTGCGAAAGCATCCTTGACCTCTTATCAACAAATAATCCTGGACAAATAGTGAGTATCGTGACGAATACAGAGATTAGCGACCACAAGGCAGTCTCTGCTAGGCTGAACACCGTAACCCCTACAAATATCAAAAAGAAGCTTATATCTACTTAAAAAGCCGATAAAAATGCTCTTAACGCCTTTTTAAGAGACAGTCTCCACTCCTTCCGATCTGATCACGTAAGCGTAGAAAAGTTGTGGAATGATTTCAGAGAGATAGCATCGACAGCAATTGAGAGATATATACCCCCATGGTACCCAAAACGCGTCAGCTCGCTGTTGGAGAAGCAGCGAAAAAAAAGCATGCCAAATTTAAAAGACTACAAAATCCCCAAGACTGGAAAAATTTTGCAGGAATTCTGTACCGAAATCTGCCAGAAAATCCAGAGATTCTGGTCAGACATAAAGCACACCAGTGGCAAGACGTAATCAATACCTTCAATGCGCAATAATAACGGTGAAGTCACTGATGACAGTGCCACAAAAGCAGAGTTATTAAACACGGTTTTCCGAAACACCTTCACCAAAGAAGACGAAGTAAATATTCCTGAATTGCAATCAAGAACAACTGCCAAGATGAGAAACTTAGAAGTAGATATCCTCGGTATAACAAAGCAGCTTAAATCACTTAATAAAGCCACGGTCTCCGGTCCAGATTGTATACCAGTCAGGTTCCTCTCAGTGTATGCTGGTACAATAGCTCCATATTAAGAAATTATATACAACCGCTCGCTCACAGAAAGATCCGTACCTAATACTGAAAAACTGCTCAAGTCACACTAATACCCAAAAAGGGAAGTAGGAGCAATCTGCTAAATTATAAGCCCATATCACTAACGTCGATTTGCAGTAGCGTTTTGGAACATATACTGTATTCGAACATTATGAAGTACCTCGAAGAAAACGATTTATTGAGACACATCACGCATTCAGAAAACATCGTTCTTGCGAAACGCAACTAGCTCTTTATACTCATGAAGTAATGAGTGCTATCGACAGGGGATGTCAAATTGATTCGATATTTTTTGATTTCCAGAAGGCTTTCTACACCGTTCCTCACAAGCGTCTTCCACCCAAACTGCGTGTCTATGGAATATCGCTTCAGTTGTGCGACTGGATTCGTGATTTCCTGACAGAAAGGTCACAATTCGTAGTAATAGACGGAAAGTCATCGAGTAAAACAGAAATAATATCCGGCGTTCCTCATGGAAGTGTTATAGGCCATCTATTGTTCCTGATTTATATTAACGACATAGGAGACAATCTGAGTAGCCGTCTTAGATTGTTTGCAGTTGATGCTGTCGTTTACCGTCTTGTAAAGTCATCAGATGACCAAAACAAATTGCAAAATGATTTAGATAAGGTATCTGTACGGTGCGAAAACTGGCAATTGCCCCTGAATAAAGAGAAGTATGAAGTTATTCACATGAGTACTAAAATAAATTCGTTAAATTTCGATTACGCGGTAAGTCATACAAATCTGAAGGTTGTAAATTGAACTAAATACTTAGGGATTACAATTACAAATAACCTAAATTGGAACGATCACATAGGTAATGTGGGTAGAGCAAACTAAAGACTGCGATTCATTGGCAGAACACTTAGAAGGTGCAACAGTTCTACTAAAGAGACTGCTTACACCACGCTTGTCCGCCCTAGTCCGGAGTATTGCTGAGCGGTATGGGATCCGCATCAGGTGGGACTGACGGATGACATCGAAGAAGTACAAAGAGGGGCAGCTCCTTTTGTATTATCGTAAAATAGGGGAGATAGTGCCACAGTCATGATACGTGAATTGGAGTGGCAATCGATAAAACAAAGACGTTTTTCGTTGCCACGGGATCTCCTCATGAAATTTCAATCACCAGTTTTCTCCTACGATTGAGAAAACATTCTGTTGGCACCCACCTACGTAGAGAGAAATGATCATCACAATAAAATAAGAGAAATCAGGTCTCGCACAGAAAAAATTAAGTGGTCGTTTTTCCCACACGCCGTTCGAAAGTGAAACAGTTCATTGAACTCTCTGCCAGGCACTTTATTGTGAATAGCAGAGTAATCACGTAGATGTAGATAATAATCCAAATTCTCCTCTTTTAGGCTCTCGTGAATTTGTCTGTCGGGACATTCTTTCATCTAGAAAATGATCTTTCTTACGTTGCTAGAACTGAGAGACGTATAATTAAATGAGGGAGTTTGGGAAAGTGTTAGGTTGATTAATTCTAGATCCTTTACATTTTCGCCGCCAAACGTTGTTCTAGCTTCTCTGTGGAACAGAGATCTTTCTGTCGGTAATAATCACCGTGTCTCAAAAAATTAGCGCTCTTCCATTCTTGATTGCTTCCTCAGCTCAAATGCAGACTGAAAGAAGAGAGTAAAATGACCTTGGAGGGTGAAGCGCAACTGGAGCGTGACTGTCTATTAGTGATTTGCCAGGACCCGTAAACAACGAGATTATACCTGCGCCTTGTTTTTCCGGCAGTTAGATTCAGTATGCCGGCCGTAGTGGCCGAGCGGTTCTAGGCGCTACAGTCTGGAACCGCGCGACCGCTACAGTCGCAGGTTCGAATCCTGCCTCGGGCATGGATGTGTGTGATGTGCTTAGGTTAGTGTGATGTCCTTAGGTTAGGTTAGGTTTAATTAGTTCTAAGTTCTAGTGGACTAATGACCGCAGCAGTCTCATAGTGCTCAGAGCCATTTGAAACACATTCTTTTTTTTTTTTTTTTTTTTTTAAATTCAGTACCCGTACCTCTTCATTAGCTATTCGTCCCGTCTGATCTTCAGAACTCAACTACTACCTTCAGCGTCTCATTTCCTAATCTAATTCCTTCATTATCACCTTATTTAATTTGACTATATTTCATGATCCTTCTTTTATTTGTGTTGATATTCATTTTATAACATCTTTTCAAGACACTGTACATTCTGTTCGTCTGCTCTTCTAAGCCCTTTGCTGTCTCTGAGATAATGACAATGTGCTGATATAGCTGAGTGGACACGTTTAAGCGAAAATTTTGGAGTTGACGAAGTTTTAAAAGTTTGCTCCTATCATAACCCTTAAATCAACTGCCTGACATGAACTCTTCTCAAATATTAGGGGAATGCTTTTCAAATTATATAATGAAATGATAAGAGCCAGTTTCATAAAAAAAAAAATCAAATGGCTCTGAGCACTATGGGACTTAACATCTGAGGTCATCAGTTCCCTAGAACTCAAAACTACTTAAATCTAGCTAACCTAAGGACATCACACACATCCATACCCGAGGCAGGATTCGAACCTGCGACCGTAGTGATCGCGTGGTTCCAGACTGTAGCGCCTAGAACCGCTCGGCCACCTCGGCCGGCTGTTGCATAAAATAAATTTAATTTCTTTACCAGTTTGGGGCACTTAGTGCCCTTCTTCAGAAGTTTCTGCCTATCGTATTATTTGGGAGTGTGAATAATAAAGCGCATACAGCAGAATGCCTTTATCATTTACTTCTCAGTGTCCGGCCCCAGTAGCTGAGCGGCAGCGGGCACGGTACCTCGATCAGGGAGCTGGTTGGCCTCTGCAATAAAAAAACTGAGTGGAGGGGTCAACAAACGAACTTGAACGGATGTCATGTGACGCCCGGCTGGGTCGAAGATTTTTCTCTGCTCAGGGATTGGGTGTTGTGTTGTCCTAATCATCATCATGTCATCCCCGTCGACGCGCAAGTCGCCTGGAAGTGCCGTCTGATCGAAAGACTTGCATCCGGCGAACGGCCTACCCGACGGGAGGCCCTAGTCACACGACGACTTCACAATGTCTGCATAAAACTAGTACAAAGACGATTCCTTGTGATGGTTTTATGTCCGAGAATCTGGGAATTCGTAAAATCCTTTGGTTGGTCTATTCATCCACGAACTGCTCCAGAACTATTTCTAAGCATTATACGTTTTTCTATCTCTGTGACGCCTGATGCCCCGCTTGTAGCTATTTCTGAACCCTAGAGGGCATCTGGTGTTAAAACTGTATTTTAGTGCCTGAATTTGGCCTGTCTTGAAGTGTTTCTTGTATTGCAGTGTGTCCATATTAGTTTGCAAGCTTCCTGAAATTTTTCTGGTTGTTCTATGTTGGTTGCCTTGTTTGTTTGATCCTCCTGTTTGTATGTATCCCAAGATATTTGAATTTTTCCACTCTGTTAACCTTTCCATATTTTGAGTCCATGGTTTGTCTACTGTTGTTATTTCTTTCCATGTATTGGGCTTTGTAGACTGATCACTGATTGAAACTTACAAGCAGATTAAATCTGTGTGCCTGACTGAGACTCGAACTCGGAACCTTTGCCTTTCGCGGGCAAGTGCTATACAAACTGAGCTACCCAAGCACTACTCACGCCCCGTCCTCACAGCTTTACTTCTGCCAGTACCTCGTCTCATACCTTCCACCTTTACAGAAGCTCTCCTGTGAACCTTGCAGAACTAGCACTCCTGAAAGAAAGGATATTGCGGAGACGTGGCTTAGCCACAAACAACATAGAACAACAGGAAAAACTTCAGGAAGCCATGTCCCTGCAATATCCTTTCTTTCAGGAGTGCTAGTTCTGCAAGGTTCGCAGGAGAGCTTCTATAAAGTTTGGAAGGTAGCAGTCGAGGTACTGGCAGAAGTAAAGCTGCGAGGACGGGGCGAGAGTCGTGCTTGGGTAGCTTAGTTGGGGTCGGCACGGTAGCTCAGCGTGTTCGATCAGAGGGCTGCTCGCTCTCTGTAATAATAATTAAAAAAAACTGAGTAAAGGAGTCAACGATCAACATGGACGGATATATTGTGATGTCCTCCCAGACCAAACGCAACGAACAATACCGAACAAAAAAATGAAGAAAAGAAAGTTGGTAGAGCACTTGCCCGCGAAAGGCAAAGGTCCCGAGTTCGAGTCTCGGTCCGGCACACAGTTTAAATCTTACAGGAAGTTTCATAAGAGCGAACACTCCGCTGCAGAGTGAAAATCTCATTCTGATCACTGATTGTTATTTTGAAACAATTTATATATTTTAATGTTATTATTATTAAAACCTCAGGGCGAGCAAATAATATTTAGGAAGGGGAAGGGGGTGGTCGAGAGAGAGAGAGAGAGAGAGAGAGAGAGAGAGAGAGAGAGAGAGAGAGAGTAACAAAATGTGACGTACACCCCTCCTCTAGAACCAAAACCTCGATCAGCACCTGGTTAAGTGGGCGCTCGGGCGCTAGGAGCAACAGGCTACGAGGCATGTTGAAGAGTATTCTGATGGAGCACGAGTGGTTGTGGAGGGAAGCGCAGGTTCTGAGGAGCAGCGGAAGTGTGTTTGGAGCGCCGCAGGCACTTCCTGACACGTGCTATGTCGGCAAACGCGCACGTGTTCCGGACGCGCCTCACGAACACAGCTGCCATCTCGTGGCGGAGGCCAAGTTTGCACAACGGCCTCCGCCGTCGAGAGGATAGCCTGAAAAAAAGTGGATGGGCTTGCAGGCCGAAAGAGGGGAATTGTCTGCAACGCACAAAAACTCTTAAGAGACAGGCGATGGGGCCAATTGCTGGCGGACTGCCAGCGGAGTCGCCGCTGCAGACGCTAAATGCAGCTGGCCAGATGTTACATCTAACTGAAACAGCCGCTCTTGCTGTCTGCTTCTAATCACTATGTACCTATTACACTACCAACGCCCCTTCCCATATCCCCGTTTTGTCTGCCTCTACAATTATGCTCCTTCCTAGGCATAGTCAACTATTTCTATACTAAAATAGAAGAAGGTTACTATAAATGTCTCTCATTTCACTTCAAGAAATACAACCAGCAGATTTTTAATGCATTTTTATTCATACCAATAAGCGTTCCAGGCTTTCGCCCATCTTCAGTTGGCATAGTAACAAGGGACGCTCCTCATCGCACCCCCCTCAGATTTAGTTATGAGTTGGCACAGTGGACAGGCCTTGGAAAACTGAACACAGATCAATCGAGAAAACGGGAAGAAGTTGTGTGGAACTACGAAAAAAAAAAAAAAATAAGCAAAATATACAAACTGAGTAGTCCATGCGGAAGATAGGCAGCATCAAGGATAATCTGAGCTCAGGGGCGCCGTGGCTAGCGTGCACAGCTGCGGAACGAGAGGTACATGGTTCAAGTCTTCCCTCGAGTTAGAAGTTTAATTTTTTATTTTCAGACAATTATTTTGCGAAGCTGCACAGGTACACAGAGCAGTATTGTTTACGTGATCGTGTGTCAATTATCAAAGTTCAGGCACTCACACATAATCAACTTCGCTCTTCAAAATTCCAGGACATATCAGATTTGCTTGGACATATGCAGGATTTGACGGTCTACACACGGAAAATTTTTTTAACGTTAAAAACATATTTTTTGACAGAGCACACGGAAAACAGTGCGACTGTAAAACTGTTGCATTCATTTGTTGCAGTTTATGTGACAAACTCTTATGTTTCATCACTTTTTTGGGAGTGATTATCACATCCACAAGAAAACCTAAATGGGGCAAGGTAGAAGAATCTTTTTACCCATTCGCCAAGTGTACAAGTTAGGTGGGTCGACAACATATTCCTGTCATGTGACGCACATGCCGTCACAGTGTCGCATATATCAGACGTTTTTTTCCTGTGGAGGAATCGGTTGACCTATGACCTTGCGATCAAATGTTTTCGGTTCCCATTGGAGAGGCACGTCCTTTCATCTACTAATCGCACGGTTTTGCGGTGCGGTCGCAAAACACAGATAGTAAACTTATTAAAGTGAACAGAGACGTCAGTGAACGAATGGACAGATCATAACTTTGCGAAAATAAAGAAAGTAAACTTTTCACTCGAGGGAAGACTTGAACCAAGGACCTCTCATTCCGCAGCTGCTCACGCTAACCACAGGACCACGGCACTCCTTGATGTTGCCTATCTTGTGCATGGACTACTCAGTTTGTATATTTTGCTTATTTTTTGTTCATAGTTCCACACAACTTCTTCCTGTTTTCTCGACTGATCTGTGTTCAGTTTTTCAAGGCCTACCCACTGTGCCAACTTTTAATTAAGTCTGAGGGGGGTGCGATGGGGAGGTTCCCTTGTAAGTAATTTAATCTTCAGTTAGCACATCGTTAAAAACGGCGATTGAAATTTGGATATTGGAGCTGCGTTTCTATTCTGCTTGTTATTGCTCCTATGCAAGATGTGGATACTGCACAATTTTGGTGCATCATACGAAAGAACCGTGTCTGCGTCACACTTATAAATGTGGGAAATAAAAGCAACAGAATAGAAAGGCAGCGGCAGCATCCTAATTGTAGTCGATGTTTACAACGATATGCGAATTGAAGATTTAATTATGTGTTATGACAAATGAAAATGGGCGCAGGCCCAAAACCTCTATTAGTATACATAAAAATGTGGGTGGTTGATGTGTTTCCCAATGTAATATGATCCAAAGCTACAGAGTTCAAGAAATGTATAAATTAATATTAACTGCTTTCATTGCCTACTCTCTTAATATTTAACGTTCTTCTATTACACTACTGCTTCCTCTGCTACTGTTTCCCGAGTTCACACTTCCCTTCCACATGTGTTATGCTTCAGATATGCAGTCCCAGAAACATCGTCTTCAGTGGCCCTTTTGATGAAGGGATCTTTCTTCACTTGCACCAACTCGCTTCTGATGCGTAGTAAATTCTGTAATTCTCAAACAGATATAAGGATAATTATTCGTGTAGTTCATTAAAATTTCTAGAGCCATTTCCGTCACTATATTTATTGGATCAGTGATGGTGGAGTCACATAGCATATCAATGCTTTCCAAATTTTCCTTTTTTCTTTTGCTACTAGAATGTGGAAGTCACACTATGAGCACCCGATACAATTACATATTTCAGTATACTAAATTGAATACATAGATCTATATACACACATAGGTACAGGTGCACACATTTTGTAAGTTTTGTCTAAGACAAATGATGACATTATCCCACAAACTGTTTTAAAACTGGTCCAATCTACACGTTTAGTATTATCCATTATGGATTTGAGGGAATGGTTGTTATGTTTTTACAGTAATAACTGATAGTATTTAACTGTTTTTTCTGTCCTCCAAACAGCTCAATAACGTGTTTAGAGAGGCAATGCTTACATCATCAGGTTGTAAAACTTACTCTTGAAGTGAAAAAGCTAAAAAAATCTACCAAAAATAACAATTGTGACGTTCGTAAGAAAAAAATGTTCAAATGTGTGTGAGATCTCATGGAACTTAACAACTAAGGTCATCAGTCCCTAAGCTTACACACTACTTAACCTAAATTATCCTAAGGACAAACATACACACCCATGTCCGAGGGAGGACTCGAACCTCCGCCGGGACCAGCCACACAGTCTAAGACTGAAGCGCCTTACACTGCTCGGCTAATCCCAGGGGGCGTCGTTCGTAAGATAAAACAATAAAATACACATTGGAGTAAGGGTCCTCGACATATAATAAAATCGCTGATATATGTCCGTGGGTGTTCTATCTCACAGCACACACTACACCAGGCGGCGTTCTATTGCTCTGCAGTGAAATCCGAAAGTGCCAAGCTGATGATTCTGCATAGGTTTGAGGGTTGTCAGGAACTGATATGTCCGCAGTAGGACTGCCTGACTGCAGCTATTGGGTCAATCAGAATGTGATGGCCACTGATAGATGCCGACGATTTTAATGAAAGACGTGGGCCAAGAGTCCAATGTGTTTTTATTCTCTTTTATGTCATAACATCGCAGTTATTATCATTATTGGTAGATTTTTTTAGTGTTGTTCTTCATGAGCTAATTTTACAACGTGATGATGACAGAACTGTCTCTTGAAACGCTATGTGTAGGAAAGAAATACGGTTCAATTCTGCCATTTATTACTGCCACTTCTCTAATTTTTGGGATGTTTTCCTTGCTCATCAGGTGAACGACAGAACTGAAAATTCCCTCCCAAATATTCCCAACTGGAAATCCCTCTGCGCCATCTCTAGCGATGTTTGGCTGAAAAGAACGTAGGTGTACAACAGCCCGCACTGTTCCATGTGTAGGATATTAAAGATTAAAAAAAATACAAAGTAACTGCCGACCACCCTTGACCCACGAAATGTACGAAAGGAACTGTAGACGATAATACACTGATGAGCCAAAACGTTATGACCATGTCTGCATCCACATCTACATGGTTACTCTGCAATTCACACTTAAGTGCCTGGCAGAGGGTTCATCGAACTATTTTCATACTACTTCTCTACCATTCCACTCTCGAATGGCGTGTGGGAAAAAGGAACACCTAAATCTTTCGTTCGAGCTCTGATTTCTCGTACTTTATTATGATGATCATTTCTCCCTACGTAGGTGGGTGTCAACAAAATATTTTCGCATTCGGAAGAGAAAGTTGGTGATTTTTGCGCGATAACACGAAACGGACTACCCTTCTTTTGCACTTTTTCGATGTCCTCCGTCAATCCTGCCTGGTAAGGATCCAACACCGCGCAGCAATATTTCAGCCGAGGACAGACAAGTGCAATGTAGGCTGTCTCTTTAATGGGTTTGTCGCCATCTTCGAAGTGTTCTGCCAACAAAGCGCAGTCTTTGTTTCGCCTTCCCCACAATAATATCTATGTGGTCTTTCCAATTTAAGTTGCTCGTAATTGTATTTCCTAGGTATTTAGTAGAATTGACAGCCCTTAGATTTGTGCGATTTATCGTTACCCAAAATTTATCGGATTTCTTTTAGTACCCATGTAGATGACCTCGCACTTTTCTTTGTTTAGTGCCAATTGCTGCTTTTCGCACCATAGAGAAATTCTCTTTAGATCATTTTTTAATTGGAATTAATCGTCTGATGATTTTACTAGACGGTAAATTACAGCATCATCTGTAAACAATCTAAGGGGGCTGCTCAGGTTATCACCTAGATCATTTATGTAAATCAGGAACAGCAGAGGGCCTATGACACTACCTTGCGGAACGGCAGATATCACTTCAGACAGAAGCGCCTAGAACGGCTCGGCCACACCGGCCGGCCATTACTACCACAGATCCCATTCAAGCGCAGAAGAATGTGCCTCATAGCATAATACTGCTCCCACCTACGGGCTGCACGTTTCGAGCCGCCGTTCACCTCGATGACGGCGCTTATGGAGACGACCATCGACCTAATGTAGCAAAAATGTTATTCGCATGAAGAGCCGACACGTTTCCATTGATCGTCCGTCGAATCCGATGGTCCCGTGCCCACTGCAGTCGTAATTGACGATGTCGTCCTGTCAGCATGTGGACACGTAGGGATGGTCTGCTGCGGAACTCCATGCTCGACGAACGGTGTGCTCTGAAACACTTGTGCGTGCACCAGCATTGTGCTGTTTTGGCAGGGATGCCACAGGTCACCATCTCTCCTACCTTACGGAGCAGACAAGCCTCCGAAACCAACGTTCTGGCCGGCCGGAGTGGCCGACCGGTTCTAGGCGCTACAGTCTGGAACCGCGCGACCGCTACAGTCGCATGTTCGAATCCTGCCTCGGGCATGGATGTGTGTGATGTCCTTAGGTTAGTTAGGTTTAACTAGTTCTAAGTTCTAGGGAACTGATGACCACAGCAGTTAGGTCCCATAGTACTCAGAGCCATTTTAACCAACCCACGTTCTGTGAAGATCGAGGACGTCCAACCATTTAGCGTCTAGTGGTAGTTTCACTGTCCGCCTACCTCTTTCCTTGGATACTCACGACACTAGCCCTTGAACATTCGACCAGCTTCGCCGTTTTCCGGATACTCGTTCACAGGATTCATGTAATAATAATCTGCCCTATATCAAAGTCGTTTATTTCAATGGATTTCCCCATTTGCAGCCCATAAATTCGCTGGGTTCATACCCCGACCGTGTCTGCTCCACTTACATACTTTTGCTATCGCGTTATATGTTCGCAAAGCCACCAGACGGCATCCAACGTCACGATTGGCAGTGGCCATAATGTTTTGGCTTATCAATGTATATTGATGCGACTCTGTTACAATGGCTGAGCTGACATATGCTCTCACTGAATTGTAAGAGTTACACGATGAAGTACCAATATGATATTATTATCAAATTTTGTGGAGATGTTCATCACATAACGAATATCAAATGTGTTATTATCAAACTTCATGGAGATGTTCATCACATAACGGATATTAAATGATTAGTCATTCCATTCGAAATTCACCCCCATCATCAATATCAGTATGACGTGTGATTCCCACTGGCACAGTGCACTCTTGTAACCGGTGCGGCATGGAAGCTAAGTACCTCGTCATTTCGAGGAATTTCTTGTCATGCCTGAAACACATGCTGAGTCAGTTCAAGAGGATTGCTGGCTGCAGGTTGTCTGAAAGTATATGGCGTCCTACTGCATCCCAGACAAGCTCTGTAGATGACAAAGCAGGGAGCTGGTCAAGCTAGTCAAGGATCTGCACATTATTCAAGGCGTTTGTAGTGTGAACTGCTGCGTAGTGTCTTACGTCATTCTGCTGGAATACGCCATTTTGTATTCTGGTAATGAAGGATACAAGAACAAGATTTACCATTTTTGCCATACACTGGCGAGCATTCAGCCTATTTTTAACGATTACCAAATAAGTCCTGTTGCCATATCTGGCAGCCACAGAATACCAGCCAACATTCCAGTTGACTATGGCTCTGGAGTATGCATGCCTCTGTTGTCTGTGGCTTGTTGTTAGCGCTAAGCGATTCATTACAATACGAGATCTCAACCCAGCTTCCAGTAGCCTGTTCCTGGTGACACTGCCTGACACATCGGCCGAGATTTCAACTGTGGTCATACGCCTGTTTGTCAGAACCAGTGGAACAATCCTAACTATCTTCTAGTAATTAGTGCTTCTGGAAGGCATGTGCCAACGTTTCTTGCTATTATTGTCCTGAGTCCGTCTCGTGATCTCTCGTGCTGTAGTCGATCCAGTACAGTCAACTAGCTGGGCAATCTGTCTGTAACGTAATCCCGCGTCCCTCGGGCCAATGACCCGGTCTTCCTCAAAGGCCACAAGGTAGAGGTAATCTGCACTTGCGCGTCCTCTGGTCAGGCCGTGTTATGACCTCCACCTGGAAAGTCCCAGTGACGTCAGACAGACTTAATAGCCACTTGCTCTTACATCCTTTTTCACGTGTGCTATTTACTTTCTTCTGCATCGAAAATAAGCTCAGATAAGGGGAAAATTTTAATCAACACTCCCACAGGAATGGACATTACTGAAGTGTCCGATTCATAGCGTTCGCTCAAGTTGTTCATACTCTAACACTTTCGCGATTGGATCCATTAGAAATGGTTTCTGAAAGCACAAGACTGTGAAAACAGTCTTTTTTTTTTAATAAATAACTTCTGTACCATCAGACACAATTTTCTTTTATTTAAAAGTTTACACGACGCGTTTCGGGGAATAATTCCCATTTTCAAGTGCGTTCTCTCTGTGTACTATTTTTTTCCCCCGTAATGTTTTTGATGGGTGAGGTTGTACACTGTTCTGTTGCCTGTGTTGCAATATATAAAAACGCGCAATTTTTAGTTGATTGTCGATATCTGTATATACACTACTGGCCATTAAAATTGCTACACCACGAAGATGACATGTTACAGACGCAAAATTTAACCGACAGGAAGAAGATGCTGTGATATGCAAATGATTAGCTTTTCACAGCATTCACACAAGTTTGGCGCCGGTGGCGAAACCTACAACGTGCTGACATGAGGAAAGTTTCCAACCGATTTCTCAAACACAAACAGCAGTTGATCGGCGCTGCCTGGTGAAACGTTGTTGTGATGCCTCGGGTAAGGAGGAGAAACGCGTACCATCACGTTTCCGACTTTGATAAAGGTCGGATTGTAGCCTATCGCGATTGCGGTTTATCGTATCGCGACATTGTTGCTCTCGTTGGTCAAGATCCAATGACTGTTAGCAAAATATGGAATCGGTGGGTTCAGGAGGGTATTACGGAACGCCGTGCTGGATCCCAACGGCCTCGTATCACTAGCAGTCGAGATGACAGGCATCTTATCCGATTGGCTGTAACGGATCGTGCAGCCACGTCTCGATCCCTGAGTCAACAGATGGGGACGTTTGCAAGACAACAACCATCTGCATGAACAGTTCCACGACGTTTTCAGCAGCATGGACTATCAGCTCGGAGACCATGGCTGCGATTACCCATGACGCTGTATCACAGTCTGGAGCGACTGCGATGGTGTACTCAACGACGAACCTGGGTGCACTAATGGCAAAACGTAAATTTTTCGGTGAATCCAGGTTCTGTTTACAGCATCATGATGGCCGCATCCGTGTTTGGCGACATCGCGGTGAACGCACAGTGGAAGCATGTATTCGTCATCGCCATAATGGCGTATCACCCGGCGTGATGGTATGGAGTGCCATTGGTTACAAGTCTCGGTCACCTCTTGTTCGCATTGACGGCACTTTGAACAGTGGACGTTACATTTCAGATGTGTTACGACCCGTGGCTCTATCCTTCATTCGATCCCTGCGAAACTCTACATTTCAGCAGGATAATGCAGACCGTATTTTGCAGGTCCTGTACGGGCCTTTCTGGATACAGAAATGGTCGACTGCTGCCCTGGCCAGCACATTCTCCAGATCTCTCACCAATTGAAAACGTCTGGTGAATGGTGGCCGAGCAACTGGCTCGTTACAATAGCCAGTCACTACTCCTGATGAACTGTGGTATCGTGTTGAAGCTGCATGGGCAGCTTTAACTGTACACGCCATCTAAGCTCTGTCTGACTCAATGCCCAGGGGCATCAAGGCCGTTATTACGGCCAGAGGTGCTTGTTCTGCGTGCTGATTTCTCAGGATCTATGCACCCGAATTGCGTGAAAATGTAATCACATGGCAGTTCTAGTATAATATATTTGTCCAATGAATACCCGTTTATCATCTGCATTTCTTCTTGGTGTAGCAATTTTAATGGACAGTGGTGTAATTAGCGGCGAAATTTGGAACAACTTGCACTTACAGTTTTCTTGTGGCCCATTTGTGCAGAGTCTCACACATATTAAACTTCACAGACAATTTTCCGGATACAGCGTAGATTGAGAATAATAAACTTGCATAAACAAACAGTTACGAAGGTGATTTTAGTTGTAGTGAATAGAGATAGTGCTATAGATCTTCCACAGAATGTGATATACGAGCGCTATTCAGAAGCTGAGATTAGATCGGTCGCGAAATGGAAACCACAGTAAATTAAAAAATGTTTTATTTCCAACAGTCTGCTTCACCTTCCAGCTACTTCTTTACACACTCGCCGCTCTCACTTAGACATCTGTCGTAGCGCTGTACCAACTTCCAATATCCTCGTCATAGAAGACAGACGCTTATGCTTTCCATCGCTTCCCTATGCTTGTCTGCAGTTCATTGTTCTCTGCCAAAATGTCTTCATAGCCAGTAGTCCATGTGAGCGGAGATGAACATCAGAGGGATCAAACACTTCCCATCGAAAACGCTGCATGGGCATCCTCATTGGACCGGACACGAATACTTGGCTGGTCTACAGGCATTTTTATGTCTCACTATGTGCGCAGAACTGAAAAGAGCGATGGTTGAAAACCATTCACCAGCCAAGGTATCATGAAATATTTCTTTAAGACAGCCAGTTTCAATAGACTATCCTGTCGACTTCATATTTTAAAATGTTTTGTTGTGTAACATGCTCATTTTACGCTTTCGCCCATCTTCGTTTGGCGTAAAAAGTGATTAAATCTGTAGTTAGCACAACGATGTTAGAGCCGCCTTTCTGTTCTGCTTGTTGTTGCTCCTATGCAATATGCGGATACTGCACAGTTTTGATGCATCATATGAAAAAAACGTGTCTGCGCCAAGCTTATAAATGCGGAAAATAAGAGCAACACAATAGAAAGGCAGCGACAGCATCCAAGTTGCAGTCGATGTTTATAATGATATGCTAATTGAAGATTTAATTATGTATTACGCCGAATGAAAATGGGCGGAAGCCCAAGACTTGTATTAGGATAAATAACAATACATAAAAAAGTGGGTGGTCGCTGCGTTTTCAAAATACACTAGAGCGTCGATTACCCGAAGTAGTTGGGGGACATGGGTGTTCGGAAAACTGGTTTGCTCGGATAATCAAACTGTACATGTTTATTTGCCAAAAAGAAGTACTGTACAGTAAATTTATTCATAAAAACAGGCATCTCTTTTAGTATTACAAAGTAACATACAAAGGCAACTTCAGTAGGAATGTATGGTAATAATCTCGTACTTGTCCCTCATAGAAAGGACAACACGTTTACGTTCAATCATTTTGTATCGTCAAGTTCACTTCTTCACGCAGCAGCACACAAGTGTTCGTATCAGAGAACAGAAGATGACTGTTAGCACCGTGAGAAGCTCTTCTTGGGGGTACGCAATCCAAACTGCGCGGAGCGGCACGCCTCAACTCTACGCTGGCGCAGCTGTTGCCGTGAACAGCTTTGATACTGCCGCTACTTCTACTGTCAGTGCCAAGCCGACAGAAGTGTGCTGATTGTTGAAACACAGCGACTGGCGGCTTGGCCTGTCAGCAGCGCCTTGTGAAGGCCCCATTAGAAGTAATGTTCCGCCAGCGGTAACCCAGTGCGGCGACTACTGTGGGAAACTTGGTTTGGGAGTGAGGAGGATGTTGGACGGTAGGGTAGTAGAGTAACAGGTGCGAGCGAGTACACAGTTCGGTTAAGCGGTCGTTCGATTGACCGACGTTCGGATAATTGACGCTCTACTGTAATATGATCCAAAGCCACAGACCTGAAGATGACAGCGTAGTCCGTTGAAACCGGTTGTCTTAAAAAACAATTTTGTGCGATCTTGGCTGTTGAATGGTTTTTAACAATTAAGCAGATCGCCCTTCATTTCTCTCAAGATGCGAAAATTCAATGAAAAGAGCGACGTGACACGTTCGACAGGCATACGAGACACCGCCCAGCACAACTGTGCAAAACTTTATCGGATTTTCCATTTCGCGACCTATCGGACTTTATTTTCTGAATAGCACTCGAACCTTGGTACAGAGGGTATTTATCTTATCGATCTAGGTCATAAGCATAGAATAAATCAGGATGATATGGTGAACAAAAAATTTGGGCCTCGTAGAAGACAAGAAATTGTTTATTTAAACAAAATAAAAACACTCTCCTTTCACAAAAAACATAAGTAACACATTAAGAGTACCACACCCTCTTTAAGGCACTACAAAGGTTAAAAAACAATACTTATTTTTATCAATTTCACCCATGTATATGGGCGTAATGGCGAATGCCCTTTGGGTAAAATGGTGAACTTATTTCCCCAGCTTTTTGCCACATGCGTCACACACAGATTCATATTTTGAACAGTCTTCATGCAGCCAACGTTGGCAGCAAATACATTTGACCCAATCCACATCCTTTTTAGTGCAACTGTACAGTTCACCGCACCCTCCACAACAACACTCTTCATCACCCTCGTCGTCATCATCGACGAGTCGGATTCGGTGTCAGTGGTAGACACTTTTCGTTTCTTAGGCTGCTTCTTTTGGTAATCTTTTTGGTTACGGCTTTTCCTTTGGTTACGATTTTTCCTTTGTTTACAGTTTCTCCTTTGGTCCTCTTTTTAGCATTTCCTCTACTCTTCACTGACTCGTTTTGTCGTTTCCTGTTTCGCAGGTTGTCGATGTTTCCTGGAGAAGTGTAAACTCAGATAAAGCTCTGGACTTCTTCCGTGCAGATGCAACTTTATCTAGGATAGGTATCGGCGAAATACGGTCCAAGAGTTTGCCAGGGGTTATTTGAGATTCTTCTGTTGCCACTGTCGAGGTCATTTCTGTTGCTTCTGATGAAGACTGCATGTTTTCCTGTGGATTTTCCGCCCGTTGCGAACAGCCCAGTTGTGGTGAAGCTTGTATGTGTTCAAGTCCCTGGTCGTTATCTACGTCTGCAATTGCTCCTTCCGAGGGATTGGGTATCTCCTGCCAGTGCGAACAACTTGGTCGAGGTGAAGTAGGTCTGCTTTCATGTCGTTCGTTGTTTTCATGATGTTGATCTGAAGCTGATGTTAAAAACGCGTATTCGGAGATGACATCAGGACTAAACGGGATGATTCCTGTCCTTCTGAACACCGATATTGCATTCTCTGTCGTAGCTGCTTGTACCCATGCCTTTGTAACAGTCTTCCGAACACTATTCTGGAAATTTTTCTATTTGGATTCATTTTAGTGTACGAATTGCAAGCATTGTAATAATATCATATCAGAGCTTTAAAATGCTCTGTCTAGCGGCTGCAGATAGTGTGTGGTGTGGCTGGGTAGACGGCGCAAAATTATGTTTTTTTTTTTCTTCTGCAAACTCTAATTTATTCACGCTGCTGCAATGAGAGCTATGTCCATCCGAAATAAGCACAACTGTTCCCTCAGGCTTCCTCGGTGCAAAATGGTTCCTCAGCAACAGAAGAAAAACATCAGTTGTTACGTTCGCCGACTTTTGTGACATGAAAATCGTGGAACCCGACAGCATACCGCCCTTGTAATCGGCCTTTACATTTTTCCCCTTCAAAACACAAGCTGGGGGTAAAAATATGCCCTCTCCATTGCAGCAAGCGATTACAGATATGGTTTCACCCTTTTCACCGGATGTTATCGCTGGAATGCTCCTAGACTCCTTTGCTGCCAACACGTAACCTGGTCTGTTATTCAACTGAAGTCCGGACTCATCTACGTTGAATGTATTTCCTTGCTTATCAAAGAGGTTATGCTCTACCAAGATGTCCTGCAGCAATGAAAAATAGTCTGAAACGTTTTTCGTACTTAAGCCCCTTGACCGTGCTTGTGAAACTCCTTCCGATTTGCGGATTGAGAGTTCCGGATTTCTTTTTAAGAATAAATGTAGCCAGTCCATTCCAGCAATTCCCTTTTCTCGGTTAAATTTATGATGTTGATTATATTTCTTAGCAAGTTTATATGCCATGGTACGTACTTCTGTCCTTGTCGGTGCAAATACGAAGTTTTGTAATTTTATGAAATGTTTTACCAACTTTTTCTAACATTCTTGTGTTAGTACAGGCGGCCCACCCAAAGCACCCGTTTGCTAATCGTCTCTTCAGCGTTGACCATGGAACGTGAAACTCCTTTGAGGCTTTATTCGGGCTCATTCCATTTTGCACCGCATTTACAGCATCATTAAGTTGCTCCTCTCTCCAATCAGCACGGCTGGATTCTTTTTGTCTTTTGTAAAATGTAGGCATCTTTGCCTGGAACAATGGCGGTAGTTAGAACATTTACTTTTTTAATCACTGGCAAACCAAATAAATTAGCGATTGTATTGAGACGTCCGATAAAACAGAATATAACTCTCGCATGGGATAGGAAACGCTAACATTTCATGACTTGTCAAAAACAATGGTTGGGATGTACCTAAATTGAGGCTTTACACTTTACACTTAAGAAAAGTCCTTCACCGAATCACCACTGCCCGAGACCACCATTTCTCCCATTTGCTATGGGTGAAACGGTGAACAGCACCGCAAGAAGTTCAAAACACTAGACGCAACGATTTCTAGGTTATGTAGTACATAAGCAGTATAAGGAGGCAGAACATATCAAAAAATACCCGGCGGACTACGCTACCTGCAGTAACATCTACAAATGCATGCAGCATATAAAAATTATTTAGCGTCGAAAACAATTTTGTACAAAGTACTTACGGTTTTTAAAACGGAGCTGGTTTTCACCACGTGTACACTGCACAGTTGATCAGAGACTGTTGGCATGCAGACATACAGAGACATCTGTTTAACCAGTAAAGAATTGAAGCAATTCACCATTTTACCCGATTCACCATATCATCCTGACTTAGCCTACCTGTTTACAATGATGCTTATTTTCATTTATTACTTTTTAAAGTATACTGTCGAAGCATTTGTAAAAATTCACTGATTCACTTTCAAGTTTTTATTATTTTATATTTATATTTTTTGTAATGTGAACATATATCCAGTTCTTCCAACATATCCATTTTATGGTTTTATTTAGTCGATGGAATACTTTAAAATTGTTCTCTACTTTTCCAAAAGGGTGTCCTGTATTATGTATGTATGTGGCTAGTGTTGGTGTGTGCCTGTCGCTTGTGTGGTCTTTAATATGCTCCATATGCTTGTTGTTGAAATTTCGGTCTGTTTGTCCTAGGTAGAGTACGGAGCATTTCTGGCAAGCTACTTTATATATTTTTGGAATGTACAATTATATTTTTGGAATGTACAATTATCATCCCGATTGTTAATATAAATACCCTCTCTATAGAAGTGTATCAGACTCTGTGGAAGGCCTATATTATTATCTTTGTTGAGTACATTTAAAAACATCTGTGAAACCTATATAAGACGATCGATAAGCAACTAAAAATTGCGGTTTTTTATGTACTGCTGTGAAGGCAACAGAAGAATGCAGAACCTCACACAGCAAAGACATTACCAAAAAGTGGCTTGGTACACATAGAAAAACGCACTTGAAAATGGGCATCACTTTCCGAAAAGCGCCGTGTAAAAAAAGAAATACAGAAAATCGTGACTGGAAGCGGAAAAGTTTTTTTATAAACAAACCCAGTACAACAGTTTCCATTTTCGTAAGTGTATTAATTAAGCACCTGTCTATCTATAGCGCTGGTTTAGTTTATGCTACGTAAGGCCAGATGCACCTAAAAGCCAATTGGTAATATACAGGGTGATTCAAAAAGAATACCACAACTTTAAAAATGTGTATTTAATGAAAGAAACATAATATAACCTTCTGTTATACATCATTACAAAGAGTATTTAAAAAGGTTTTTTTTTCACTCAAAAACAAGTTCAGAGATGTTCAATGTGGCCCCCTCCAGACACTCGAGCAATATCAACCCGATACTCCAACTCGTTCCACACTCTCTGTAACATATCAGGCGTAACAGTTTGGATAGCTGCTGTTATTTCTCGTTTCAAATCATCAATGGTGGCTGGGAGAGGTGGCCGAAACACCATATCCTTAACATACCCCCATAAGAAAAAATCGCAGGGGGTAAGATCAGGGCTTCTTGGAGGACAGTGTTGAAGTGCTCTGTCACGGGCTGCCTGGCGGCCGAACCACCGCCTCGGGTAGTTGACGTTCAGGTAGTTACGGACAGATAAGTGCCAATGTGGTGGCGCTCCATCCTGCTGAAATATGAATTGTTGTGCTTTTTGTTCGAGCTGAGGAAACAGCCAATTCTCTAACATCTCCAGATACTGTAGTCCAATTTCAGTAGCACCTTCGAAGAAAAAGGGACCAAAAACTTTATTGGCTGAAATGACACAGAAAACGACCACCTTAGGCGAGTCACGTTCATACTGAGTTGTTTCCCGCGGATTCTCAGAGCCCCATATATAGACATTGTGACGGTTGACTTTCCCGTTAGTGTGGAAAGTTGCTTCATCACTAAACACAATCTTTGAAACGAAAGATTCATCTGTTTCCATTTGAGCAAGTATAAAATCATAGAAGTCGATTCTTTTAATCTTATCAGCTGCAGACAGTGCTTGAACCAATTTCAGACGATAAGGTTTCGTAACTAATCTTTATCGTAGGACTCTCCATACAGTTGATTGTGGAATTTGCAGCTCTCTGCTAGCTGTGCGAGACGATTTTCCTGGGCTGCAAACAAATGCTTGCTGGATGCGTGCTACATTTTCATCCCTCATTCTCGGCCGTCCAGAACTTTTCGCTTTGCACAAACACCCATTCTCTGTAAACTGTTTATACCAACGTTTAATACACCACCTATCAGGAGGTTTAACACCATACTTCGTTCGAAATGCACGCTGAAGAACTGTTGTCGATTCACTTCTGCCGCACTCAATAACACAAAAAGCTTTCTGTTGAGCGGTCGCCATCTTAGCATCAACTGACGCTGACGCCTAGTCAACAGCGCCTCAAGCGAACAAATGTACAACTAAATGAAACTTTATAGCTCCCTTAATTCGCCGACAGATAGTGCTTAGCTCTGCCTTTTGTCGTTGCAGAGTTTTAAATTCCTAAAGTTGTGGTATTCTTTTTGAATCACCCTGTATAGACACTGACATCCAAGCGGAAAAAATCGTTAAGCCCAGAAAGCTTATAAGTTAAGCACTGGAGACAAAACTCTAATGTCTTACAACAACGCATACCTAGGAATTAAAAGTGAAGCCTTTCTATAACGGGAACCACACACAGATTATATCATCAGCAAAGCGAGAAACAGACTAGGATTAAAACGACTAACCATAGGCAAAGTACCTGGGACATCGAGAAATCGCTAGTCCATACATACTAGAGCACGCTGCGCCAGTATGTATGACGACAGCCACTTGTGTGTCACACATATTAACCCATATATGCCGATAACATTTTTTGTCACGTAATTGCACGAATTTTCACACATACATCTTTTATTAGTGACCACAGACATCAACTGCAATAATAATTTGTAGTTGCCAGCTCTGAAAGGCGATTTTTTTCAGTGGGGGCAACAATGGCCCCATGGGCACATGAGATCGTACATTACTATGGAACGGGAATAATCAAAATAAAAAATGTTTCACTCAAATCAGTGTTTATTAATTGAAGTTTGATAACCAGACTTTATTTTTCCAAGTTATGAACTATTATTAATCACAAAACATAATGTAACTGTGCGTTCAACTTCGTTTGCAAAGTTTGTAGTGCAAATGTATATTGCATTTACAACACAATTTGGCACTTTACTTTTACAAAGCTCACATCTTCTTCTGACCTGACGAGCGAGAATAGCTTGTTGAGCTAAATGTTTTCTTACACTAACAGATGCAGTCGTCCTCATTTGCTGCTGTGGCCCACGCAAAATTTTAGCCGTACCACATTTATGGAGGCCTGCCGAATGCTCTGTACTACCCAACTGGCACATGCTTTTTGCGAGTCACCACGTTGTCAGATCGCAGCAGGGTTGTTTTCGAACCATTGGGCATATAATCGTATGGGTTAAGAACAGAAAGGCAGATACCCAGAATTGCGGTGAACAGCTACTACTCAGCAGACTCAAGAACGCCGTACGAAATTGCTTAACACAAGCATCCTAGAGTTACCGGCAAAAATAATAAGTGACGTTCAAAAAGAAATGAGCCGGAGGCATAATTACAGAAACCAGTAGCTGTATGTTAGAAGTATTGACCTTGGCTGTTGAGAGACTTGCCCCACTGTGACACAAGGTTAGTGAATGGCTGTCTCATGAAATTCCCGGGGCTGCGATGTTAACCAGTTCCGCACGTACAGCTGGACGTCGTCGTCCGAGGTGAAGGATATGCTGACGTTCTTCTTTGACCAAGATGGCCCCCTCCCGATTCACTTCCTGCAGCACAGGACAACAGTGAATGCCCAGCATTACTCGCAAACCTTGACCACCCTTCACCGAGCGATCAAATCAAAACAACCAGGCAATCTCACCCGTAGGATCATACTGCCCCACACCATTGCAAAGCCTCACGGCCAAGACAGTCGCGGCACTCCTGCAAAAATTCAAATGGGAGGTTCTAGGCCACCCTCAATACAGTCTGGACCTCTCTCCGTGTGATTACGCCATTTCTGGTCCCTTTAAAAAGGCTCCGAGGGGCAAACAGTTCACCTCAGACGATGACGTCCAGCTGTGTATGCGGAACTGGTTAACATCGCAGCCCCGGGAATTTTATGAGACAGCCATTCACCGCCTTGTGTCACAGTGGGACAAGTGTCTCAACAGCCAGGGTCAGTACTTTCAACATACAGGTACTGGTTTCTGTAATAATGCCTCCAGCTCGTTTCTTTTTGAACGTCTCTTATATGAGACAACAAACGCAGACTGTGAGATCTTAACTCAGCATTTACTAAATAAAACCATAACCACATGCAACTGCCCACATTACGAATATCATTACCCATGACGTATCATCACACAGGGTATCAATAACAGGACTAGTGACAGCAAAATATACACCAACTTACTAGGACTGAGAAACGATTTCATCACTTACTGGAAGAAGAAGTCGACGAATCACACAAGACACAGTAAGTTTTCAATGCCTACAGCTTCAAATACCGAAGCCAACAGGATCAAGAATCGCGATGACATGAAGGAATTAAAGTCGTCTTCCAGTGGCGTTGACTTGTATCGATGAGCGAAGTTAAAAAAAAAAAAAAATCGCACCTCGTTAGGATCGAACCAGGGTCTCCTGCTTACAATTCAGATGCGCTGACCACTACGCCATCTGGACACACATGTTGGTAGATCCGCACAGACTACTGCTTCACGCCTCCCGTCGAACCCAAATTCTCAACTTGCACCACACATTACTACTCATTAGCCTTATTGCTGGCGGCATCTAAACGCTTACCGTAGGAATCCAAAGAGTGCATCTGCACTGAATGGGTAATTGGCCACCATAGCCTTAATTATACGTGTGGTGAGGAGTTTAGAGGGGTTCCGCTGACTTGTCTCTTAAATGCCAAGATTGTGAAACACTGCCCCCCTAATTCAGGCAGAATAATTGGGTAATTACAATAACCTAATAGTTCGTTGTGTAATCAAATAAGCAATATCCCAACACCACTAACCATATATAATGCCGCATGGTTTTGACATGCGTGTCGACACAGGTCTTGCACAAATTTCATTAGTGTGTCCTCTGGGAAATGGGAATGGCATTTTCCTTTCCTGAAGTGCGTAAAATGACTAGCGCATCCATAAAGCGTGCTGTTAGTTGTTAGAATGCTGAAGCAAACTGATGTGTGGTACTTACGCCCACAGAACCGTCCTGGACATCCGAGACGCTCGCCACGTCCGACTGCTGAGCGATGGATTCAGTTTCTTGAACGGACTGACCGTCACCTCTGTGAATCACCTGTAACGCCGAAATCCAAGTGAAGAGCGATTCAGTCTACAGCTCTTTACCAGAGAACAAACAAAAGATGAAATAGCCTCTCAGTTGCGAGATAGTATTCACACATGGGACTGTACAACAGTACTGCTACTCGCTGATATACAAGGCGACTATAACTATTTATAGTTAACTGCCTGTAGGTTGCAAATTACAGATCGAATGAAAGAGAAACTATAGGTGAAAGATTTTAAGGATATAATGGAGAGAATGTCCAGTAAAGAAAATTCTTAATGCTACTGGCATGTTACGTAGCGTAATGGTAAGCATGATATCTACTGTCTGTTAAACTGCAACATTTATGTGGGTCTGTGCAGAGTACCGCTCCATGCCAACTGCCTTCCTTTGCTCCTTTCCAAAATCACCAAAACATTCTCCACACCTCGCCTACCGTAGCCAGCCTATCAAACCCTACATTACAGCATTACCCTACTCGCTCTTCTCACACATGGGGCAAAATGTAAACTAAGAAAGAAATTCTTGAAAAATCTGATTTATTTAGTTATTTAGTAAAATGAAATATCATCCCAACAATATTTTCTGACATATAACAACACTCGAAACAGTTATCATTCTCATGTCATGGACGAAACAAATAGTGCATACTATTCTAGGTGAATTATCATATTAAAATACAGTAAAAATAGTTTTTATGAAAATTTGTATTTAACTGGTAAGACAACATTATTATATTAAGAAAACATAAAAATTAATTAACAGAATAATAAACAAAAGAAAAAATAATTTACAAGTACCTGTAAGATAAATCGGAAATGAAAAACTAATTTGAAAGAAGTGCATAAGTGTAATGCTGAAATGTAAACTGCTAATGTAAAGCATGTGCTTAGTAACATAGATTTTGTCTTTCGTAAATGATTTGTTCCTCGTTTCTGTATCTGTAGAATAGTCATTTCCATTAGAAAAATCAATATTTCATTCTCAATCAGTTTTTTATTGATAGTGTTATCAAACTAGATAACCGTTCTTAACTCATTGCAGAACGTAATAACTATCAATTTTGGATGTTAATTGGAAAACGGTTGTTATTCACTTCGAGTCTAACCTGATAGAAAACGTTCTCATGGCTACGTTCAGGAGGGGAGACTCACAATGCAAGCAAAATGCTGCTGTCGGATCCTACTAGACCCTTTTAAGGGCTAGTGAGTTTTCCATGACGTAGATTTTTCTGGTGCCATTTTAATTTTGAAAAACTTCGGAAACCCCCTAGCGGGCGCAGCTCTTACCAAAGGAGTTTTCAGACAACATGATATATTCAATTCCTGGCCAACGGAATAATTTTGCTCATATAGTGCTCTAAAGCAGTCGTTTTTCAAACGTTTCGTTCCAGGGGATAAACTGTATCCCGTGCACATTTAATGATTCCTTGTTTTGGACGGTTTATCGACAGTGCATATTCACTTTAAGTTGGTGAAATTTTATAACGAGCCTGCTTCTTCAGCCACGATTGAGCGGCTGGGTTCAAATTTCTCCCTGCTTCTCTCTACGCATGGTCCTCATTAAAAATGTTCAAAACCGTTAACTATAGAGGGAAACATCTAGAAAGTTGTTTTGTCCAGCATGCTTCTCACCTCGGATGTACAGCATCCTCAATTACCATCATCAATTTCTTTAAATGAAGGAGTCAGTTGCACTGAAAACGTATTGATTTAAAAGACCAATTTCGGCCCTTATGCCATTAGCAAGTTTTCAATTATATGCGAATGTAAAAAGTTAATAATATCGAGGAATTACTAGATTTTATGTTGGACGATCGGAAACTGACGATATTTGAAATGGCTGACAATATAGGCATGCCAGAATAAGAGGCAATACGATACATTTTACATTTCACATGAAAAATTATCTATGAGAAGTCTTCATAAGGGGCGAGTGCTGCATCTGTTGGACAACAAAGGAGGAAAAGCGAGAGCAAATTTCTCAGCAATTTTTTGACTGCTGTAGAAATAGTATATTGTATTTTCTGTACCAACTTCTTATTGTGGATGAGGGTGTCCAGCTTTTTACGCCAGAAACATACGCCACACAAAGTTAATAGGTGTGAGTCAAGGAGCCTGTGGTTGGGGAAGAGATCTATTAATTACCCTGAAAAGGGTAAAACTGTTGCATTATATTAGTCGTCTTCCTTGGGTACTGTGAAAAGGGACCTTTGGCATGTGGAAAGCCGTGAAAGTTGTAGACTTTTTTTAACGTAGAGCACAACAAAATGACAAAGTCACATTAGTCGATACCATAAAAGAGCACACAGTTGGCTCTGGAGGGTTGAAGATGCTGTACAACTGTTACCTGGCGGTCATGTGATGCTCCAGAGCTGACGAAAGTCCAATCGACCTGCAGCCGTCACGGAGAACCGCAAAAGGAGCTATCGTGTTTGGATGTGCTCTTGGCTACACAGTGAACTAAACTCCCTGATTTGTTGCTGTATCGACGCGACTTGCCCGGCGTGTCTACAAGGGATGGCGTACCACTCGCTGCCATGCAAAACAGCGTAAGAACAGTGGTCGTAAAAGATCCTACAGGGCAGTGCAGTGATCGGAAATGGATTCCGCGCCATGTCTATGACAGTCGGCTTCAGACCCTACAGGAACTGCTGCCGTCAACGAATGCCGGTGTACCCTGTGGTACGCTGTGGTGACCGAAGTCATGGGATAGCTCCAGTATAGTGTCGAACCTCCTTTTGTCCAGTCTAGTGCAACAACTCGACGTCGCATGGATTCAACAGCTCGTTAGAAGTCTAAGAACCTTCAACATCGCAGCGCGTCAGCAATCGTTGGTTAATATATTAAAAAACTAGAAACCCGCCTCGATTGCGAAAAAAGAGACATTAAGTTGGCAACTTGCTGTTTATGGCGGGTCATGGCCCACCGAACATAGACCGGTGTGAGGTGGAGCGTACACCATCAAGTTAAGTAGTGGTTTTGACTTTGTACATATGTACTGTTTGTGTTTTCCTTTTTTTCGTTTATAAATCTATAGCTATGGTGTTCTTTTAATAATTGACAAAGGTCTTCTTAGGCACTTGTGGGTTATATTGTTGTTTTGAAGAAGGTGTAGTTATCTACGCCGAAACCTAGGTTAAAACTAGGTTCTTTTTTCGCAATCGAGGCGGGTTTTTTAGTTTTTTAATACGTTAGAAGTCTCTTGCAGAAATATTGAGCCATGCTTTCTATAGAGCCGTCCATAATTACGAAAGGTGTTGGCGGTGCAGGGTTTTTTGCACGAACTGCCTTCTCGATTACGTCCCATAAACGCTCTACGGGATTCACGTCGGGCGATCTGCGTGGCCAAATCATTCTCCCGAATTGTCCAGAATGTTCTTTAAACCAGTCGCTAACAATTGTGGGCCGGTGACACGGCGTTTTATCATCCATAAAAATTCAATCGTTGTTTGCGAACATGAAGTCCATGAATGGTTGCAAATGGTCTCCAAGTACCCGAACATAACTATTCCCCATCAATGATCGGTTCTGTTGGACGAGAGGACACAGCGCATTCCATGTAAACACAGCCCACACCATCTTGGAGGCACCACCAGCTTGCACAGTGCCTTGTTGACAGTTTGGGTCCATGGCTTCGTGTGGTCTGTGCCACACTCGAACCTTACCATTAGCTCTTATCAACTGAAATCGGGACTCATCTGACCAGGCCACGGTTTTCCAGTCGCCTAGAGTCCAACCAGGAGAGCCACTACAAGCGTTGTCGTGCTGTTACGAAAGGCACTCGCGTCGGTATTTTGCTGCCATAGCCCATTGACGCCAAATTTCACCGCACTGTCCTAAAGGTTACGTTTGCCGTACTTACCACCATCCCTTGATTTGTGAGGTTATTTCGTTCATTGTTGCTTGTCTGTTAGCACTGACAACTCTGCTTAAACGCCGCTGCTCTCGATCGTTAAAAGAAGGCCGTCGGCCACTGTGTTGTCCGTGGTGAGAGGTAACGCCTAAGATTTGGTATTCTCAGCACTCTCTTGGCATTGTGGATCGCAAAATATGGAATTCCCTAACGATTTCCGAAGTGGAATGTCCCTTGAATCTAGCTCCAAGTACCATTCCGCGTTCAAAGTCTGTTAATTGTGAGGCCATAATCACGTCGGAAACCTTTTCAATTGACTGACCTGGGTACCAAATGACGCTGCTCCTTTATATTTGTGTACGTGATACTACCGCCATCTGTATTTGTGCAAATCGCTATCCCATAACTTTCACACCAGTGTGTGTTAGTTTTCGAGCTAACGTTGCAAACAGAACTGCAAGCAATGGAGCACATGAAGCTGCAAGTCTTTTGAGGGCCAAATTACACAGGAACTGGACAGTAACCGATGGAGGTATGTAGTGAGGTCAGACGATTTGCGATTTTCCCTCTTTTAAAATGATGGAAGGCATCGAGTGCTCCAAGCCGTTTAACCTGCACAGTGTGGATGCTGTAATTCAGACCGGAGATTATTCTGTGTTTATTCAGGGCTGCTTTTCTTGCCAGGCATTGGGCTCATTCATTCAGATTACCGCATACATGAACCAAGTATGTTTATTTCGTCATTCCCCGTGTCAAGTATGGGCCGTTTGACGGTTTGCTGCAGCGCAATGCAACGTAGCACAACCACCATGCGCGTACACAGCGTGTCTCTCCTAAAAGTCCTCAGACACATTTTCTCTGTTCTTTCGGCAGATACACTCCTGGAAATTGAAATAAGAACACCGTGAATTCATTGTCCCAGGAAGGGGAAACTTTATTGACACATTCCTGGGGTCAGATACATCACATGATCACACTGACAGAACCACAGGCACATCGAGACAGGCAACAGAGCATGCACAATGTCGGCACTAGTACAGTGTATATCCACCTTTCGCAGCAATGCAGGCTGCTATTCTCCCATGGAGACAATCGTAGAGATGCTGGATGTAGTCCTGTGGAACGGCTTGCCATGCCATTTCCACCTGGCGCCTCAGTTGGACCAGCGTTCGTGCTGGACGTGCAGACCGCGTGAGACGACGCTTCATCCAGTCCCAAACATGCTCAATGGGGGACAGATCCGGAGATCTTGCTGGCCAGGGTAGTTGACTTACACCTTCTAGAGTACGTTGGGTGGATCGGGATACATGCGGACGTGCATTGTCCTGTTGGAACAGCAAGTTCCCTTGCCGGTCTAGGAATGGTAGAACGATGGGTTCGATGACGGTTTGGATGTACCGTGCACTATTCAGTGTCCCCTCGACGATCACCAGAGGTGTACGGCCAGTGTAGGAGATCGCTCCCCACACCATGATGCCGGGTGTTGGCCCTGTGTGCCTCGGTCGTATGCAGTCCTGATTGTGGCGCTCACCTGCACGGCGCCAAACACGCATATGACCATCATTGGCACCAAGGCAGAAGCGACTCTCATCGCTGAAGACAACACATCTCCATTCGTCCCTCCATTCAGGCCTATCGCGACACCACTGGAGGCGGGCTGCATGATGTTGAGGCGTGAGCGTAAGACGGCCTAACGGTGTGCGGGACCGTAGCCCAGCTTCATGGAGACGGTTGCGAATGGTCCTCGCCGATACCCCAGGAGCAACAGTGTCCCTAATTTGCTGGGAAGTAGCGGTGCGGTCCCCTACGGCACTGCGTAGGATCCTACGGTCTTGGCGTGCATCCGTGCGTCGCTGCGGTCCGGTCCCAGGTCGACGGTCACGTGCACCTTCCACCGACCACTGGCGACAACATCGATGTACTGTGGAGACCTCACGCCCCTCGTGTTGAGCAATTCGGCGGTACGACCACCCGGCCTCCCGCATGCCCACTATACGCCCTCGCTCAAAGTCCGTCAACTGCACATACGGTTCACGTCCACGCTGTCGCGGCATGCTACCAGTGTTAAAGACTGTGATGGAGCTCCGTATGCCACGGCAAACTGGCTGACACTGACGGCGGCGGTGCACAAATGCTGCGCAGCTAGCGCCATTCGACGGCCAACACCGCGGTTCCTGGTGTGTCCGCTGTGCCGTGCGTGTGATCATTGCTTGTACAGCCCTCTCGCAGTGTCCGGAGCAAGTATGGTGGGTCTGACACACCGGTGTCAATGTGTTCTTTTTTCCATTTCCAGGAGTGTATTTGCAATTTCTTTTTTGCAATGTATAGGTGGAGTCAGACCGAAAAAACACTGCTCGTCACGTCTTTTATGCGTCGCCCAGCGTAGACGGTAAGCGTCCATTTGTTTCCCTTTACAAACAAAATCATTTTTAAAACGTAATTTTCGTGCCTGTCCAAAATAAGTCTACTGCGATATCTGTTTTATCGAATGATAATAAGAGGGGAAGTGAAACAGGAAAAATAATCAATGGCGGCCGGGGTGGTCGAGTGGTTCTAGGCGCCACAGTCTGGAAGCGTGAGTCCGCTACGGTCGCAGGTTCGAATCCTGCCTCGAGTATGGATGTGTGTGATGTCCTTAGGTTAGTTAGGTTTAAGTAGCTCTAAGTTCTAGGGGACTGATGACCTCCCACAGTGCTCAGAGCCACTTGAACCATTTTTTTTTTTTTTTTTTTTTTGAAGAATAACCAGTGCTCCAGCAGTGACTAAACGGTGCTAGGCTTACTGGATGGCGGCAGCAGACACCGCGGGACAGGGTTAGACAGTTGCTGTTGGAGTGCTGGTTATTCCTCGTGTTTTACTCTCCCTGTCAATACTCATCGATGAAAGGAATATCGCACGCGACTAGTTTGGAACCCCTCTATCAAATGGGCACATTGAATTACGCTTTAAAAATCGTTTTGATCGTAATAGGAAACAAGCCGACGCTTTCCGTCGAGATTGAGGGTTGCATAAAAGACGTGATCATCAGTATCTATTTGGGTTGTTTCCAGTTATACATTGCAAAAGCCAAAATGTAAATATACACCGAGCTACAGAGGAAATGCGCCATACAACTATTAGGAGAGACACCCAGTATAAGCACCGACGTGCAAGCTGGGGATTAATGAGCATTCTACGTCGACATCTACATTGTTACTCTACAATTCACACTTAAGTGCTTGGCAGAGGGTTCATCGAACCATTTTCATACTACTTCTCTCTAGATCATTTTGTAATTCGAAATGATCGTCTGATGATTTTACTAGACGGTAAATTACAGCGTCACCTGCAAACAATCATGTCATGTGTTTCCAACGTGCGTACGATAAGTGCGGAAACGTGAATTATGGAGACGTTATTACCAAAAGCGTCCAAACAGGACCAAAGTGCTGTTACTCTCTTCTTGGCTACCGAAGGACAAACATCGGTAGACATCCAAAGAATGAGGAATATACGAGGGTTGGAACTTAAATAGTGGCAACTATTTATTTACAGCTCGTACAAAATAGATACGTTTTTCAAAGTTTTACTGACCTTCAGAGTAGTCACCAGCATTGTGTTAACCCGTTGCCAGCGATGTGGAAGTCGCAGGATACTCTTAGCAGTGCCAGTTGTGGTGACAGTTCCAGCGGTGCGGTCTATTGCCCGCCGAATTTGTAGCAGAACCGAAGCGATAGCCGTGAAGTGTTTCCTTCAGTTTCGAAATCGAGTTGAACTAATGGCTCTGAGCAGAATGGGACTTAACATCTGAGGTCATCAGTCCCCTAGAACTTAGAACTACTTAAACCTAACTAACCTAAGGACATCTCAGACATCCATTCCCGAGACAGGATTCGAATCTGCGACCGGAGCGGTCGCGCCGTCCCAGACTGAAGCGCCTAGAACCGCACAGCCACAACGGCCGGCACGAGTTGAACTCACGAGGGCTTAAGTCCCTGAAGTGCAGTAGGTGGTACAGCACTTAGCAGCCCCATCAGTCAAACATATCAGTAACAGCTTGCACTGTACGTGCAAAATGATGGTCAGGTCCTGCAGAAAGTGTCATCACTTCTGTCTGTATTGTGTTCATTTTTGGAACACAACCAACGACCAGCTGAGAGACAGAAGTGATGACACTTTCCGCAGGACCTGACCGTCATTTTTCAGGACAATGCTTCAAGCACTGTTACTGATTTGTTTGACTGAGGGGGCTGCTAAGTGGTATACCACCTACTGCACTCCCCTGACGTAAGCTCTCGTGAGTTGAACTCGATTTCTAAACTGGCATTCGCTTCAGAACTGCTACAAATTCGCCGGGTAACAGACCACGCCGCTCGAACTGTCAATACAACTGGCACTGCTAAGAGTGTCCTACGACTTCCACATCGCTGGCAACGGGTTGTGCACAATTCTGGTAACTACTTTAATGGCCAGTAAAACTCTGAAACACTTATCTAGTTTGTAAGAGCTGTAAATAAATAGCTGCCACTATTAAAGTTCCAACCCTCGTATACAGTGGGACCAGGACCGGATTCGACACAAAACGCCGGTGGATCCGGGAGACCAGTCACATCCAGTACTGACAACAACACTCGAATGAGAGACATTCGACTATCCGGCATATATTCCTATCTCTCCCCATGCGATTATCACACCTTCGCTCCGTTAAAAAAAAAAAAAGGCCTTAAAAAAATCGGCAGTTCCTGTCGGACGAGAAAGTACAGCATTTAGTTACGTACTTCCTCACACAGCACGACACTGTCTTTACTGCATGGGTAGCTTCGATCTGGTGCGCCGGTGGTACGGATGGCTCAATACTCACTGTGATTTTGCCTGATTGGTATACCTATTCCGAACTGTACAGCCATCAAACGGAAACTTTATGATCGGCGTTATACTGCACATTCAATGATGAGTATGCTCTTCACAATCTAGTGTTCACAGGGCTGCAGGCATACTTCGCTGAACACGCTGTTTACGAGCAAGGTACCTTATCGCACGTCCACTGGCCCGCTAAATCACCCGGCCTTAATCCCATAGCAAATGTCGGCCACTACTTCGCAGCGGCAAATGCAATGTAAAAATCAACATTCCAACAGTTTGTTTCACTACCGCCCATTAAAATTGCTACACCATGAAGATGACGTGCTACAGACGCGAAATTTTACCGACAGGAAAAACATGCTGTGATATGCAAATGATTAGCTTTTCAGAGCATTATCACAAGGTTGGCGCCAGTGGCGACACCTACAACGTGCTGACATGAGGAAAGTTTCCAACCGATTTCTCATACACAAACAGCAGTTGACCGTAGTTGCCTGGTGAAAAGTTGTTGTGATGCCTCGTGTAAGGAGGAGAAGTGCGTACCCTCACGTTTCCGAGTTTGATAAAGGTAGGATTGTAGCCTGTCGCGATTGCGGTTGATCGTATCGCGACATTGCTGCTCACGTTGGTTGAGATCCAATGACTGTTAGCAGAATATGGAATCGGAGGGTTCTGAAGGGTAATACGGAACGCCGTGCTGGAACCCAACGCCCTCGTAACACTAGCAGTCGAGATGACAGACATCTTATCCGCATGGCTGTAACGGATCGTGCAGCCGCGTCTCGATCCCTGAGTCAACAGATGGGGACGTTTGCAAGACAACAGCCATCTGCACGAACAGTTCGACGACGTTTGCAGCAGCATGGACTATCAGCTCGGAGACCATGGCTGCGGTTACCTTTGACGCTGCATCACAGACAGTAGCGCCTGCGATGGTGTACTCAACGACGAACCTGGGTGCACTAATGGCAAAACGTCATTTTTTCGGATGAATCCAGGTTCTGTTTACAGCATCATGATGGTCGCATCCTTGTTCCGTGACATCGCGGTGAACGCACACTGGAAGCGTGTATTCGTCAACGCCATACTGCCGTATCACCCGGCGTGATGGCATGGGGTGCCACTGGTTACACGCCTTGGTCACCTCTTGTTCGCACTGACGGCACTTTGAACAGTGGACGTTACATTTCAGACGTGTTACGACCCGTGTCTCTACCCTTCATTCGATCCCTGCGAAACCCTACAGTTCAACAGGATAATGCACGACCGCATGTTGCAGGTCCTGTACGGGCCTTTCTCGATACAGAAAATGTTCGACTGCTGCCCTGGCCAGCACATTCTCCATATCTCTCACCAATTGAAAACGTATGGTCAATTGTGGCCGAGCAACTGGCTCGTCACAACACGCCAGTCACTACTCTGGATGACCCGTGGTATCGTGTTGAAGCTGCATGGGCAGCTGTACCTGTACACGCCATCCAAGCTGTGTTTGACTCAATGCTCAGGCGTATCAAGGCCGTTATTACGGCCAGAGGTGGTTGTGTGGTTGTTCTGGGTACTGATTTCTCAGGATCTATGCACCCAAATAGCGTGAAAATGTAATCACAATTTCAGTTCTAGTATAATGTATTTGTCCAATGAATACCCGTTTATCATCTGCATTTCTTCTTGGTGTAGCAATTTTAATGGCCAGTAGTGTAGCTTTGCGGTATCTAATCACGAATGAGTGGTTTCAGCTGTATGTGGCACACCTGAATAACCTACCTATCAAAGGAGCAATGACAGATTTAATTTTACCCCTGGGCAGCCGGTGGTCGAGTCGGCTGACATTAAGAAGAGTGGGCTGCCCGAATCGTTGTGGTGAGACATTTTGCTTTAAGGTCATCTGCGTGGGCTGTTCCTGCAAGGCGACTTAGCCTCTGTGAGTGTGTGATCAGCAGGGGCTATTCTAACTTTCTGTGACAAGCGATGATTAGCTTTGTCCCTGATGTAATCGGTAGTGTGTTCTCTTGCCGAGAATGCAGTAATTTGTACAGGAAACATTTCTTGCTGTTACTAGGCTGATCTCTAATTACTGTGTGTTGAAAAGGTCGGTTATGAAATTAGGTTGCCTCTGCGCGAGATACTGCATATTGGTCAGTCAGTGCAGTAGTATTCAGCACACTACACAACATTGTTCCTTTCTTTAATTTGTTCCAATGAACTCGCTGTTCCAGTGTTTTGGGAAGGCTTTAAGACGTGTATTTTTGCTGATTGCTGTTGGGCAGTTTTCATGATCCAAGAACCTGTAGAATTATTCAAGGAATCTGTTGTTTTTGTGTTTTGAGTTTATTTTGGGATACTAGGGTTGTATTAATTTTTTTAAATTGTGAATCTTGATATTTATTTTTAAATTGTGAAATTGCATTTTGGGTCTTCTCAGTGTTGGACTGTTAAAGACATAACGTGGTATAACGCAAATTTAAACCTTAGCACATAGCTTTGCCGAATGTTGGCTGCAAAATTTTGAGATTTTGTCAAATAAAAATGTTAACGTAATCGAAGACTCGCAGCTCAAACCAGTCCTATCTTTCCCTCTAGCGGTACAAAAACAGAAAAGCTTAGAATATACTGTGTAGACAAATAATGTGTTGTAATTTTCGTGAACTAATTGTAAGAAAGAGCAATGACCTGTGATGAAGGTGTGCCACATTGTTCTTTATTATTTGTTCTTTATTTTTTTTTAGCTTCCCTACCACATTCAAGCTTCTGACATTCCACGCCCCGACTTGAAAAACATACCCTTTCGTTGGTCATTCAGTCTTTTTCTCACAATCACCTCCCTCTCGGCAGTCCCTTCCCGGAAATCCTAATGGGAGACTATTCCAGAATCTTCTGCAAATGGAGAGATCATCATGACACTTTTTTCAACTTCAGGCCACATGTCCCGTGGATACACGTTATGTGTTTTAAAAGCAGTGGTTTCCATTGCCTTTTGCATCCTCATGCCGTTAATCACTGCTGATTCTTCCGCCTTTGGGGCAGTTTCCTACCCCAAGGACAAGAGAATGCCCTGAACCTCTGTCCGCTCCTGTGCCCTCTTTGACAAGGCTGTTGGCAGAATAGGGTGACTTCTTTTGCTGGAAGTCTTCGGCCGCCAATGCTGAGTATTAATCAAAATTTAAGAGGGCTGGGTTTCGAATCCTGGACCGAGGACATTTTGATTACTAATCAAAGACGCTACCCTGTTTTTGATATCATTTTGTTCATTATTGTCCTTTGCATTTGTTCGGGGCGGTTGCCTTTGTTCGGGGCGGAGATCCTATGACATCCGTTCAAGTTCATCGTTGACCCGTTCACTCAGTTTTTTATTATAGAGGACAGCTAATCCTCTGATCGAGCATGCTGAGCTACCGTGCCGGCACCCCTAGACCACGCATGTTGCTACCCGGGAATGAAATGACACTTTTGGGCGGGTGTAGGTAGTACTGAACAGCAACAAGGCAACTGTGGAGTGCCATACAACGGAGTTGACAAATCTGGAGCAGCATGTATTGAAAAACACTTGGACGATATGAATGTTAACTGCGGAGTTAACAGGGTACACGAAGACGATGAGAATGGGTAATCGGGATTTGGATGTGGTACAGGCTCAACTGAACTTACTGGATACGAGAGCGGTCGTAGCACGGTAGCTACTACCCACGGCTGACAGCGTATTTGATGCAAAGTGTGGTAGTAACACCATCGCAGGAGGCACTACATCATGTACGAGGGTGAGTCAAATGAAAACCTTAAATATTTTTTAAAATATTATTTATTGTGCAGAAGTGGTACAAACCTGTATTACTTTTCAACATAATCTTCCCCACGCTCAATGCAAGTCCTCCAGCGCTTTCAGAGTGCATAAATTCCTTTAGAAAAAAAATTCTTTTGGTAGTCCGAGCAACCACTCATGCACCGCGTGGCGTACCTCTTCATCAGAACGGAACTTCTTTCCTCCCATTGCCTCTTTGAGTGGTCCAAACATATCGAAATCACTTGGTGATGAGGAATGGTGCCATTCCTTGCTCGCTCTCTTCGTTTTCGGTTGGTGGAAGTCAATCCAGGTTTCGTCCCGAGTAACGATTCTTGAAGGAAGCCATCACCTTCTCGTTCAAAGCGCAGAAGAAATTTTTCACAAGCATCAACACGTCGTTCTCTCATTTCAGGAGTCAACTGCCGTGGCACCCATCTTGCAGACACTTTGTGAAACTGGAACACATCATGCACAATCTGGTGAGCTGACCGATGACTAATCTGTAAACATGCTGCAGTGTCATTAATTGTCACTCGGCGGTTTTCCTTCACTATGGCTTCAACTGCTGCAATGTTCTGTGGAGTCACAACTCGTTGTGCCTGACCTGGACGAGGAGCATCTTCCACTGAAGTCACACCATTTGCGAACTTCATACTCTATTCGTAGACTTGCTGCTGTGACAAACATGCATCACCGTACTGAACCTTCATTCCTCGATGAATTTCAATAGGTTTCACACCTTCACTACGCAAAAACCGAATAACAGAACTCCGTTCTTCCCTGGTGCAAGTTGCAAGTGGGGTGGCCATCTTTATACTGACACTGCGGCGGTATGTGTGCATCTGCACTATGCTGCCACCTACAGGCCATTCTGCACGCTATTTGTAGCTCGCTTACCAACTTACAAGATAACGGCGCGAAATTTCGATTTGTTATTACAGATTTAAGGTTTTCATTTGACTCACCCTCGTAGCACATGGGCAATTAAATCCAACATTGGTACCTCCCCGACATTTGCATGACTGGCCTGCGGTAGGTATAGCAAGGATTAACGGCAGAACAGCAGCATATAGTAGAATCTTTCTACATCTACATCTACATTTATACTTCGCAAGCCACCCAACGGTGTGTGGCGGAGGGCACTTTACGTGCCACTGTCATTACCTCTCTTTCCTGTTCCAATCTGGTATGGTTCGCGGGAAGAACGACTGTCTGAAAGCCTCCGTGCACGCTCTAATCTCTCTAATTTTACATTCGTGATCTCCTCGGGAGGTATAAGTAGGGGGAAGCAATATATTCGATACCTCATCCAGAAACGCACCCTCTCGAAACCTGGCAAGCAAGCTACACCGCGATGCAGAGCGCCTCTCCTGCAGAGTTTGCCACTTGAGTTTGTTAAACATCTCCGTAACGCTATCACGCTTACCAAATAACCCTGTGACGAAACGCGCCGCTCTTCTTTGGATCTTCTCTATCTCCTTCGTCAACCCGATCTGGTACGGATCCCACACTGATGAGCAATACTCAAGTATAGGTCGAACGAGTGTTTGTAAGCCACCTCCTTTGTTGATGGACTACATTTTCTAAGGACTCTCCCAATGAATCTCAACCTGGTACCCGCCTTACCAACAATTAATTTTATATGATCATTCCACTTCAGATTGTTCCGCACGCATACTCCCAGATATTTTACAGGAGTAACTGCTACCAGTGTTTGTTCCGCTATCATATAATCATACAATAAAGGATCCTTCTTTCTATGTATTCGCAATACATTAAATTTGTCTATGTTAAGGGTCAGTTGCCACTCCCTGCACCAAGTGCCTTTGGAACCAAGTGTTTTGGAACAAAGCTTGTCCCTTTTTTATCATATGGCAATAGTCGAAATTAACAGCGATAGAACAAGGCTTCACGTATTGGTTCGGTTCCCATTGACATGTGTGGATGCACATTACCGGTGTTTCACGATGCACTCGTTCCTGGTGAAATGGGAAGCCACGGACGAATTTTTTACAAATTAAAACTCAGATACTGATAATCTCCAAAGAGAGGAGAAACTATGCAGTGACGTCAACGGATGAGCTCCGGTTGTGCGAAAGAGAGAGGACTGCAATATGCCCAACCGGGATGGATCGGAATGGCACAAGGGCGTGTGAAGTGCAGTTATTCCTGGGTAATACCGGTAGGATGCCAGAGGGATGCTTGGACACCACACCCCTACTTTGAATGTGGGTACACATTGGGTTTACTCGGTATTTGCTCCATAGCTAGTGATAGTGAACAATCAAGGACGCCCAAGGGAATAACGAGATTGAATTACAATACGCTGTGATGTAGCGGAAATGACTTTCCTATTCCCAGCTACCGTTTCTAGAAAATCCATAACAAACCTGACAAAACATTCGCTGTATTTACCAGGAAAATCATTAGACATGTTGCCAACCCAGAACCTGACTTATTTAAACTGAACTCTAAAACTACTGGATAAGCTTATAGCTTGGATAAGCTTATAGCTTCACAGAAAGACGGAATTACCACTGAGTAAATGTTCTAGCTTTTACGGCATTATTACGATAACCAGCTCTATAACATCGTCACCATGAGTATCTCGATTTCTGGTACTGTTGTTGTACTGGTTTTGCTTTGTGTCACCTGCATCTTCTTCAGGCAGAAAACTGCCCACCCCAGGGAACTCCCAGTGCACCAGCTAGGAGTGCATTTGACCACCCGATGCAAGTGATGTTAGTTGAGTAAGACTTTGACAGAAGCTGCCTTATAAACAAGAAGAATCGCTAAGAATAAGAAAGAACTAAGGGGCATAATTTATTGTTGCAGATTGCTGAGGAATTTGACAAGGAAAGAGAATTCGGTGATGTACGTGTACTAGGTTGTACGTGATGATGGAATGGAATCAAGCTACTATGAAGAGGCAAAATATTTCAGTAGATTAATTACTTAAAGTACCTTTCAAAATTAAGAAACAGCCAATGAACATTCTGGTTTAAACTGACTAGTGTACAAAAGGGAACTGAATGTACTGTGTATAATTGTCAACTTTTAGAATATGTTTCGAGGCATTTCACAACTGACATGAGCTGGATCCGGTATTTCATGTCTTCTGAAAGAGGGAGGTGTGTTCCTCCACAAATACGAGGGTTGTCCAGAAAGTAAGTTCCGATAGGTCGCAAAATGGAAACCACTGGAAAAATCGGGTAAAGCTCTGCACAGATGTGTTGGGCAGTGTCTCTAGTATGCCCATGAATCGTGTCGCATCGCTCTTTTCAGTTCTGAGTGAACAGCCAGCAGGTAAAGATGCGTAGGGAATAGCGTCTCCCGCCAAGTATGAGGGCCTGGTTAGAGATTTCGCCTGTGTCATGGAGCTCACATAGCACAACTGCTAAGCAGTTCCTTCTTCATGCCAATTCTCGGCCGCACACTGCAGGGGCAATGAAGACGCTCCTGCAGCGTTTCCGGTGAGAAGTGTTTGATCACCCACAATACAGTCCGTAATTGGTCCCCCTGAGTCTCATCTCTGCTCACAAAAACCACTGGCTATGAAGACAAAAATTTTCCACAGACAACGAGCTGCAGACCAGTGCAGATAACTGGCCGAAAGGACAGGCGGCTGCTTTGTATGACGAGGATACTGGAAAGTTGATACAACACTACGAGAAAACTCGAAGTTGGAGCGGCGACTATGTAGAGTAGTAGGTGGAAGGTGTACCTAAGTGTTGCAAATAAAACGTTTCTGGTTTTCACTGTGGTTTCCATTTCGCGAACGATCGGAACTTACTTTTTGGGCAACCCCTGTAATCCACTAGGGACGGCGGAGTAAAATCGAGACATCTCCCACAGCTAACGCAAGAAGCTACGGAAGCGAGTCAGTGCGGGTCAGCAAGGTGAAGTTACATCGGAGCTGACCTGCCGATATGACAAGTACAGTCTCCAAGGTTTGGAGACAGTTACCACATGCTATAGCCAAACCTAGGGACCAGAGGTGTAGTAGCACTGACGCAGCAAAAAGGCGGAATTACTGCAGCATGAGGGACCTGTTTGTTTCACATTTGAACCATGGTTCTGTTGGGGCTTAATGGTAGGAGCAAATGCTTCTGCAAATCGAGGACAGGCCAAGCACGTTTGCGAGGGGCGTCCAATAAGTAATGCAATACATTTTTTTGTCGGCCAAATTCAGTTGAAAAAATGCGGAATTTGCTGTGGGACGCATCGTGGAATATACCCGCTTCAGCTCCCATTGTTTGAGAAGTACCGATAGGTGGCGGCGTTATAAGTAGCCTTCAAAATGATGTCTGTAATAGAGGTGCGTTCCAAGCAAAGAGCTGACATGGAGTGTCTTTCGGGGCGCTTGGAAAATGTCTATGGAGACCTGGCAGTGAACAACAGCACGGTCAGTTGTTGTGCGAGGCGTCTGTCATCACCGGAACAAGGTCGTGCAACCCCGTCCGACCTCCTGTGTGCTGGTCAGCAGCACACAGCTTTGACTCCTGTGATGTTGGAACGTGCGTACACTCTCATTCGAAGAGGTCGACGTTTCACAATCAAACCCCTGCTGTTCAACTGGGCTTCTCTGTTGGTAGTACTGACACGCTCATCCACCAGTTAGGATACTCAAAGGTAGGTGCTCATTAGGTTCCTTGCCGCATAACATAAAGAACAATGAAGGACCATCCACGCAGAATTGCTTGCACGTTACGAGGTAATTTTTGTCGAAGATCATCATAGACGATGAAGCATGGGTTCTCCACATCGGATCGGAAACAAAACGACAGTCCATGGAGTAGATCACACCACCTCTCCGAAGGAAAAGTTCATAGCCACGGGTTTTTTTTATTGTAGAATTATCGATATATTGAGAAATGTCCACTGGTAGTCTTCGTCAACCTTGAGTTGCTATCTGAGTTAAGTTGGCCCTGTTTAAGCGCGCCGTTATGTCCCCAGTATCATTTGCATCGAAATTATCAGTACACTCTAATTATTAAACAAAAATATGGTGATTGCTAGCTACGAAATCAATAATGCGGTGATTAGCATCTGATACCAAATTAAGATTTATTCAGAAAACAGGATGAGCAATATTTCTAGCCTAACATGACAATCCAGTACACTCGCTAACCTAACTAGCCTATCATTTCCACAATGTATCCTCTTTTCCTAACTACTTAAGTCAACACTGAACCCCAAGTGACTCTAGTGGACTTCTGCATGAACGGACACAGACTCAGAGAGTGCCGACCAAAGAGCTAGTGGAATACGAACTCATTTAGAATTACAGTGCCCTACTTTGACTGATGATTGCTGATATCACCGTAATTGTCCCTGATGATTAGGACGGTCGGCCCAGCCAACGTCGTGATGCCGTCTTCCCCGTGAGCGAGATTGGCTTTAATCTCCAAAGTGGACGTGGTTTGTGTCCGTAAACTCTGTACGTAAGTGTTCAATTGCGGAGTCCGTCACGAGTCAATACTCAAACTACTTGCACATATGCCAAGAGTAGTTGGTCCACTCAAGTGCGCGGCAGCAAAGGTACACTCCAGATTGCATATGAACACCACAAGTCAGTACAAATCTGTTTCTCTTCTCAGAGTAACAGATAATGCTACGTGTGTGGAGTCGTATGCTCTACACTATTCACATTTGGAAAGTAACCACTTGACTCAATGCCGGTAATTTTTCCAACCTGCATCTCTCCACGCTCTCCAAACACGGCAGCCAGACACCGCGACTGCTGTAGTCCCGAGTCGACCCCAGTGTCCTCATTCAGATTTTTGCAAACCTGGCCGTTCTTCGCCACATGGATCCGTCCGCGTTGGTAGCCAATCACGACACAGACTGCCATGCATCCGTGCGCGTTTGTACCCCCCCTCCCCCCCCTCCCACCCCCACCCCCCACGACACAGAATTCTCCAGCGGTTACTGTTGCCGCCAAACTTTTAATATGTATCTCTACGCGCTCTGCGCCTAACCTTTCACAGTCTTCCGCAAATTTTCCACTGTGGCTCGAAATCGTCTTTCTTTCCTTCGCATATAGCTCCTTCTCACTTCTTGCTGTGATGCCCAGCCTCTCCCAACCTCTTTGGTGGTCTTAAGTTCCAGCCGACAAAGGGGGCCGCCCGTGTTCCAGACTCTGCGGCCATCTCGTCATTTTGACATGACATGCACAATTTCCTTTTCTGTGTCCATTCTCTCCTACCGGTGGGCAAATCATCTCGTTTTTTAAAATGGCTATCTCTGTGTATTCCAGTGTATTAGTACTCATTTAGCATCACGTAAGGTGCAAAATCTGCTACCTTACAAGCCCATCATCAGCCGGTAAAGTAATGGCGACAGTGTTCTGGGACTCTGAAGGGGTTATTCTGCTTGATGTCTTCCCTCATTGTGCAACGATAAACTCTGAAATGTATTGTTCTGCACCTAGGACCTTAGGCGTGTTCGTCGCCACACACAAACTAAAGTCTCTTTCTCCATGACAATCCAAAGTCTCATACAAATCTGAGAGAAGTTCAAAAAACTACATTGCACTGTTCTTCCTCATTCACCCTACAGCCCAGATCACACACATTCCGACTTCAATTTGTTTGGCGCAGTGAAGGATGCACTCCATGGGAAGCAGAACGTGATGATGGGGTGGTTATTGATGCAGCAAGACGTTGGCTCCAGCGGCGACCATGCGGGCATACAAGTCCTCCTTGTAATGTCTGTAATGTAACGTAAAGCCGTCGCATTGAAAGGAGATTACGTTGAAAAATACGGTTTTGTAGTCAAAAGCAATGGGAATTATATGATTTATTGGAACTCTGAATAAAACCAGCTTGCTTTCACAAAAAACTTACATTACTTACTGAGTGCCCCTAGTAAGTACTCCTCATTTCTAGCCAAATGTATTGCAGTCCACCAGCAACCATCTCCGACGTGGGACCTACCAACTTCTATGAGTCTACATGGATCAACCAGTCTCCTCCTCTGGACTCTGCCACTGCCAGCAGCGGCCCTGTTGCTCACCCTGAGACCAGTGTTATTGACTCAGTGCCCTCTAACCGGCGGGACACTTGGTGGCCTACGGCTTCAGCCCAGAGCGGTGCAGTCGCTCAGCCGCCTTCGCTTGAGCGGACAAAATTCTCGATGCGTGCCTCAGCTCGTGTGGGCAGACACCGCTGGCGCTGTGAGCCATCTCATCCACGTTTAGTTCACAGCGCGACCCTGACGCCTCAGCGCGTCCCGTGTTGTACAGTCGGACAGTGTCTAGTCTGCACTGTGGACCGCCTCCCGATGTTGTGGTCAGCTGCTGTCATCAACCCACGGCCTTATGACCCTGCTTGCCGTCAGGCAGCTTTCGCCGTCAGGCAGCTTTCTTATGGCTGTATCTCTTCGCAAGTTGCCTATCGTTTATGTACAGGAGACATTGGCCTCTCCGAGTGTCATCACAACTGTTGGAATTGATGAACAATAAATGAATGTGTAAAGAATGATGTTGTCATGCTATCCCCCCCCCCCCCCCCAGGGTGGTGAATTACTGGCTTCTTGAACCCTGATAACCCAGTTCCATCAACGTCCACAGGAGGTCACCACGACCTCTATCACACCTCTTGGTTCTCTGAAAATGGACGTACACTACACTTTTAGATAAAACTCTGTATTCAGTTCTGTAAAACAAACAGTTGTACCAACAAATGCTGTAGCACATGAGCAGGAGTCACTAAACGGCGTAGAATGCTCCAAAGTCTTTGGTGTACATACTGACGAAAACTAGAGGTGGAAGAAAAATATGACCGAATTCCCAAACAATGAAATTAATCTACTGGTGCTCGTCATACAATGAATCAATATATTTTACATATTTCCATCCAATAATGTCTTAAGGAATAATTTTCTAGGGTCACTCATATCTTTGAAAGAAAGAACTGATTGCATAAAAGCGAGCAGCAAAAATAATATGTGGTGTTTACACGCAGTTACCTTGTACGTACCTCTTCAGTGAGTAGGGCATTTTAACTGCACCTTCACAAGATACTTGCCAATTAAATTCGCCATAAATAATCCGTAACAATTTGAGAGTAATGACTATGTCTGTACTATAACAACAAAAGAAGAATGACCTTTACTATAGAATATTAAAGCTGTCAATAGCCCAGAACGGAGTTCAGTATGCAGCAACAAGAAGTTTTGATCATTTACCCAATAACATAAAATGACTAACAGGTATTAAAGCAAGTTTAAAATCTAATCTGGAATCTTTCCTTTAAGACAAACACATCTGTTCCATGGACGAATTTCTGTTTAAAGAAGGATAGCCTGTAACCTTATTCATGCTACAAAACTTTAATCTTTCATTTTCTATCCCTCTGACGCTAGATAGATACAAGTGAAGTTTGAAGAATTGATTATAGATGCAAGCCAGAGGCAAACCGCTCTTGGCTGAAATATTCCTATGACACTGCTGAAACATGGTTCTGTACTTTTCCATATGAATTTCCAAGTGGCAGATCGCCGGCATCAAACAGCCGGTGAACATTACCGGAATAAAACTGTCGAATCGGGAGCATTGAAACTCATATGCAGGATTCACAACTAGATCAATCTGTCTGGATGCGTTTAGTTGGCGATGTCATGGCTAGTGTAAAAGGAATTTATCGGAGATCACCAAGTGTTAATAACAGTCCTAAGACTTACCTCAACTGATTAAAATGCAGCGTTAGAACGTGTGCGTATAAAATATGATGACATGGAAGTAGGAGAAGTTGAGAGCGTAAAATTCTTGGGATTACAACTTGATGATAAATTCAGTTGAGAGCAACATACTAACGAATTGCTAAAGCGCCTGTCTGTGATAGCAATGCGAATGATGTCAGACATAGGAGATATAAATATAAAAAACTGGCATATTTTGCTTATTTTCACTCCATTATGTCACATGGTATCATATTTTTGGGTAACTCCACAAACCGAGAAAATTTTTTTAGAGTAACAAAGTGTATAAAAAGAGTAATGTATAGTGTAAATCAAAGAACAAAATGTCGAAACCTATTCAAAGAATTGGGCATACTAACCACTGCTTCTCAGTATATTTATTTTTTAATGAAGTTTGTTGTAAATAATACATCTCTTTTTCCAACTAACTGCTTAGTACACAGTATCAATACTAGGAATAAGAACAATATACATTAAGATTTAAAATCTCTTACTCTTGCCCAGAAGGGGGTCAGTACTCAGCAACGCATATTTTCAATAAGTTACCAGCAACCATTAAGAGTTTAGTTTCAGACAAGGCACAGTTGAAACATAACTTAAAATAATTTTTGGTGACCAGCTCCTTCTATTCCATCCATGAATTTCTCAACAAGTACAGTAGACCATTTTAATGAAAATTCATTATACTTTAATTTTTGACAATACTTGGTTGTGCTGTATGAATAGATGTATGGAAAGCAGATGTAAGTCTTAAGTCTGTAAATCGTGGAGGTTTAATTTTAAATTGTACATAATTTGACTCTTCTTAACTAAGGATCATTGAAATGAATAATTTACTTTCATTTTTGACAATACTTGGTTGCAATGGCCAAGTAACTAGCTACTGTGTCAATGATGGATTTAATGAAAGCAGATGTAAGTATTAAACCCGTAAGTATTAGAAGTTTAATTTTAACTCATGTACATAATTTTATTGTTTATTGACTGAGGACCATTAAAAATAATGAAACTCAAGTTTTCCTAATTTCATTTTTGTAATGTGTTTATCTGACAAGTTCCACACCCAGGAGGATCCCCTCGTTCGTGGGTCTACGGAATGAATAATTAATCTAAACTAATCTAATCTAACAAAATTTAAAGAGCTAACACTACAGCGGTGAATCAATTCATTTCAGATGTCTTGATATAATTGATAGAGTATCAATACAGAGCAACTGGACTGGACTAGGAATTTGCTAACTTTCATTTCAAGAGCAGAAACCTACGAAATAATGGATGGACTCCACTAATTGTACAATCAGACAGCAGTGAATTTTGGAACAATTTCTCAAGCACTAAAGCAGTCACCAGCTAGATGATTTGTTTCAACCACATAGTGTCTGTGCCACAGATCTGATTTACCGTTTTCCATTCAGCTGGCTACGAGTGGATCTAAAATTTAACGAAGATTGCTAATTAGGATGGTATTTGTTAATTCTTCACATTCAAAAAATTTAGGAGGAGTGCATCACATATCACCTTACAGGAAACAGAAAGTATGTGCTACTTGCATGGTGCTTAAAAATGACAGTATTAAAAGTGAAATTTAGACAGAATTTTAGACAATATTGACTTATAAAGTTGGGGAGATGGTCATGGGTAGATTCCGGCTACACGACGAGCAGACAGACCAAGCGATGAATTGGTAATTGCAACATTTCTTCGCAGTGTCAATGTTTGCAAAGTGCAACGGTAGGGGTCTGAAGGAGACTTTAAGTCCATATATACTTTCTGACACGCACACATCAGACGTTGGAACAGATTTTCAGCGGCGTAAGACCGGTATTTTGGCTTTAGCCCATTAATTTATTACACAATCCATTAATTTACTACATACTAATTGCCAGAATTTTTTTAATAACGCTTTAGCCTTACTAGTTCGTGAGAACTTTTCGTGGACACTGTGCTAACAACATATCAACTTTAATGTAACCAGAAACTGAACTACTGTATTTCTAAACATGCGCCTTTACGATTGCTTTCATGTGGGTGTGGAAGTAGCGATGGTTACCTGTTCGGGTTTCGACGGCGACTTCTGCCCCGTTTTGGTGAAAATGTCGACGGAGCCGTCGTCTGGAACGTAACCGAAGAAAGACATGTCGAGCTTCCTGGGTTGTGGTCTATTCTCTCCTAGTCCGGGAATCCAGCCAGCCATATTTACTCACTCTGAAACACGCAAACAGGAACAAGGAACTGTTAATGGTTGTTTATCAGTTAAGTGTTCACTTTGATAGAGGGTGTTATGGGTACAAGTGCAGATATTTTTATTAGTGACTGACGACAGTGTGCTCAACAACATTACATTATTATTTACTTTATTTGCAGTCTAATAACTATAGCTATTAAAAGTATTAGATTTTTAGTTTGGTTAGTACCTCCAAGTACATGTCGCAAGAGCAAGCCATTAATGCTTATTTCCCTTGGGCAGCACCCCAAGTGCTGAAGTGTGGACGACAAACGGTTAGTCTCTACTGACAGGCGCAGTTCACTCAGTGATCAGTTACGATTGTGCAGAAAACATAACGTAGTAAATTATGTGAGGTGTTTGTGGGTAGACTGTTGGAATCAGAAAAAACACGAACACAGTGAAGTGGGTGCATATCTACGCTTATGCCCCCAACACCGTGTTCAAACCACCCACAAAAAATGCGAAGTGTGGGCTTAAATTTATGGGGAGAACAGAAATTAAAAAACAAGCCTTATAAAACCGAACAAAAAATTTTTTCCTGTGAAATAAAAACAAAACAAAAGCCAAAAAAGAAATTCAAAAGGTAGCCTGTTCGAAATTCAACATTCTTGCACATTTATGAAAATAGAATCTACAGGTATGCAGCAACCAGTGCCGAATTCGTTCACCCAGTGCTTAGTAACATGCCTGGCTCTTCCTTGACATGCTGTCCATAAGGTGAATAAGACATTGCTGCAAAAGCCTGTCCCATGTCCAACTAGTCCCAAGCACATCTAATCGCATTCAGTGAGCAGATACAGCAGGCCATTTCAATTGACTGCTTTCTTGGTTGATTGGCTGGTTTGGGGCTAAGGCACTAAACTGCGAGGTCATCAGCCCTTAGTCAAGAAGTAGTATAACTGGAGTCATTGACGTCTGCAAAAGTGTAAACGGATGATGAAAGTATTAGATGGTGTAAAATCGCGGCAGTGAATGCAGTGCTAAGGGGCCATAACTATTAAATAATTTATGGGGAAGTGAAAATACATTAATCGGGACTGTATGTAGCCATAATCAGATGATAGGTCTCCCAGGCCGTATCTAAACTGGAAGTAAAAATAAATTGATCGGGCCTGTATGTAGCCATAAGCAGATGAAGGGTCTTCCAGGGCGTATATGAAGTTGATTCCTGTCTTCTGAAGAACCATGTTCATGAGGTGGACAAGGTGTGTCCATGCATTATTTTCTCGAAAAGACGAGTCCATCAACGAAATATTTATTGTAGGGATAGAGAATGGGTTAGAGGATCTCGTCTCAGTTTTAAACTGGCCTCAAATTACCCTCGATAGCGAGAGAAAAGCTTTCGACACCGCTATATGATACGGGCCCTAAACGTGACTGACACATCCCCGTGCTGAACCTGTGTCGCTGCATGCCTGAAGCGTGCACATTGATGGTGCTGTTGATGGTGCCGCCTCCACACTCTTCTTCAATCTCCAGGTTTGAGACAAATGCTACACTCTTCGGCCTAAAGAACCGACGCCATTGGTATACTCGTAGACGGCACTCCAGATACTCCTTTGTCCAACTTCTTCACTCACCAAACAAAACTCATGTACTACTTCTAGTGTCAGGTTTCATAATCTGCTATTCTCAGCATGCCCTGATTTAATTCGGCTAAATTCTATTACTCTTCTTTCACTTTTGTTGGCGTTAACATAATAACCACTTTCAACTGCGTGCAGCTGATCTTCCGAGTCATTTTCCGTCTCTGATAGAATTCCACATCATAGGCAAGCTTCGAAATTTTTGTTTCCCTTCCGGAACTTTAATTCTCTTGTCATGTTACCCCTTGGTTTCCCTAACACCTTGTTCCATGTACACATTAGATGGCCTCAGGGCTGCCTGACTCAGCACTCAACTATTGCCTCACTTTCATGTCCTACGGTTCTTATAATTGCAGTCTACTTTTTGTACAAGCATAAACAGAATTTCAAAGTGTGTACTCTTGTTAACACTGTCAAAAGCTTTTCCTAAATATGCAAATACTATGAACATAGATCTGCATTACTTTACCTATTTTGTACGATCAGTCTGAGGGTCGGGTTGCCTAGACAGTTCCTACATTTCTCCAGAACCAGAACCTAAACTGATGTAAATGTCGGTTTCTTCCAGTTTTTCCAGTCTTCTGTAAATAAGTGTTGAAACCAATTCATTAAACTGATGATTGAGTAGTATCCACACCTGCCTTCAACTGTCTAGTATGGAATAGAAATTATTACACTAATCTTGTAGTCTGAGGGTATTTAGCATGTGTCAAACATCTTCAATACCAAGATGTGTCTGGCTGTCCCGAAGATCTCATACAGTGTGAATATTGAAAATATTCAGTCAAGGTATATCACTGATACGTAAAGAAACACATCGCGTAGATGTGTGCGTGGGTGGGTGGTGGTGATGAGCAGTTGTCATCCCATGCTTTTCCAGGGTACGCTATACCATTCGAGCGCACTGTGGCCCACCAGAGGTAAAAATACTGCTCCGCGGGGCTGTTTTGTCGCCGGGCTGCTGAAGACTTGCGCCCGCCGTGTTTATTTGGTGCGGAGGAGAGCGGCAGCTCCACAAAGGCAGACACGCGCTGTTTGTGTGCTGGTGCTCGCTATGCCAGATTCTCATCAGTCGCGGCCAACTCAGCCGCCGCCACTGTTTTCCACCAGTCTGAACTGAAATCCAAATCAAATCAAAAGCTCTTGTCGGCATTTCTACGAGGCACGCTATGATTTCGATTTGTTTGACGACACGTCGGCGTTGACGTCGTTAGAGGAGCTCCTATTCTGCTGGACTGAGGTTGTAATAGTCGTCTAAGACTGGACGCGTCCAGATGGTACTCGACTGAAGATGTTCAAGTAGCAGAGAAATTCAGCTAAATAACTGTCGTGTGGCTCCTTGTATCCTGCAAGCCTTTTGACTTGGTGCGACTTCAGTAGCTCGCGTGTCTATTTCCTGTTTACTTATTAAAACAGCTTTTCAATGGACGTCACTACGGTGGGTAGACTCCGTCCCAGCTCTTTCAATCACAGAAAATTCTGAGGTGGGCGTAATGAGTCGCATATAAGACATCCACCTTAGCATTCGCAACGCTCAGAACTGTATCACACTAATCTGACCGCCTGTCAAAGGCTGAGTAAGCATCTTTCGCAACGTGGACCTCTGCGAGACGTGCCGGAAGAGAGTCAATGAGGTACTGGAAGGTACCGACAGAGATGTGGAGCCATGCCCATTCCAGCGCCGCAGGCCAACTGCTTGAGGTCTCTTGGTTCAGGATCCATGGCGCGAATAGGCCGATCGAGGTGGTTCCACAGATTCTCTATTGGGTTTAAATCTAGGGGGGTGATGGAGAGGGGAGTACTCTAAACTCATACTACCGCTCTTCGACAAACGAACGTATACTGCGATGTGTGTGATACGTTGCATTATCATGCTGGTAGATGCCATCGTGCCGAGGAAATACCAGCTCGACGTAGGGGTGGACATGGTCCCCTAAGGACAGATGCATTTTTATGTGGATCTATTGTGCTTTCCAGAATGATGAGATCTCCCAGAGAATGCCATGAATACATTCGCCATACCATAACGCTCCCTCCTGGTTGCATGGTTTTTATTTTCTGACGTTTCATGCCGTAAACGCCAACCGCTGTCCTTCATCTGAAAAGGCCACCTGTCGCCACTCAGGAGGCATCCAGGTGCCGCACTTTCGGGCAAATTCCAGACTTCGTCGCCAATGAATAGCAGTCAGCATGGGCGCGTCAACCAGGAGCTTGCTGCAGAAGCCGGTACGTTCGATGAACGGCCATTGAGGAGACATTGTTGGCAGCCCCTTGGATAAACTGGGCAGTGAGTTGCTCAACAGTTGCACATCTATTCGCACGAACGCATCTCCTCGGCAACCATGGCGGCACAATAACAGTTTACAAAATTAGCTGTTTCGGAAATGCTTCCACCCTTGACCCGAAAGCCATTGATCATGCCCATCTGAACATCAGATACATCGCTCCATGTGTGCGTTACGACAACGACTGCACTGTTTCCCACGTCCTCCTTAAGTGGTTTATACAGGGTGTTACAAAAAGGTACGGCCAAACTTTCATGAAACATTCCTCACACACAAATAAAGAAAATATGTTATGTGGGCATGTGTCCGGAAACGCTTACTTTTCATGTTAGAGCTTATTTTAATACTTCTCTTCAAATCACATTGATCATGGAATGGAAACACACAGCAACAGAACGTACCAGCGAGACTTCAAACACTGTTACAGGAAATGATCAAAATGTCCTCCGTTAGCGAGGGTACATGCATCCCCCCTCCGTCGCATGGAATCCCTGATGCGCTGATGCAGCCCTGGAGAATGGCGTATTGTATCACAGTCGTCCACAATACGAGCACGAAGAGTCTCTACATTTGGTACGGGGGTTGCGTAGACAAGAGCTTTCAAATGCCCCCATAAATGAAAGTCAAGAGGGTTGAGGTCAGGAGAGCGTGGAGGCCATGGAATTGGTCCGCCTCTACCAATCCATCGGTCACCGAATCTGTTGTTGAGAAGCGTACGAACACTTCGACTGAAATGTGCAGGAGCTCCATCGTGCATGAACCACAGGTTGTGTCGTACTTGTAAAGGCACATGTTCTACCAGCACAGGTAGAGTATCCCGTATGAAATCATGATAACGTGCTCCATTGAGCGTAGGTGGAAGAACATGGGGCCCAATCAAGACATCACCAACAATACCTGCACAAACGTTCACAGCAAATCTGTGTTGATCACGTGATTTCACAATTGCGTGCGGATTCTCGTCAGCCCACACATGTTGATTGTGAAAATTTACAATTTGATCACGTTGGAATGAAGCCTCATCCGTAAAGAAAACATTTGCACTGAAATGAGGATTGACACATTGTTGGATGAACCATTCGCAGAAGTGTACCCGTGGAGGCCAATCAGCTGCTCATAGTACCTGCACGCGCTGTACATGGTAGGGAAACAACTGGTTCTCCCGTAACACTCTCCATACAGTGACGTGGTCTACGTTACCTTGTACAGCAGCAACTTCTCTGACGCTTACATCAGGGTTATCGTTAACTGCACGAAGAATTGCCTTGTCCATTGCAGGTGTCCTCGTAGTTCTAGGTCTTCCCCAGTCGCGAGTCATAGGCTGGGATGTTTCGTGCTCCCTAAGACGCCGATCAATTGCTTCGAACGTCTTCCTGTCGGGACACCTTCGTTCTGGAAATCTGTCTCGATACAAACGTACCGCACCACGGCTATTGCCCCGTGCTAATCCGTACATCAAATGGGCATCTCCCAAACTGCGCATTTGTAAACATTGCACTGACTGCAAAACCACTTTGTGATGAACACTAACCTGTTGATGCTACGTACTGATGTGCTTGATGCTAGTACTGTAGAGCAATGAGTCGCATGTCAACACAAGCACCGAAGTCAACATTACTTTCCTTCAACTGGGCCAACTGGCGGTGAATCGAGGACGTACAGTACATACTGACGGAACTAAAATGGGCTCTAACATGGAAACTAAGCATTTCCGGACACATGTCCACATAACATCTTTTCTTTATTTGTGTGTGAGGAATGTTTCCTGAAAGTTTGGCCGTACCTTTTTGTATCACCCTGTATATACCCTCCACTGCGAGGTCAGACACCTGCTGTCTGTGAGTGGTTGTTGCACATTGACGTCTAACAAAAGGTGGTGGTCACACTGATGGGACTGGATCGTGTTTCCTGGCAACATATGTCTGAAAACTCAAAGTACATATCGGAAAAGTTGTCACTTCAACAGATCTCTCTACTACTCTGAAGTTACCTAATGATATGACGTGGAAGAGGTTACTTTGTGTACCACTATCACTTCCCCCCTTATCAGTTCGAGTTGCGAATGGTGTGCGAAAAGAACACTCGCTGGTACGCCTTCTTGTGAGCTCGACTATAGCTCATTTTACCCTAATGGTCATTTGATGAGATATACGTCGTAGGAACCAATATGCTGGAGAATTTTTAATGTAAACCACATTGTGACACACAACTCTGTTTGGCGTGACCCATTGAATTTTGATGATCATTCCCCTGACGCTCTCACGGTTATTGAACGGACCTGGGACAAAAAGTGAAGTTCTTCTTTGAATCTTCTCTATTTCCTCAATCACAAAAGTCTGGTAAGGGCTTCATACCGACATGCAGTATCCAAACCGTAGTACACATTAAGAACACTTGGTTTATTGTGATTTCTGTTAAGGATGTTAATACAGACAACAACAGTTCATGCACTTTACATCATTTGATTATGTACGGAGCTTCGGGCACGTTTAGTCTTGCTGTATTCTTACATCGAAAAGACACAGTTCGGACGATGACATGGGTACATGCAGGTAGATTTTAAAGTTTGCCATGTTCTGAAACAAAATTATTAGTTGATAACGGCCTTAAGACCAAAATTATGACAGTAAAATAAATATTTACACAGTCAATGGCAAGTATGATGTTCTTCAAAAAATTCCATGAGGCGTTAATTTTTTTCTTTTAATTATTTTGTGTGTGTGTCGGGAGGGGAAGGAATGTCAGCGAGAAAGACTTTTTGTTTGAAATTATATTTAAATTTTGATGGCAGTCACCAAACGCTCTCATTCTTAAATAGCGGTTGAATATAGTCGGAATAATTTGCGCGTAGTGAGTTACGCTGTCCCAAGATATATACATTGTTTCTAACTGTAATATTTGCCTTCCTGTGCTGAACTTTTAATGTAAGCTTACATTCCGTAACGCGTAGATTATGACGGCATTTTAAATTTTAAATTATTGCAATAATTAAGCGAAATGTTGAAAATCAAATTTTGTTTCCTTTGGAAGTCGTTAGGTGATGATTCTGGTAATTCTGGCATTTACTTTCATTTTGTTCTACAACGGCAGGTGACGACCTCATATTTTGATCGTTTTAGTGATTGAAGCACAAATATTGAAATAAAATTTCAATTAAGATCGATATTTTTATAACAATTTTCAGGCACTTGCTCTTCACATGATGTTCCAGATTTCCAGAGAAGTGATCAGTAGCAGGGTGGTCAGAAACAATCTAAAAAACTTGTAAGGGTGCTGCAGGGCAGGTTGGGCTGAGAAACAATTGTTTAGCAAACAAAATTCGATACGTTGCACCATTTCCGAGTTAATTCGGAATGAAGTTAGCCGATCAGGCCACTGTACGCAGAAATTCAAGAAGCCCGCCAGAGATGGTGTCGCCAAATATGTTATTCGTTTGTTTACCAAAAGGCCAACAAGTCAGCGATAAAAAACTGGACATGGGACGATAGTAAGAATCGAATCCGAGCCAAAGTTTGGTCAGTCTCGTGTGCAATCATCTGCACTGTGAGAACAACTGATGTTAATTGTATATGGGAGATCGCTTGAATTTGCGCTCGTGGGCTTTTGCACTCAACCCAGTTTCTTGTGATTTTACAACATAATTTTGGTCTAATTCTTGCAATCTGGATGTTATTCCCTAGAAAGTATTGAGTAACAGAACTATAATCAAGTGAACACACCTTTTTCTCTAACATTCTTTGTATTCTCAAATTGATCTTTCATCAATTCGTGAACTTGAGGATCAACAAAAATTCCAGCTCTTCAGTAGGTGTAAGGGAAATTTCAAAGAATGGTACCTACAGCACCAAGAGGCGTTACAAACTCCTTCATCACAACCAGTTTGATATGTAGTGTTGGAAACAGTATTTTTTATGGCTTAGATGCGGTTCATGGAAGATATTTTTAGTCTTAGGCACAAAATGTCTTCTATATGACCAAACTTGGCGCTCCAATGTCTGCTTTGACAAGATGCTGAACTCACATCAAAAATAGGAATTTTCGTATACCTATTTTGCTGACCTAATGAAATTCCTATAACGAAAAATAAAATAAATTTCATTCCTAAACGAAAAATCTCCACACGAGTGAAAAAAAGTAAGAACAATTTTGAAATCGCCATAAGAAAGGTCGTTATGAACACACATTTTTGTTCAACTATCTGATACAATGCAGACTGCTGCAGCAGATTGTTGAAGAGAGGTGCTAGCCAGTCAAGCTAACGTAGATAGATGTGCCATAATATCGGACATTAAAATGAACAGCGATGTCATCAGAAAATTTTCCTTTACTTGACAGGGAAGGAGGCGGTGTGCGCAGAAGAACGGCGGTAATGACAGAAAACTAGGCTTGAGATATAGCACAAAGCGTGGAATATATTCCTTCATTTAAATGACTATGAATTCTCCTGAAGATCTACCAAGCAATCAGTTTGTATCCGACATAGCTGGGTTGGTTAAAGAATCTTCGGGATTTAAAGAATGCGATCGGGAAAGTATTCCAGATAGGCTCGAATGTGGTTTTGATGACCCTAGGTATCAACTATTGACAGACGATGAAATGATTGCCCGTGCCATCAACGGCAAAGACCCCTGTGACGACGCTACAGTCTGGTAACAAAGTTCTGCTGAAAGAAGACCACCAAATGAGTACACTCTTTTCGCTGGATTGAAACGGCGATGAAGTAGTTATAACGAAAAGAAGAATGTGATGTAGTCCAGTGCTGCCTTCAAACGTTTATGAGATATGGCGAGAAAAGCGTCTCAACTAAAGCAAAAACAAATTTTGGACTTGTTTTCCTAAACTGGAGGTCTACTTTAAGGACAATTTTGCACTTTTCCAAACAGACTGTGTTGTCAGTTTACTGTGTTACTTGTAAGTCATGTGACACAACTTACGTTTCTACAATGTTGCGTTTAATTTAGTGTTTGTTATTTATTTATACTGGCCTTTAATCTGTGGCTGCGCCCGCGTATACGTCCGACACATTCAGGATTACCCAAAAGCCCGCTAACATTTGAAAAATTCAGTACTTCACGAAATAATGTAGGGAGACAGGTAAAAATTGGCACATATGGTTGAAATGACACCGGGTTTAGTGTACAAAATGACCAACAAAAATCTGCTTCAAATGATTGAAAAACAATAATAAACGTAACCGTTGATTTTTATCAAAGACGATGTTCTTTGTAACAGATGCTTAGGATGTCGGCCGTCATTCATCAACAATACCTGTAGCCGAGGAACAATGTTGTGAACAATTCTGTAACTGAACGGCATACCTCGCTCCTGTCATGCTGACCGTTTGAAAAACAGCACCCTACATTCCCTAGACGAAAGCACCATCTGTTGACCGGTTTTTGCACTTGTTTCAATAAAACACCATGTCACCGACATTGGACTGTTGATGACTGGAAACATGTTGCCTGGTCTGACGAGTCTCGTGTCAAATTGTATCGAGAGGGTGAGCGTGTATGGGTACGGAGACAATCTCATAAATCCATGGACCCTGTATGTCAGCAGGAGACTTTTCAAGCTGGTGGAGGCTCTGTAACGTTGTGGGACGTGTACAGTTGGAGTGATATGGGACCCCTGATTCGTCTAGAAATGACTCTGACAGGTGACACGTATGTAAGCATCCTGTATGATCACCTGCATCCATTTATGTCCATAGTGCATTCCGATGGACTGGGCAGTTCCAATAGGATAATGCGACACCCCAAACGTCCAGAATTGCTACAGAGTGCTCTAGGAACACACTTTTGAGTTTAAACACTTATGCTAGTGACCAAACTCCCCAGACATGAACATAATGAGCATATCTGGGATGCCTTGCTTCGTGCTGTTCAGAAGAGTTCTCCACCTCCTCGTACTCTTACGGATTTATAGACGGCCCTGCAGGATTGGTGTCAGTTCCCTCCAGCACTACTTCAGACATCTGTCGAGTCACTGCAACGTCGTGTTGCGGCAGTTCTGTGTACTCGCAGGGACCCTACACGATATTAGGCAGGTGTTCCAGTTTCTTTGGCTCTTCAGTGCAGTTCATTTGATTAAAGCACCTATGCCTGGGTTGCAAATAGGATCCCCTATTTCCTTCGATGCTGAGGTGCTATTCCATCACAGTTGGGGGGCTTCTTCAATGCTATTCGAATTTAGGAGGAGTATCAAGTGGGTTGAGGCGTGAAAGGAAATTTGAATTGTGTGTGTGTTCGTGTGTGTGTGTGTGTGTGTGTGTGTGTGTGTGTGTGTGTGTGTGAGTGAGTGAGTGAGAATTCCTAAGGGACTAAACTGCTGAGGTCATCATCCCTAGACTTACCCACTACTTAAACTAACTTAAACTGCTTATGTTAAGAACAACACACAGCCCTTGTCCGAGGGAGGACTCGAACTTCCGGCGGGAGGGGCCGCGCAATCCGTGATATGGCTGCTGGAATAGTGCATGTGTATGTGTAAACCCACAATGCCAGGGCAGTGTAGTGGTTAGCGCCTCTGCCTAGTGACCAGCAAACCCGTGTTCGAATCCCAGTCTTGGTACAAATTTTCATTTGTCGCTTCAGTCTGCATATATACATCATAGATGTCTGAGAGTTGAAAAGGGCTCTTGAACCGTAAGTTTTGTATGGATTCCCCAAAATTTAACGTGTTATGTGCCCTGTACGACACACGGTCTATGGACCCATCTTCTTCACTGAGAGAACAGTCAGTAGTATCACCTATCTCGACATAGTACTACTTCGACTCTTGTCACATCTGAAAATGATAGCAGGGATGTCATCTTTCAACGAGATGGGCCCCTCCACATTTCTACAACTATGTACCTGAATGAGGCGTAGCCACGTCGCTGGAAAGGCCATGTCGCGGCCGCTGACCGGTTAGTAGTCGAGTGGGCAACGCGGCCACCGTACTGGAGCCGTTGCGATTTTTTCTTGTGGGGTTACATCAAGGATAGCGTATATGTTCCACCCCTACCATACTGCCTCGAAAACTTGCGACGACACTGCATCGCAGCAGCTGCTATTACAGTCACTCCTGATTTGCTGGATTGGGTACTGGCAGGATTAAAGTACCGATTACGTGTGTGACGTGTGATGAATGATGGACATAGAACATTTCTAATCGCTTTAGAAAACCTCTTAAAGTTTCTTTTTCATATAATGTATCACTTCTGATGTTACTCGTGGCCGTTAATCCATATATTTTTTTATAATGTTTCTTGGACTTCACATACTCCAAGACAAGAAAAGCGACGCACAACGAAGGAATTATCCAAATGGGACAAACAGATGATTACAATTTCAGAAAAAGCTAGATGATTTATTCAAGAGAGAGAGAGCTTCACAAATTGAGCAAGTCAATAACGTGTTGGTCCACTCCTAGCACCTATGCAAGCAGTTACTTCTATTTACCATCGATTAGCAGTTACTTCTACTTGCCATCGATTAGTAACGTTGTCGGATGTCCTTCTGAGGAATGTCATTTCGAATTCTGTCCAATTGGCGCGTTAGATCGGCAAAATTTTGAGTTGATTGGAGGGCCCTGCTCATAATGCTCCAAACTTTTAGCAGTTACTTCTACTTGCCATCGATAAATAACGTTGTCGGATTTCCTTCTGAGGAATGTCATTTCGAATTCTGTCCAATTGGCGCGTTAGATCGGCAAAATTTTGAGTTGATTGGAGGGCCCTGCTCATAATGCTCCAAACTTTCACAGATCCGGCAACGTTGCTGACCAAGATAGGTTTTGGCAAGCATGAAGACAAGAAGTAGAAACTCTCGCTGTTTTCGGGCGGCCATCATCTTGCTGAAATGTCAGTCCGGGATGACTTGCCTTGAAGGGCAACAAAAAAAATGGCTCTGAGCACTATGGGATTTAACATCTATGGTCATCAGTCCCCTAGAACTTAGAACTACTTAAACCTAACTAACCTAAGGACATCACACAACACCCATCATCACGAGGCAGAAAAAATCCCTCAGCCCGCCGTGAAGGGCAACAAAAGGGGGGGTAGATTATCGTCGACGTACTGTAAAGGAGCAGCGGCAGAGAACCAAAGAAATTCTGCTATGAAAAGAAATGGCACCCTAGACCATCACGCCTGGTTGTCAGGTTGTACGGCCGTCAACAGTCAGGTTGGTATCTCGGCGCTTTCTAGGGCGTCTCCATATATGTTTTTGGCTTGGAATCTCATTGACTGGAATATAATTGTCTTCAGCGAAGCGTCATACTTCGAACTGAGCCTCAATGACCAACAAAGATGTGTCTTGAGATGCCTCAGACAGTTGTGGGACCAAACTGACTGTCGCCCGCCATACGGCTCAACAGCCAGGGTCTGGGGTGCCATTTCTTCTCCTAGAAAGTCCCCTCCGGCTGTCATTCGCGGCGCCTTAGAGCAACGACACTTGCGCTATATTCTACACCTCATTTTGTTACCTTCATGGCAAGCCATTCTGGGCTTGGACCTACAGTTCTGCAACGTAATGCTCTCCCGCATACGGCAAGAGTTTGTACTTCTTGTCTTCGTGTTTGCCAAACCTTATCTTGGCTGGCAATGTCGCCGGGTCTCTCCCCAGTTGAGAACTTTTGGAGCACGATGGGCACAGCCCTATAACCAGCTCGGGATTTTGACGATCTATCGCATCGATTGAACCTTTGCAGGGTATCCCTCAAGAGGACGTCCTATAACTCTAGCGCCAAACAAAACAACTACTTGCGTAAGGGAGCCAGTCGGTGTGGCCGGCGGTTCTAGGCGCTTCGGTCTGGAACCGCGCGACCGCTACGGTCTCGCAGGTTCGAATCCTGCCTGGTGCATGGATATGTGTGATATCCTTGGGTTAGTTAGGTTCTAGGGGACTAATGACCTCAGAAGTTAAGTCCCATAGTTCTTAGAGCCTTTTTTTTTGCGTAAGGGCCAGAGATGAAGCAACGCGTTGTTGATGTGCTCAATTTGTAAAGTTCTTTCTCTGGAATAAACCATCCAATTTTTTTTGAAACCGTAATTATTTGTACATCACATTTACCGATTTCCATCCTATTCGAATAATTGCTTCGTCTTGCGTCTTTTTTTTATTTATTTCTTCATGCCCACTTGGGAATGGAGCCACATGTCCATAAACTGTAGACTTCTGCATGTCAGGAAACAGTGACCTGAACCTTTTGTTTAACCTGTGACGTGGCGTTGAGCAGAGACGAGGACGGGCGGTTGAGACCACTTCCCGCGTCAGTCAGTGCGGTACAGGCTGTAAACAAGTCGGAGCTGCGTGCTAAATGGGGCGGGGGGAGGGAGACCCCCAGTTCCGCCGTTCCGCTGAAAGGCACTTCGCTTTGTTTACTGGACTCGCTCGAGGTGCCTGCATCTGTTTCCTTTTTCTTTTTAGGCGCTGCTCCTCCTGTATACAAAAGCGAGGCGCCCCGTATGTATTGCGCCTTCCCACGCAGCTGTCGCAGGGCGCTGTAGCTCTAAAGTGCTCCATTATCCCTACAGTTTCTCGGTCGGAATATGAAATACGACTGCCGACAGGTGCCCACAAGGGAAACTCAAGTTTATGCCAGCCGTCTAACAGCGTACAATTTTAAGTTGATGGTATTGGGACAGCAACCAGCCACAAATTTACTTTCAGTTCAACTTTTTTTGGTCCTGTCTTCCTCAGTTGCGTGTAATATTACGGTATATTGATAATTTTTGTTTATGGACCGTTGCATTGATACAAGCGTTCAGCTCATAGTGCTGTGGTACGTGGGGAAAAATCCGCAAATTGGCATTCATAAGAAGAAGAACAACACCAAAAATGCAACAGGAGCTTAATATGTAAGAAATTGTCCACGCAACCTGCCACTGATGATGCATTGCAGAAAATAAAGGTGAAACGCGCATGGCACTAAAACTGTGTTTTATTCAGTTGCTGTCAGACGGTCCATAAGTAAAAATTATCAATATACCGTAATATTACTTTCAGTTCCTTTATTCAAAGGGTACCGTTACCGGTTTCGAATCGTTATGATTCATCTTCAGACGGTTTACACGCTTTCCTTATAACATGTGGTACGTTTTTTACAGATTAATTGTCCTAAAATATGAACAATACATAATTATAAGCACGCCACGCACAGATGGTTGCGTTACAGATTTTCGTTGGATGTGACTCACGTGAAATGTCGGTTTGGAGTGTTTGTTTTCATAACATTTGTCCAACAGATGTGGATACATTCCCACTGCATTGTTATTGTTGCACACGTAAATTTTTCTCACTGAACACTTTAGATTTGTCACTGAAAAGATTTCTACTACGCCCCACATGTTTTGATACATACAAAGACCTTACAAACATATGAGTCTCAAAGATGCTATGATACATCCTGACATTTGAATATGTCCTATGTTTGGAAATGGATCATATATTCACTTATGCAACTGAAATGCTCTATACACTAGTACAGAGACATTGACACTGTTACGTTAATTATAAACTTGTTCCTCTATTTTTAGTACTGTATAGGTAAAATAGTACATTATTTAATTACATTTAGCATCCTCATGATTATAGTAACATATAAATTTGCTCCTTGATCTGCAGATAGGCGTAGGAATATTATTTGCTTTCTTTGGAGGTTGGAAAATAATTTTTGGAAATTTTTCAGGAAAGGGGTGTTAGAGAACTCTGTTCATTAAGGATATAGTCTAGGGTGCTGTTTTGTGTGCGTGTATTTCTATTTCCTCTAATATATTCATAGTGGCTCCTTCTTCTGCTAGATGTAAAATTTTTAAGTTGTTCTCAGTGTTTCTAGCTGAATGGTTTTATTCAGCAATATGGGTTGAAAATGCAGATTTGTTCAAGTTTCCAAGTCTTAAAGCATCAATGTGTTGTTTGTATCTATTTTCAAAGCTTCTGCCTGTCTCTCCAATGTAGAATTTTGGGCATGTATCACATTTGAGTTTGTATAATCCTGATTTACTGTAGGGACTCTTGGAGGCATTTACATAATGGATTGCGATATTTTTCTTTTTAAATAAGTTTTCTGTTTGGCATGATAGTGGGCCTATGTATGGGGGAGTAGCATGTTTAGGTTTGGCTTCTGTGGCACACAGCGTACGAATTGACGACGGGTTATCTCTTCTAGGCCTGTGTTGTGTTTCCTGATTATCAACAACTCTTCGAAACAGTTCGGCACAGCGCTTTTTTTCCTGTGTTACCAATCTTGCGACTGGTTTGATGCTGTTCACCAGGAATTCCACTGATGTGCCAACCTCTTCATCTCAGGGTAGCAATTGAACATTACATCCATAGTTTTGTTGGATGTATTCCAATCTCTGTCTTCCCTTGCAATATCCATCTACCCTCCCCAATCTCTCGCCTCCCTGCCCCTCGCACTCCATTGGCTCCCTGCAAGTTATTCCCTACTGTCTTAACAAATGGCCTACCATCATGTCCCTTCTTCATGCCAGCGTTTTCCATACGTTCCTTCCTTCGTCAATTCTGCGGCCAATCCCCTCATTCCTTACACTATCACCATACATATATCTTCATAGCACAGTATCTCAAACGGTCCGACCTGCCTCGGGCATGGATGTGTGTGATGTTCTTAGGTTAGTTAGGTTTAAGTAGTTCTAAGTTTAGGGGAGTGATGACCTCAGATGTCAAGTCCCATGGTTCTTAGAGCCTTTTGAACCATCAAACGCTTCGATTATTTTCCTTCCCAGTTTTCATTACCATACAACGCTGTGCACCAAACGTACATTCCCAGAAATTTATGCCTCACAATAAGACCGATGTTTGATACCAGCAAATTTCTCTCGGCCAGAGATGCCCTCTCTGCCTGTGACAAGCTGATTCTTATGCTCTCCTTGTTTCGTCAGTCATGTGTTATTTTGCTTGCAAGGCAGCAGAATTCCTTAACTTCTTCTACTTTACTGTCTCCTGTATTGATGCTATCACTAATCTTATTTCTGCTGCTCCCTCAATACTTTCATCTTTTTACGGTTTACTCGCAATCCACATTTGCACTCAGTAGACTGTTCATTCCATTCAGTTTTTTCCGTGCTTCTTCCGTTTCATTGATGATAGCAATTTCGTCAGAGAATCTCATCATTGGTATCCTTTCACCTTGAACTGGAATCCTATTCCTGAACCTTTCTTTTATTTCTGTGATAGCTTCTTCGACGTATAGATTGAACAGTGGGGGCGATAGTCTACTGCCCTGTTTTGCACTCTTTTCAATGCGAGCAGTTCGTTATCGGTTTTTCATTTGTGTTGATGTGTAGTAAACATAGCACGTGAATATGAAATATGCGACTGGATTGAAGACTCCCTGTCAAATGAACTCTGTACGGCGTTCTTCATGGGTAAGCGTAGTCCCAAGCGGAAACACTGTTCTACTTACCTCATGTTACTGCTATTGTTCAGGATGTACAGTGAGTCTTAAATTAAATAGACGGAGAGTATCATAAATTGAGTATTTTGCGATATAGAACCAGTGGGCAAATATGGTACCTTCCATGAGTGATGCGTGACACATAATTGTGACTCTACTCGCTACTTTTGGGAACAGTGTCTGTGTGGAATAATTATTGATTTGCATTTTGCGCTAGGACATTCACATTGCATGGTTGGCCGCGGGGCATGATGGGAAGTAGTAGCGCATGCACATTGTTTGGTTTAGCGACGAAACCCACTTTCATTTGGATGCGTTGGTCAATAAGCAAAATTGGGGAATTGGGTTCAAAAATGGCTCTGAGCACTATGGGACTCAACTGCTGTGGTCATTAGTCCCCTAGAACTTAGAACTACTTAAACCTAACTAACCTAAGGACATCACACACATCCATGCCCGAGGCAGGATTCGAACCTGCGACCGTAGCAGTCGCACGGTTCCGGACTGCGCGCCTAGAACCGCGAGACCACCGCGGCCGGCGGGGAATTGGGGGGGGGGGGGGGGGCTGATAATCCCCATTTCGCGATCGAGTAGTCTCTTCACCGTCAGTGGATGACTGGTTGGTGTGCAATGTCCAGTCGTGGAATAATCGGTGCGATATTCCTTGACAGCAGAGTAACTACCGAAGGTTTTGGAAGATGATTTCATCCTCGTTATACAAAGTAGCCCTGATTTCGACAAGATGTGGTTCATACAAGACGGAGCTCGAACCCGTCGAAGAAGGAGAGTGATGTCCTGGAGGAGTACTTTGGGGACCGCATTCTGGCTCTGGGGTACCCAGAGGCCACTGACATGGGCCCCATTTGGCCGCCATATTCTTCGTATCTGAACACATTCGACTCCCTTTTGTGGGGCTGTATTAACAAGGTGTACAGCAATAACCCCAAAAACATTGCTGAGCTGATAACAGCCGCTCAGGAGGTAGTTGACAGCACCGATGTTCTGTTGCTTCAGAGGGTCTTGTAGAATTTCGCTAGTCGTTTGCGCCACATCATCGCCAGTGATACCCTAAATCCGAATATCTGTAGTGACGTTTACACGTTGAATAAAGTGGGTGCACGCCGTAGTTTGTAACTAATTTACGTTTATTTCATATAGTTCAGTAATTATCACCCTGTACATACGCTCACTATAGGAGTCAGATTCAAACTGCACTATAAGGATGGTAACCGTTCTTTACAGATGTTGTTCTGTTTTGCCGTGTTGTTGTTCAGAATCAGTGGTAGACACTGTAACTGAAAGCATACGGTGGATCATAACTGGGAATCATTGAGGGATCAGGAACTAGCAGTTTGTATGTCTTCTTTATATTTTAAATTGATAGCTACATGTGTTGATGTCAGTATTAATGCCTATAAAGTTAATGGATGTGCCTGTTATTTCCATGTTGCACTGTACGAGATAATAGGGAGCACATTGCTAATCCATAAGTAATTAAACAGTAACCTTAACCCCTCCACAGTATTATGAAACACTGGTCGAGCATAGTCAGGGTTTTTCGTACTCTAAGAAAAGATAATTTTTCACGCATTTCAGTGTTTATGATTTCATATCTCCTGAAGTATTTGTCGTACAAATGATATAATTTTGCGGGAATATTTAGTGGTATAAGCGGATACTGGTTGGAAAATTTGCTGCGAACATACTAGAAAAGAAGTAATAAATTGAAATGCCATGCCTTATGCTGAAATTTTACTTCAGACTTCCGATAACCGCGGCACTTCGGTTGTACTCCGCCCTTGTCCGTAACGTATCCGTCATTTTGAGGTTCTGACTGTTTACTAGATGCCTATAGCTTTCAAAAACGCCAATCGCAACCTCCGGCGGAACTACGATATGGCGGGAAATTCAAATTGAAATCTGTCCGGATTTAAGCACCGCATCCTGCACAATAATATCTCATCTAGTACTCACAGTTAAATTAACACAAAAAGCATTTTCTGTATAAGGTGTACAACTTTGCTTCCGCCATTTTATCCCCATAATTTGGGGCTTTAATGAAACAAATTGGTCACACATGTATCATTCAAAGTATTTTCCATCGCTGGACACTACTTCCTCCCATCGTTTGGGAAGTGTACGAACTCCGCGTCGAAAAAATTGTTCATCTTATGAAGTGATCCACGAATCGGTCCAATTGTGACTTTTTCATGAGATAGGAAGTGCTTGTCAGCCAGGCCATGAGCCATTGATCTAAAGAGCTGATAGTCAGAGGGAACAATGTCTGGAGAATACGGGATTGCGGTAGAACTTCCCATTTTAACGTTTCCAAGTACGGTTTGACCTCTTTTGCAACGTGTAGTCTAGCGCTGTCGTGCTGCAAAATCACTTTATCGTGCCTCTCGCTGTATTATGGCCGTTTGTCTTTTAATACTCTGATCAAACGCATTAATTGCGTTCGATAAAGAGCACCTGTGATTGTTTCACTTGGTTTTAACACCTCATAGTACGCGACGCAGAGCTGGTCCCACCAAATGCAGAACATGATCTTGGAGCCGTGAATATTCGGTTTGGCCGTCGATGTGGAAGCATGGCCGGGATATCCCCGTGATTTTTTGCGTTTAGGTTTATCGTAATGCACACATTTTTGTCCCTGGTCACAATGCGATGCAGAAATCCCTTCCGTTTTTGCCTCTGAAGCAACTGTTCACAAACACACAAACGCCGTTCAACGTCTCTTGGTTTCAGCTCACACTGGATCCAAGTTCCTTCTTCCTGAATCTTGCCCATAGCCTTCAGACGTTTTTACATGGCTTGCTGTGTCACTTCCATTAATCGTTCTAATTCTTCTTGAGTTTGACGCGAGTCTTCAGTCAGCAATGTCTCCAATTCTGCGTCTCCGCAAACATTCTCTCTTCCACCACTATGTCGCTCTACGGCGATAAAATCACCTTTCTTGAAGCGTTGAAACCACTCACGACACTTTCTTTCACTAATAGCGTTCTTACCATACGTACTTGAGAGCATTCGATGAGACCCAGCCGCTGTTTTCTTCATATTGAAACAAAATAGTAACACCTCCCGCAGATGACGAGAATTAGGCTCTTAAACTGACATTTTCAATCAAGAACAACTGTATGATGCAGACACAAATGCATGAGGTTATGTTGACCGAGGTCAAAGCCAACTGCCTGACGTCTGCGATCTGTTTCTTTCGACCGCTACTTACCGTTGTCGCCACCTATCGGCAAACGGTGGAAGTAAAGTTGTACAACTTATATATTTTTATTGTTGTTATTGAAGTCCTAGGTATCTACGGCACATTAAAAGAGATGATTATGGGACACTGTCCTTGAGAAACGGGAGGGTACGGGGGGGGGGGGGGCGGGGGATAATGACAGAGGCAAATTGTCAGCCCCTCTACGTACGCACACTTCCAGACCAAAACTTGGGTCCGCGTGTAGAAAAGATGTGCTCCTCGAAGGAGGAGTTCGTCGACCAGGCCAGACGGACACGTGGAGCCTGATGTGAGTTTACGTCTGGGAGAGACGGCTTTATAGCTGGCAGGCTGCGGCAGGCGAATGGAACACACAACGCCGCGCTATCGACCGGCCGGCTGCTAGAGCCCTCCCGGTTGACCGACAGATACCGACGTTCACCAGGCGGCCAGCATCCTCGCGTGTAACGTGCTCTCTCCCGTCTTTCCTGTGCAGCTTGCTCAGCTGGCCTAAAATTTGCGTTCTTCCGACTTCTCGTTTACAGAGGGTCCCAGAATGATCAGTATTCAGGGATATAACAGGAATGTTCATACGAAGCAAGAAAATTCACATGAACATACGCGCTATACCGACTAGATTTTCAGATAGCACACATTTAATATACGTGATGGGTAACGTGTTGATAAGTTCCAACATTTTAGAAGAGCGAATAATGGACAAAATCGCTCTCATTTTTTTGTAAAATGCGTTTGTTGAACACCTGGGTGACGTACGTTCGGCGGCGCGGACTGCAGTGTACTTACAGCATAACAGAGCCCCTCCAAATGTTACGAGATACGTGAGGGAACCCCTCAACTGTTATCCTAATGGCTGTATTGTTGGCGGTGCCGGCCGGGGTGGCCGAGCGGTTCTAGGCGCTACAGTCTGGAACCGCTTGACCGCTACGGTCGCAGGTTCGAATCCCACCTCGGGCATGGACGTGTGTGATGTCCTTAGGTTAGTTAGGTTTAAGTAGTTCTAAGTTCTAGGGGACTGATGACCTCAGAAGTTAAGTCCCATAGTGCTCAGAGTGATTTGTACCATTTGCTGGTGGTAGTGCAGTTAAATGGCCTGCAAGATCGCCACACCTTGTGCCATTAGATTGTATTAGGGGTTGGATGGAGTCTTGAGGTGTACAAACGAAATGTGATACGCGAGGTGAACTGCTTGGTCGCATCGTGCAAGAGCACTCAGACAAGCAACTTAAAATGTTCTCCCACGAGTGCACAAAGGCTCTGACGGTGGGATATTCGAAGATTTATTGTCAACTGTACAGCAACTGTAAATGCACTGAAGTTGACGCCCGGGTGTTCAAAAATTTATTGTGAACTGTACAACACGTGTAATGTCACGTGTACGATAATGCTTAGAGGTGAATGTATTAAAAATACACTCATGAACGACTAAAGATAAGACGTTCATAGTCACAAGACATGTACATTAGTATGTTCAGCATGAATTATTAGCGTCTGAAATATGTTGGCCCGCAGGTCCAAGGTCAACATCGATATCGCAGCGTAACAGCTCCTACCGGTAAAACGTGCTTACGGCTATCGTCGCTATAAACGGAATGTAATGGACCAATGTGACTTGAACAGTTGTGCGGGTTGCCTCCCACACATATGTGCGAACTGTACCAACAAATCAATGGCTTTGAAAGATGGCGCATTATTGGTATGACAGAATGTGATGCATCTATCAGGCAAATTGCTGCTCGTGTGGGACGAAGTGTTTTTGCAGTGCAACGGACGTGTGCATAATGGTTCACAGAAGGCCGTAGAACGCGAGATGGGGCAGGCACACCACCCCGACAACTCCCCGAAAAGATCGACACCTCATCCGAATGGCATTGCAGTACAGATCTGCATCCTTCTCCTCTCTGGTGCAATAGTGGAACGCATAACACATCGTACACTGTCACAGGTGACAGTGCGTCGCCGTTTATTCCGGTATGGTTACGTGTGCTACCTTTGACGAATGTCCAAAAACATGCTAGGCGGCAATGGTGTATGGGACGATGTCACTGGAGACAGGAATTATATCAGATAGATCCAGGTCCCGTTTGTTTGAAAATGATGACCGCATCTTGGTTCGCCACGGACAGGGGGAGCGCCATCACAGTGACTCCTTTCATACAAGACATACAGCATCAACTCAAGGTCTTATGGTGAGGGGTGCTATCGGGTGCAAACACAAATCACAGTTGGTGCCTGTTCAGGTCACTGTGACCAGTGTGACCTACGTGAATGACATCCTGCGACTTGTAGCCATAACATTTCCTTCCAACAACCAAGCTCCAGTTTTCAGCAAGACAATGTACAATCACATGCTGCACGAATACGTGCCTTCTTGGTGTTACACGATGTCAGCCTTTTGCCCTGGCCCACCAGATCACCAGACTTGCCTCCAGTCTAATATGCGTGGGATATAGTGAAACGAGAGGTGCAGAATTGTGGCCCAATGCCAATCAGAACACATGAACTTTGGAACCAGGTGAATGCAGCATGCATTACTATACCACAGGACGCGATTCACGTCTAATACGCGTCGATGACTTCACGTATGGAACTAGTTATCAGGGCCCATGGCCTGCTAGGCAACAGGACGATGGCTCTGAGCACTATGGGACTCAACATCTTAGGTCATAAGTCCCCTAGAACTTATAACTACTTAAACCTAACTAACCTAAGGACATCACACACACCCATGCCCGAGGCAGGATTCGAACCTGCGACCGTAGCAGTCCCGCGGTTCCGGACTGCAGCGCCAGAACCGCACGGCCACAGCGGCCGGCGGCAACAGGACACATGCTGAACCGAGGTGACTGAAATTCTAATCATTTCTGCAGAACATACTGATGTACATGTTCTGTGAATCTCAAGTTCTTATCTCTGGTCGTTCAAGGTTTCTGTTTTATCTGAAAATGAATGTACGTATTTTTAATAGATAGTTTGCAAAACACTTATTGTAATGTTTACTAATTGTTATACTTGTGTAATGCACTGAATAATACAGAAAATGAATGACAATACGCGTTAAATGTGTTTGATCTTGGAAACTATTCAGAACTAGGCATATGTCGATATGGAGCTTTATTATCTCTTAATATTGACCATTCCTCTTGGGGCATCCCGTATTCGATCGACAAACGGCACAAAATAAAGCAATAACGCAATATTGACACACAGATACGTGTTTCTAGAGTACCGCTCTGATATGGGTATCTATTTTTACGAAGGTTAGTGATTAAGTGTGAATTAACACCTAGAAAAAAGGAAATTGCGTCATTAAAGATTTCTTTGTTTGCTAGAACGTGTCTGCTGGCGTGGTACACAAGGAAATCCCAAGTCACAGTACCGCATCGCGCCGCTAGAGGAAGTCCATATTGTAAACGATAGAGAATTATCTTGAATAATGTTTATTCAAGACAGGACACCTCAAATAAACGAACAGTGCTCCTACGACATTCAGTTAAAATACAAACAGGAAATACCCTATAAAATGCAGTAAAGTTACGTTGAGGGCGCGAAGAGAGTGGTAGCAAAATCCCCCAACTAAACAGTCATCAAAGATACACGAAAACTAAGTCAATTTCGTAATCACAATATACGAAATATTCAGCTGCTTAAAACAGTGTTCAGAGTTCAACATGATGATTCACAAATTAACACGCTTGGTGCAAAGAACAGTAACTCATATCCTCTCTATTCTCAATTCCGTACATCAAGCGGAATAAGTTAGAGTCCTCCTAAGGTGCAGATTCAGACCTCTCGAAATATGAAGTCCCTTCAAAAGTATTATAGCGGTCGTTCACCGCCCAGAATCAAACACCTATATGATTGAATCACGCGCGTTACCACAGGAAGGGCTGCCTTCTTCGAGCACTGTACAGCAAGTGTCCCTTCAACATCGAACCAAAAAGTCTCCTCAAAAGTTAAAGTCTCATAGCGGCAGTTCACCGCCTGGAATTAAACCCCTATACGACCGAATCACGCACGTGACCTGTGGCACGTCTGCCTTCCTAAAGAACTCGACATAAAGTGCCCAGAATAGCTCCCTTGAGCTCTTCACTCCGGAAATTCCTGTCTCCACTTATCTCCCGTAGTGTTCTGCTGCTATCTGCTTCTACATTGGCTGCTTCTACGTCCCCACCAAAAATACATCGTTCTTCAGCTCTAAGGACACGATCCGACTCAACATGACCACTTTTCCGCACTAAACTAATATATTAGAACAATATTTAAACAAAGAAATGTTATAAACATTCTGCCAGACTCAAATGATTAACAGTAATTATAAATAGAGATTTTGTCCATAAATTAATAATCCGATATTAGTGTGCAGGTGCGCTGACGATGAATGACAACAGATTCGATTATTTAAACAATTATTTATGCCTTCTTGACAGAGGCGTCTTTCGCTTCTCTTTTCAATTCTGGTGTCCGCTAACACACGCGGCTGAACAATTTTAAATCAGCACAGTTTTTAATAGCACTTGCAACCAACATTTGTTTTGTAATATACACTCCTGGAAATGGAAAAAAGAACACATTGACACCGGTGTGTCAGACCCACCATACTTGCTCCGGACACTGCGAGAGGGCTGTACAAGCAATGATCACACGCACGGCGCAGCGAACACACCAGGAACCGCGGTGTTGGCCGTCGAATGGCGCTAGCTGCGCAGCATTGGTGCACCGCCGCCGTCAGTGTCAGCCAGTTTGCCGTGGCATACGGAGCTCCATCGCAGTCTTTAACACTGGTAGCATGCCGCGACAGCGTGGACGTGAACCGTATGTGCAGTTGACGGACTTTGAGCGAGGGCGTATAGTGGGCATGCGGGAAGCCGGGTGGACGTACCGCCGAATTGCTCAACACGTGGGGCGTGAGGTCTCCACAGTACATCGATGTTGTCGCCAGTGGTCGGCGGAAGGTGCTCGTTCCCGTCGACCTGGGACCGCACCGCAGCGACGCACGGATGCACGCCAAGACCGTAGGATCCTATGCAGTGCCGTAGGGGGCACACCGCCACTTCCCAGCAAATTAGGGACACTGTTGCTCCTGGGGTATCGGCGAGGACCATTCGCAACCGTCTCCATGAAGCTGGGCTACGGTCCCGCACACCGTTAGGCCGTCTTCCGCTCACGCCCCAACATCGTGCAGCCCGCCTCCAGTGGTGTCGCGACAGGCGTGAATGGAGGGACGAATGGAGACGTGTCGTCTTCAGCGATGAGAGTCGCTTCTGCCTTGCTGCCAATGATGGTCGTATGCGTGTTTGGCGCCGTGCAGGTGAGCGCAACAATCAGCACTGCATACGACTGAGGCACACAGGGCCAACACCCGGCATCATGGTGTGGGGAGCGATCTCCTACACTGGCCGTACACCTCTGGTGATCGTCGAGGGGACACTGAATAGTGCACGGTGCATCCAAACCGTCATCGAACCCATCGTTCTACCATTCCTAGACCGGCAAGGGAACTTGCTGTTCCAGCAGGACAATGCACATCCGCATATATCCCGTGCCACCCAACGTGCTCTAGAAGGTGTAAGTCAACTACCCTGGCCAGCAAGATCTCCGGATCTGTCCCCCATTGAGCATGTTTGGGACTGGATGAAGCGTCGTCTCACGCGGTCTGCACGTCCAGCGTGAACGCTGGTCCAACTGAGGCGCCAGGTGGAAATGGCATGGCAAGCCGATCCACAGGACTACATCCAGCATCTCTACGATCGTCTCCATGGGAGAATAGCAGCCTGCATTGCTGCGAAAGTTGGATATACACTGTACTAGTGCCGACATTGTGCATGCTCTGTTGCCTGTGTCTATGTGCCTGTGGTTATGTCAGTGTGATCATGTGATGTATCTGGCCCCAGGAATGTGTAAATAAAGTTTCCCCTTCCTGGGACAATGAATTCACGGTGTTCTTATTTCAATTTCCAGGAGTGTAGTTTTACATTTATTGTTACGTGCCAATGTTTAATTTACGTTGTTTTATTATGTTTGTATCCTATATTTTAACAATGTATATTCTCTTTTATGCTGTTTCCAATGTAGTGTGTCATGCCATAAGCTAAATAAATAAATAACTGGCAGATTAGTAAACTGTTCATTCAATAAATACACAATTATAACAAAATGTAAGGTATTCATGCTGTGTTCAATTGCTGTGTTAATGTGGAGAATACAATATTATGACAAACATTTGCGTAATGAAAAAGATATAAAAGATGCCTTAAATCCATGAATAAAATAGATGCAGATACGTAACTTTCAGCGATGATAGCTGTAGTACTAACCTATAATCTTTGATTTCGTTTGTTAAAATCGCATGAAGTGATTAAAAGTTGTTACTCACTGTGAAATATTTACCTCTGTAGTTTTAAAGATATTGTTGTGTGACTGGGTGCATCACAGTTATCTGAGAGCTTACTGGACGGACGAATAACTTGCCTACATACTCGTAACGTTACAATGTGCACTGAACTGATTTTAACTCCGGTCCAGTGCTGAATCCTGTCAACGATAACTATGATCACTTGTAGAATGTCAAGTTTGTCTCTTCTTGGCGGCGACAGTGACACAGTTATGATACTGTCTTGAGGTACTGTTGATGTTGTGTGAATGCTGACAGTGGATCTAAGCGTCGGCTTATATTCGTGTTTGACGGATAGATGTCCGTTTAGGAACTATTTGTGTAGTGCAAGGCGGATGCATTAAATAGGGCTTGCCTTGGGCATCCTCTCTGAGTGCAACCGTTAACTCAACTGCACTTGAAATTTAGGCAGCTCACGCTCTTCTATGTATGACTGTCCCAAATCTTCTGTAGGACACAGCAGAAAAATCATTAACACGTTTTTATTAAGTTGCTTTGTTGTCTGTTTTCCGGTACAATTTTTGTAATTGATTTTAAACTAACTTCCCAGTGCGCTGGAGACTTGAAATTTTCAACTTAGGTCAGAAGTCGATGAGAATGCAATATTAGCTCGCTTTCGTGCCTGGTTTGCGGTGGAAGGTACTACGTTTACCACTATCGTTTCCTGATGAGGTAAAGACTTCAAACTTTCAACGCAGCTCTGAGAAGGAAGACAATGCGATAGTAACTCGTGTTCTCGTCTGATGTGTGGCGGGGGTGCTTTGTTTACCATTATTATTTCCCGATGAGTTAAGAGATTTGAAAGTTTCAACACAGCTCAGAACTCCATGACAATGCAGTATTAACTCGGTCTTTTGTCTGGTGTGTGGCGGAGAGTATCTTATGTACTACTCCTGTTTCCCCCTTTTCCTATTACACTTGCGAATGTTTCGCTGTAACAACGGTTGCTGGTAAGTTTCCAGGTAAGCTCGATTCTAATTTTTACCTTCGAGGTCTTCTCGTGAGATAATCATAGGAGCAAGAAATGTATTGGTTGACTTAAGCGAAGAGAACCTGAAATAATCCTGAAATTTACCACAAGTCTCTCTTGCAATCTTATCGATATGTTTGAAATCGATCGAAAAATTTCATACACGCAAGACTATAAAGCAGAAACTAATTATTTGTATAATTTTTTATTATTATAACGCTTCTTTAAAACGGTCGAAGATGTATAAAATAATTTCTCATAGACCCATATAGATTCTTTATCCCGTAGAAATAGCCCTTAAAACTCATGCTTCTGACTTTTAATAGTTATGAAAATACTTGTAGAATTTAAAACGAAGAACGTGGGGCACATGCAGTACATAACAGGTGCATGAATTCTTCACTTCCGTACTGTTATCTCTTGCATTCGTCCCCCTCTTTTCGTTTTAATTCGACAAGTAGTTTATATAGATATAAAAAAGTCACAAGCACAGATTTCCGGGATTATCTATATGAGATTAGGAATCCGAATGGAACTAGAAGAAATTATTTTATCTTTCTATCACGTTTTGAAAACATGTTATATCAACATGTACTCAAATACGAGGCGTGTTTTTTCAAGTACCGTTTTGAAAGTTTCAACATATCTCAGAACTCCATGACAATGCAGTATTAACTCGGTCTTTTGTCTGGTGTGTGGCAGAGAGTATCTTATGTACTACTACTGTTTCCCCCTTTTCCTATTCCACTTGCGAATGTTTCGCTGTAACAACGGTTGCTGCCAAGTTTCTAGGTGAGCTCGATTCTAATTTTTACCTTCGAGGTCTTCTCGTGAGATAATCATAGGAGCAAGAAATGTATTGGTTGACTTAAGCGAAGAGAACCTGAAATAATCCTGAAATTTACCACAAGTCTCTCTTGCAATCTTATCGATATGTTTGAAATCGATCGAAAAATTTCATACACGCAAGACTATAAAGCAGAAACTAATTATTTGTATAAATTTTTTTTAATATAACGCTTCTTTAAAACGGTCGAAGATGTATAAAATAATTTCTCATAGACCCATATAGATTCTTTATCCCGTAGAGATAGCCCTTAAAACTCGTGCTTCTGACTTTTAATAGTTATGAAAATACTTGTAGAATTTAAAACGAAGAACGTGGGGCACATGCAGTTCATAACAGGTGCATGAATTCTTCACTTCCGTACTGTTATCTCTTGCATTCGTCCCCCTCTTTTCGTTTTAATTCGACAAGTAGTTTATATAGATATAAAAAAGTCACAAGCACAGATTTCCGGGATTATCTATATGAGATTAGGAATCCGAATGGAACTAGAAGAAATTATTTTACCTTTCTACCACGTTTTGAAAACATGTTATATCAACCTGTACTCAAATACGAGGCGTGTTTTTTCAAGTACCGTTTTGAAATTTAAAAAAAAGACGTGCTAAGGTATCTCAATAATTTAATTTTTACATGAAAGCCTGTACGTTAATCTACTTTTCTACATAATTTCCGTCAATAGTGAGGCACTTGTCATAACGTTGTACCAGTTTTTGAATACCCTCCTCATAGAAGTCTGCCGCCTGACTTGTTAACCACTACACCCCCACTGTTTTGACTCCGTCATCATCTTGAAGACGCTGACCGCCCAGGTGTTTCTTCAAGTGCAGGAACAGATGGTAGTACCTGGGCGCAAGATCGTGGCTGCTCGGAGGATGATCTACAGTTTCCCATCGAAAGGATGTGACGAGATCTTTGGTCTGATTCGCCACATGCGGACGGGCATTGTCTTGCAGCAAAAGGATCCACTTGCTCAACTTTCCACGTCTCTTGTTCTGAACTGAACGGCGCAGATTCTGCAATGTCTCACAGTAAGCTGCTGCATTGATTGTCTCATTACGAGGCAGAAATTCCACAAGCAACACTTCTTTTCTGTCCCAAAAAAAATTGTACACATTATTTTCCGGGCAGAAATTGTTTGCTTAAACTTCACTTTTCTGGGTGAAACTGACCTCCGTACAGCCCCGATGTTGCGCCCGCTGAATACCATCTGTTCCTGCACTTGAAGAAACACCTGGGCGGTCAGCGTCTTCAAGACGATGACGAAGTAAAAACTGTGGTGCTTGTAGTGCTACAACGATGAAAATTAATATTACGACGATGTCAAACCTTATTTTATTGATTTAAAGAAGTATTCATGATATTAAAAATGTAATTATAGTTTTATTATTTTCACTTTTGTGCTCAGTGTATCAAAGACTTTCTAGTTCACGGTATAAATTAGCAATGTTTGTACTACGAAACAATATATGATTGTTAAGGGTTAAGCATGTAATAATTCGATGTAAGACATTTTGTTGAGTCTGGATTTTGTTCTCGTACTGGTCGATAGAGAAGGAAAAGTTCCTTAATCGATGTTAAGGTGTAAAGGCTGTAAAAAGGAGAGAGAGAGAAGGTAAATACAAGTTATTCAAAACAAATATCTCTAAAGTGTAACGTCTTGTGATTTCCTATAACAAAAAATTGCAAGGTCTAATCTGAGCCTGTCCTGAATAACAGCGAAGAACATTTATGTTACCATATATTTTCTTCGTTAGATCACGGTTGTGATTCGCATGTTTCTTTTTGTTACGTGACGTGTTATTAATATTTTCATTATACGCGCAAAAGTGCACAAAGCTTTAATCGAACCTGCGTCTTTCGGAAAAGATAACTTTTAATCAATACAGTTACGCGAATGCCGTCTAAATCGCAACTGTGATCGCAAAAAGTGTTTCCTGGGCCAAATAATTCTTATAAAATGTGTATTCTCCAAAGCGAGCAGCATTGCACTATGGCTGACTCGCAGCAATCGAAAGAGTAAAAACAGTGTTTAAATAAAATTGCCACCTTTTAATAATTATTATTATGCCATTAAATAAATAAATAGCAATTCAGTGGCTATCCAATCAATAAATAGATAGGGCAGTTCAAGATGCAGTGGTTAACAAGTCAGGCGGAAGACTTCTATGAGGAAAGTATTCAAAAACTAATACAACGTTATGACAAGTGCCTCAATATTGACGAAAATAAAATTATTGAGATGTCTCAGTACGTCTTTTTTTTAATTTAAAAAGGGTACTTACTTTAAAAAAACGCTTCGGACTTTATCACTGCCAAAGTAGACCTGTAAAGTGAAACCAATTTCTTTGTGGGACAGCAGGAAGGACTGTGGGTTGCCGTGGTGTCGGTTACACGCAGCCACGCCCTCGCCGCCCCCGTGATGAGTCTAGTGATGTGGTGGGGGGGGGGGGGGGAGGAAGGATGGGGGGAGGGGGGGAGAGGCGCCGGAAGCGTGTGCGTGCGAGGCGGCTGGGCGCGGTCGAAGGACCGGCGCCGACATAGGGCGGTATCGTGGCTGTCATACTAATTAACGACCGGTCGCGCGTGTGCGGAACACGGCATGCGTGACGCCGTGTGAGGGCGTGCGTTCAAGTTCAGGCGTAGAAACTCTTCATGCTACACTGACGAGAACGAGCGCCACCAATAGGAGTCCCGTTGCAATCGGTATACATGCGACGGTATGCGCTACTTAATATGTTCCAAAGTATGCCGACTTTTCCGCTGCTCGTACGTTGGGTTCTACTTGTTATAGAAAGATAGGATCAAGTGTTTTGGAGAGTCTTGAGCTAGATCCATTTGCATACCCAACAGAAGGGTCGTCTTAATGTAACAATCCTATACTAAAGGGCCAATTTTTGAATATTACAAACTTCCTCCAGCTTAAGCAAATGAAGGAAATCGGTTGCTTCTTTCTGCATTAGATGTGGTCTACGGTGCTCCTTAAGGTGTTTATGGAGGCACAATGTAGTTCATGGGCGGCTCGCGAGAAAACCCGAAAAAAGTCTTTTTCACAATTTTTTTGCCGTCAGCATCGAATATTGAAAAATCTCACGACAGTAAACTGTTCGAATTTTAGCGGTGTATCCTCTAGGCATTTATCTAGAAGCTCATCTTCCCATTTTCAAAAACCTTTATCCGTTATCAAGAAACACCCCAAAAACTTGGTTTTTGTGTATAGCGGATTGTTAAGGCGCCTATGCGCACCAAATGAATGTGTTACGATATATTCCTAAGATCCCTATTTCGAACACTCTTGATATCTTTATCGTTTTCGAGATATAGAGGTTGAAATTTACCCTACATATACACGTAAGGTACGCACGTTAAATCCGGTTTGAGGCGAAAACGTAATTTGTAATATTACGTACCACGGAGAAATATGCTGTAAAGTGTCTCCGTTATCGTCAGAGTTCTGGGAACGCCATATTGTTGTAGAACTTTAGAAGATGCAAAAAATTTGTGCACATAAAATCCAATATGAGGTGTAAAAATATATAGTTCAGCGTTATTTCAGTTTCACAAGTAAACTATCGACAAAATTTTCATATTAGTGAAATGCCCTGCTGTAACGGGGAAAAGAAGGAAACCAACTGAAAAATGCTCCTATCGGGTCCCCAAAAGTTGAATATGCTCCTGTTCAAAAGACACTGAAAAGCTGCGTCATTCTACTTCCTCCACTCCTTTAAAAATTTTGAAATGCAAATAAATTCGCGCTTTTTATGTTAAGAGAGAAGGAGCAGTGGCCGTGGGAGAGAGATGGAAAAGAAATAAATAGTGAAAGACGGTAGTGGCTGTGGTACAGAAAGAGTGAAGGAGGCACTGACAGTGTGACAGAAAGAGAGGGGCGCAGTGGCAGCGGAACGTAGTTGACAGTGACAGAACAATGCTAGCAAAAAAGTGACGGAGGAGAGGAATAAAGAGAAGGAGAAAGTAGAAGTGGGTGAGAGCCAGTGACAATGAGAGGCAGAGTATATGACAATGACAACGACGAAGAGAGGGACAGTGACATTGAGAAGAGACGGCAGCTGTGGGAATGAATGAATGAGATAGTAGCAGTGAGAGAGAGCAAGAGGGAGACAGTGAGGAGAGGAGACATTAGTAGTAGGACAGAACGAAGGACACTGTGGTTGTGAGACAGTGACACAGAAATACAAAGAGATACCGACAATGAGTTGGGCTGAAAGAGTGAATGGGAAAAGGCAATTGGGAGTGGGTGGGTATGAGAGACTTACAGCGAGTTACGGTTAGGGAAGCTTCTGCGAATGAGAGGTGAGTTGCATGTTTAAAACGATCGTGAGGGTGTTCGCACGCCATAAAATTTGGGAAAATAAGTGAATCAAGTTGCCCGGTTTGTTAATAGATTAACGAGAACTGTCGAACGTGCATACGACGAACGGAGTACCACTTGCGACCCTGTCACACACCCTAAGAACGATTCGCAAAAAATCCTAATCGACAGGGGTTGGAGACAAGTTTCACGCCGGCCGGAGTGGACGAGCGGTTCTTGGTGCTTCAAAAAATGGCTCTGAGCACTATGGGACTTAACATCTTAGGTCATCAGTCCCCTAGAACTTAGAACTACTTAAACCTAACTAACCTACGGACATCACACAACACCCAGCCATCACGAGGCAGAGAAAATCCCTGACCCCGCCGGGAATCGAACCCGGGAACCCGGGCGTGGGAAAGAACGCTACCGCACGACCACGAGATGCGGGCTATTGGTGCTTCAGCGTGGAACCGCGCGACTGCTACGGTCGCAGGTTCGAATCCTGCCTCGGGCATGGATGTGTGTGATGTCCTTAGGTTAGTTGGGTTTAAGTAGTTCTAAGTTCTAGGGGACTGATAACCTCAGAAGTTAAGTCCCGTAGTGCTCAGAGCCATTTTTGAACAAGTTTCACACGTGGCACTGACTGTGCTTTGAAACCCGACAAGAACACCTGCTGTCAGTCAATGTAGGTCCATTCCAGTTTTCAGGTGAACGATGCGTATCGAACTGCGTAACAGTGGATAACTGTATACATCGGAGAAGGCTATTCGTCACAGCGACACCTAAAGCTGTACTTCTTGAACCGGCCACACATCACAGGAACTGTACAATAGCTGACAACAGACAAGTCGTGTGATGCGAACAGTCGAGATTTTGCCTCTTTTCAAAGGGCCGAGCGCACCGAAAGCCCAGTGAGACTGTAAGTAGACTGTTTAGGTTTTTATGTTGGTAACGCCACGTAGTGCTCTGTATGAAAATCACAGACTGTGCTGTGTGCAGTCTGTGGCTGTTTTGCATTGTTGGAATATTTGCTATTGTAGTGTTGGGCAGTTGGATGTGAACAGCGCGTAGCGTTGCGCAGTTGGAGGTGAGCCGCCAACAGTAGTGAATGTGGGGAGAGAGATAGTAGAATTTTGAGAACTGACGATCTGGACGTGTGACCATCAGAAAGAGTAAATTTGTAATATTGGATATCATGAACTGATATATATATATATATATATATATATATATATATATATATATATATATATATATATATATTATTAAGGTAAATACATTGTTTGTTCTTTATCAAAATCTTTCATTTGCTAACTATGCCCATCAGTAGTTAGTGCCTTCAGTAGTTAAGAATCTTGTATGTAGCTGGCAGTTTTGGCGCTCGCTGTATTGCACTAGTTCGAGTAACGAAGATTTTCATGAAAGGTATAGGTTGTAAGTCAGGGCCATTCTTTTGTAGGGATCATTGAATGTCAGATTGCGTTGTGGTAAAAAATATTGTGTGTCTGTTTAGTGATGGTCAAAATAAGTAAAGAGAGAAATTTCTGAGTACGTTCAGTTTTGCTCAGCTGTTTGAAAATCAAATAACGTAGAGGTTTTCCAGCAATGTCATTTATAAAAATTTTCTAAGGGGATGTTTCAAGACGTTAAACCCGCAGTTGTGGAGGGTGTAGTCCAGACCGGAGGCTGTTCAGTGCTGTTTTGAGGGTATTTGTCTTCTTTTCGGTGATCAAGAGTTGTCCTTTCTTCCACATCTCTGTCATATGCTGTGGACACTCCCACTTTCCAATATGACAAACGCATTGTTCAAAGGACTGCACTCAATCGTTCCTGGTTTGACGAACAACCACGAACCTTGTCGCATCTCGACTGATCGATAAATCACCCGATTTTAATCCCACTGAAAATGTCTGGGAGTATTTGGATCAGAGGGTCATACGTAGCAATCGACAACCTCGTTCATCCTCGCCGAAATAAGGCTGTTATCAAGAGTGGACACGGTGCTAGCGCAGTGTCTCCTAGACGTGAGAGATTCTTGTTTTGTGTGCTTAGGAGCGCCGGCAATCAGTAAACAGCTGCTGCACGCGAAGACGCGAGGAGAAAACGAAAGAAGCTGGTTTTCTTGAGAAACATTGTCTCATTCTGCACGCGCCTGCGTCCTTTTTCTCACGGCGGATGTTCATCGCATGCCAACTGGTAATTCTTTCACATGGTCTCGTTTCGCATACTGAATAACGAGTGGCAAAAACGCAGAGAAAAAGTACGTCGAGGGAAAAGCGTAGGGTTCCAAGTGACTGGAAGAAGGTATGGACCATCCCGTTTTTACAATATTACGTCCGATTGTTGTAGAATATCGCGAGGACTTTTATGTGAGCATATTGTGACCTTTTTTCGAGACCCAATATCTCTTCTGTGGTAATCAACAAGGAATGCACAAAGAATGATCTTGTGAAACTCAACTCGCTTTGTTGGCACTTGAAATGTAGTAGGTAGTGATCGGCAGCACCCATGTCGATTTCTTTTCCCTGACTCCTGGAGTGCCTTTGAAACGGTCACGCACTTTCGCGTACTGAACAATACACGAGCTGACAGATTATCGGACCATTCTACATCTACGTCTACGCCCATACTCCGCAAGCCACCTGACGGTGTGTGGCGGAGGGTACTTTGAGAACCTCTATCGGTTCTCCCTTCTATTGCAGTCTCGTATTGTTTGTGGAAAGAAAGATTGTCGGTATGCCTCCGTGTGGGCTCTAATCTCTCTGATTTCATCCTCATGGTCTCTTCGCGAGATACACGTAGGAAGGAGCAATATACTGCTTGACTCCTCGGTGAAGGTATGCTCTCGAAGCTTCAACAAAAGGCCGTACCGAGCTACTGAGCATCTCTCCTGCAGAGCCTTCCACTGGAGTTTATCTATCATCTCCGTAACGCTTTCGCGATTACTCATAGATCCTGTAACGAAGCGGGCTGCTCTCCTTTGGATCTTCTCCAACTCTTCTATCAACCATATCTGGCACGGATCCCACACTGGTGAGCAGTATTCAAGCAGTGGGCGAACAGATGTACTGTAACCTACTTCCTTAGGATTATTCCAATGAACCTGTCTCGCATCTGCTTTACCGACGATCAACTTCATATGGTCATTCCATTTTAAACCACTCCTAATGCCTACTCCCAGATAATTTATGGAATTAACTGCTTCCAGTTGTTGACCTGCTATATTGTAGCTAAATGATAAAGGATCTTTCTTTGTATGTATTCGCAGCACACTACACTTTTCTACACTGAGACTCAATTGCCATTCTCTGCACCATGCGTCAATTCGTTGCAGATCCTCCTGCATTTTAGTACAATTTTCTATTGTCACGACCTCTCGATATACTACAGCATCATCCGCAAAAAGCTTCAGTGAACTTCCGATTTTATCCACAAAGTCATTTATGTATATTGTGAATAGCAACGATCCTACGACACTCCCCTGCGGCACACCTGAAATCACTCTTACTTCGGAAGACTTCTCTCCATTGAGAATGACATCCTGCATTCTGTTATCTAGGAACTCTTCAATAAAAAAACACAATTGGTCTGATAGTAAATATGCTCTTACATTGTTCATTAAACTACTGTGGGGAACTGTATAGAATGCCTTGCGGAAGTCAAGAAACACGGCATCTTCCTGGGAACTCGTGTCTATGGCCCTCTGAGTCTCGTGGACGAATAGCGCGGGCTGGGTTTCAGACGATAGTCTTTTTCGAGACCCATGCTAATTCCTACAGAGTATATTTCAATTTCATCGTAATAACACTGAAATCCAACTTCCTTCCGTATAACCGAAATAACCAACAACTGTCCGCAGCCGATAATCCACTAGTCCCGAGTTACAAGTACACTAACACAGTTCCCTCCTCACACTTCGTAACGTACATGCTGACTCATTCAAGCTTCCAAAACTAAAGACATACATGTACCAAAGACAAGCTTTCAAGAAGTTACATTGGTATGAAAATATAAACAGTGACACTGCTTTTTGTACAGCATACGGTAGAAATTTATGCCCTATTTCAAAGTATGAATTGTGCCAATAGATTCAGTTACTATGTTTACTCAAATTCAAGCATCTGGCACCTGACCTTCAGTGAAAATAAACGAAAGGTTTTGCACATGAACAGATGGAAATATCCATTATTGTTGTTAATACGACTGGCTGTCAAACACTGAGAACAGTGACATGCGTAAAATTTGTAGGATTATGATTGCAGGGTGAACTAGCGTGTAACAGTCACATAAATGAGTTATGTGTTACGGTGTGGCAATGTTTATGATTTTCATTGGCTTTTTGGTGACAGGAGAGATTCGGAGTAAAGCACATTACTGGCATTATAATGAAATGAATACCACTAGATGCATACAGGCGTTGATATAAGTCATAGGGGACAGTTGAAAATGTGTGCCCCGATCGGGATCTCCTGCTTACATGGCAGACGCTCTACTCATCTGAGCCACCGAGGACACAGAGGATAGTGCGACTGCAGGGACTTGTCTCTGGCACGCCTCCCGTGAGATCCACGTTCCCAACTAATTGTCCCGCACTATATTCATAATGTCCCCGCCCGTTATACTCATTACTCGCGGCTTTTTGCCGTTTCCCGTAAAAGCTCGGGCACTGTTTGTTCGAATGGTTCAAATGGCTCTGAGTACTATGTGACTTAACTTCTGAGGTCATCAGTCGCCTAGAACTTAGAACTAATTAAACCTAACTAACCTAAGGACATCACACATATCCATGCCCGAGGCAGGATTCGAACCTGCGACCGTAGCGGTCGCTCGGCTCCAGACTGTAGCGCCCAGAACCGCACGGCCACTCCGACCTGCGGCACTGTTTGTGCATCTGCACAGATGAAGATAGTCAAATGGCCGGTGAGCCTTAACTACATATATAAAGATGGTATTTGTTCTTTCGGACACGTCTACTATGATCGTACCTCTACCAACATGCTTAACTACAGGTAAATACTTCTATCATCGGTTTTTCTATAACAAAGTGTGGAACGTCTGGACAAAATAGCGTTGGCTGTTCGCGACGTCATATTGCGGCGCGACGAAACTCAAGCGCATGTCTGTAATGGTGCGCGAGAGAAGCTAACTGTAGGCTTTGGAATACTCCAAGGTGTGTGGCCGTGGGTACTGCATGTACCACCATAATTTCCCGATTCTATGGCCGATTTGGGAATGATCTGCTAGAAGACTCGGTAATTCTCTGTGCGAGACGTAATTTGTCTCATATTCTCGACACGGCTATTTTGTTAGATGTGAGAGAATGAATGCTTTTCCTGCAGCTTATTCCACCGGACTCTGAGCACTATGGGACTTAACATCTGAGGTCATCAGTCCCCTAGAACGTAGAACTACTTAAACATAACTAACCTAAGGACATCACTCGATCCATGCCCGAGGCAGGATTCGAACTTGCGACCGTAGCGGTCGCGCGGTTCCACAGTGAAGCGCCTAGAACCGCTGGGGTCACTGCGGCCAGCCACTGGAGTTCAACGACCATCTGCGCTTACTAAAGGAATCCGTCACGAAACGTGCTACTCTTCTTTGGGTTTCTCCATCTCCTCTACTAACCCTAGCTAGTACGGATCGTAGAATGACGAACAGTACTCCAGAGAATTCGTCGGCCGAGACTTTTGTAATCTACGTTACTGGGTGCATTACAACTTCGTAGATTTATTCTAATCGATCTCAGTCCAGCATCTACACTTCTTGCAATTAGCTCATTGTGGCTGTTCCATTTTGAATCTCCGCAGACACATAATCTCAGATATTTTAGATTTGTGGATCTCTAGGGATTTATTTCTTATCCGATAATAAAACAATAATGTGACTTTGCACTTAGTTATAAGCAACGAGTTACGTTTGCTTAATATTAACGGTTATCAACCACCGTTAGTGTATTCTATGCAGATCTATAATTTTCTGACATTCCAACTTTCTTATACTCAACAGCATTATTTGCGAATAATCTAATACAGATTCCGACGTTATTCACCAGTTAATTAATGTATACACTGCTCATCGAAAGAATGTGAATAGCTAATAATGGACATTAAGGGGACTTGGATGTGAAAATGACTGAAAAATAGAAAAAAATTGCCGCCATCTGAAAGACAAATTTCTCCCGTTTCCAAAAATGTATGGTTTAACTTTTGAATTGTTATTATAGACTTAAACGCTCGTTGAACAAATGTCTGCACAGTGGCTTCAGGCAAGGAACATCACCATAAATATTCCATGCCAGGCACAGTCGTGGAAACAAAAGCCAATATATAGGGACCATGCCGATAAAAAGTTACTTAGCAAATGTCTACATGGCCGTACACAAAACCCTAATGAGAGTTTCAACAGCTGCGTGTGGCAACGAGAACCAAAAACAGTGTTTGTTGGATGGACAGTACTCAAAATGGGTGTGATGGAAGCTGTCATCTGTTTCAGTGATGGTGTAATCAGCAGGACAAAAGTAATTGAGAAACTAGGCATCCAGCCAGGAAATAATATGATAGCTGCTCTGACTGCCATAGATCGCCAGCGACTAGTTGAAGCCGAAAAGGCTGTGGAAGCCACGACTTAAGGGTCCAGGGTAAGGAAAAGGCTCCTGAAGAAGTCTACAGAGGATAAAGAAGCAGCTGATCAGCAAAATTATGCCTCTGGAATGTTCTCAAAGAGGCATATTGTGAGTTAAACACACTGTGAACATTCTTTTCTCATTTTCTCGAAACTACATTTTCAGAACATTAGGTAATATACCTTCACAATGGTTTTATCCATGTTCACCAAATTTCTCTCAAGTGAAGAATGGGATAGTATCTTTCTATTATGCCTCATACATCGCAGAAATGATCTTTGTTTGTCATACTACATATAATTTTAGCGGTATTTTTTTTAGACAGAATGGTGTTGTGGTATAATAAGGGTTATTCTATTTCCTCAGATATACTCCAAACTACAAAACGAGAGGCATGAATATCAACAGCTCAGATGGATGCCCAGTTCTAAGCAAAGAAGGGAAAACAGAAAGGTGGAAGGAGTATATGAAGGGTCTATAAAAGGAAGAAGTTCATGAGGGCAATATTATGGAAATGGCAGAGGATGTAGATGAAGACGAAATGGGAGATATGATATTGCGTCAAAAGTTTGACAGAGCACTGAAAGATCTAAGTCGAAACAAGGCCCCGGCAGTAGACAACATTCCATTAGAACTACTGATAGCCTTGGGAAAGCCAGCCCTGACAAAACTACCATCTGGTGAGCAAGATGTATGAGACAGGCGAAATACCCTCAGAATTCAAGAAGAATATAATAATTCCAATCCCAAAGAAAGCAGGTGTTGACAGATGTGAAAATTACCGAACTATCAGTTTAATAAGCCACGGCTGCAAAATACTAACACGAATTCTTTACAGACGAATGGAAAAACTGGCGGAGGCCGACCTCGGGGAAGATAAATTTGGATTCCGTAGAAATGTTGGAACACGTGAGGCAATACTGACCCTAAGAATTATCTTAGAAAATAGATTATGGCGTTTCTAGCATTTGTAGACTTACAGAAAGCTTTTGACAATGTTGACTGGATTAGTCTCTTCCAAATTCTGAAGACGGCAGGGGTAAAATACAGTGAACGAAAGGCTATTTACAATTTGTACAGAAACCAGATGGCAGTTACAAGAGTCGAGGAGCATGAGAGAGAAGCAGCGGTTGGGAAGGCAGCCTATCCCCGATGTTATTCAATCTTTATATTGAGCAAACAGTAAAGGAAACAAAAGAAAACTTCGGAGTAGGAATTAAAATCCATGGAGAAGAATTAAAAACTTTGAGGTTCGCCGATGACATTGCAATTCTGTCAGAGACAGCAAAGGACTTGGAGGAGCAGCTGAAGGGAATGGGCAGTGTCTTGAAAGGAGGATATAAGGGAATGGGCAGTGTCTTGAAAGGAGGATATAAGATGAACATCAACAAAAGCAAAACGAGGATAATGGAATGTAGTCGAATTAAATCGGGTGATGCTGCGGGAATTAGATTAGGAAATGAGCCACTTAAAGTAGTAAAGGAGTTTTACTATTTGGGGAGCAAAATAGCTGATGATGGTCGAAGTAGAGAGGATATAAAATGTAGACTGGCAATGGTGAGAAAGGCGTTTCTGAAGAAGAGAAATTTCGAGTACAGATTTAAGTGTCTGAAAGTCGTATCTGAAAGGATTTGCGTGGAGTGTAGCCATATATGGAGGCGAAACGTGAACGATAAATAGTTTAGACAAAAAGATAAAAGAAGCTTTCGAAATGTGGTGCTACAGAAGAATGCTGAAGATTAGATGGGTAGATCACAGAACTAATGAGGAGGTATTGAATAGAATTGGGGAGAAGAGAAATTTGTGGCACAACTTGACAAGAAGAAGGGATCGGTTGGTAGGACATGTTCTGAGGCATCAAGGGCTCATCAATTTAGTACTGGAGGGCAGCGTAGAGGGTAAAACCGTGGAGTGAGACCAACAGATGAATACACTAAGCAGATTCAGGAGGATGTAGGTTGCAGTAGGTACTGGGAGATGAAGAAGCTTGCACAGGAAAGAGTAGCATGGAGAGCTGCATCAAACCAGTCTCAGGACTGAAGACCACAACAACAAAAATGTGTTCCTATGAATGTTGAGAGCAGCCTGCCACAGTTTGAATGCTGTTAGACTGATGATGGTTCAAATGGTTCAAATGGCTATGAGCATTATGGGACTTAACATCTATGGTCATCAGTCCCCCTACTTAAACCTAACTAACCTAAGGACATCACACAACACCCAGCCATCACGAGGCAGAGAAAATCCCTGACCCCGCCGGGAATCGAACCCGGGAGCCTGGGCGTGGGAAGCGAGAACGGTACCGCACGACCACGAGATACGGGCGACTGATGATGGACCAGTAGACGGTAGCAGAATGGGAACGTATATTATAATAACATCTATTAGTCAAAATACTGTAATTCTTAAACTATAACAGATATTTCAATAAATTTCCTTTCACAGCTTGAGTCAATGTCAATTATTATTGGTAAAAAAAAAAAAAACACAACTTCCTCGGCATTGTAGATCAAGAGTAATGTGCACTGAGAGCGAGGTATAAAAATACAACCCGTTCTCTTTCAGGCCACCTTAATACGTCCCTTCGCCTTATGACGGCTTGAACTTTTATTGGGGCCACTTTCAATGATGTATCCGAGTGTTTGCGGAGGAGTGGCAGGAAAGGCAACTACCACAAGAGCTGAAAGCAGAGAGGGTACTGTTGTCAGACGCTTGGTCTGGAGTGAAGTCGACGTTCTAATTCATCCCAAAGGTGTTCTACTGGGTTCAGGTTGTGGCTCTGACCAGGCCAGATTATTTCAGGAATATTGTCCACAAAGCACCTCTCAGATACAGTTTTCTGAGAGACGCATTATCATGCTGATACAGTCACCGTTCCGAATTGTTCCCCTACTGTAAGTAGCACACAATGCTGTAAAATGTTCATATCCTTCTGTATTTAGCACTTTCTTACCACATCAAACAGTAGCACCCCGTAACACAACCTCACCTGTATCTGTGTGTTGGAGGTACACATTACGACAGATGACGTCTCCCAGCCATTAGTTAAACGCAATCCATTCCACCAGAGGGCCACACGTATAGCGTGATTCATGACTCTAAATCACACGTTTGCAGTCACCCACTGTACTGTGGCGTCACTCTTTACATATCGCCTCAATAATCATTGAACACAGACCGTAAAAATGTGTGGCGTATGAGTAGCTGCTCAAGCATTAAACCCTATTCTTTTTATGTCACCAAGCACAACCATTTCGCTAGCTGCACTTCTGCTAGCCCTTTGGACCTGACGAGTAACACCTCCCGCTGATTTAATGCGTTTTTTAGTACAGTCGCCCTCCGCAGAACTCGACGATACGTGTTCAACAGTACATGAAGTCTGCCTGCTGTTAGTTTAGTTGTGATTGTTCCTTCGCGTTTTCACGTTAGTCGTGTCACCAACAGTCGAATTGGGCAGGTTTAGGAGGTTGAAAAGTCCCTGAGGACTCAGGTGATACTCAATGGCTAGCCCACGCTGCAAGTCACTGAGCTCTAGTGACCGATCCATTCCGATGTTCGTGCTTCTCTACTGACAACGCAATGCTCCCCGCCTCCTTTAGCGCTGACAGGTCCGCATCTCGGGACATCTAGTGCTCAATGCCGAATTACATAGGGATGTAAAGATACTTTTGACCAGATAGTATATTGTGAACGATTCTCTAACATTTCCGTGTTGTACATCTGGAACTACTTTAAAATGATACGATTTCTCCTCGTTAAGAATGAGATATCGAATCTTGTAGTTCTTGTGTAGCTGTTAGCCACTTCTTATACAGCCTCATTTATGCTAAGACATGTACCGGGCTTTCAGCCTTCATCATTTGGTGTTATACAAGTCGAAAATGCTGCGGTTCATGACGGTATCAGTCAAAATAAAATTATTTGTGGTTAGAATGTAATGGCAGAAAGAAAGCTACAAGCGACACTACAAAAGACAGTTACAGCGTTCCAAATTCAGTCGACAGACCGTGCTATTGACGAAGATATAACACTATCATGTCAGTTTTAGTTTAGTGTTAAGAGAAAAGCAGAGGGTGTGGTACAAGTATTCGGCTGCTGTTTTCCGATTCACGACGTACGACGAAAAGCCTTTTCTGTACACATATTTTACAGATCGCTCAATATTCAAATGGTACCTATCGGCACCTACGCCTAAGATTATTATTCCTGGATGATAACCTACAGTGACGAAAAAAAAACGCAACACCAAAAAATAGTTGATGTAGAGTAATGAAATTTCGGGAATACATTTTTCTAGGTAACGTACATTATGTGATCAAAAGTATCCGGACACCTGGTTGAAAAGGACTTACAAGTTCGCGGCGCCCTCCATCGGTAATGCTGGAAATTCAGTGATGTGTTGGCCCTTAGTTTTGATGATAGCTTCCACTCTCGCAGGCATGCGTTCAATCAGATACTGGAAGATTTCTTGGAGAATGGCAGCCCATTCTTCAAGGAGTGTTGCACTGAGGTGAGGTATAGTTGTCGGTCGGTGAGGCCTCCCACGAAGTCGGCTTTCAAAAACGTCCCAAAGGTGTTCTATAGTATTCACGTCAGGACTCTGTGCAGGCCAGTCCATTACAGGGATGTTGATGCGTGTAACCACTCTGCCACAGGCCATGCAATATGAACAGGTGCTCGATCGTGTTGAAAGATGCAACTGTCATCTCTGAATTGCTCTTTTACAGGGGGAACAAGAAAGTGGTTAAAACATCAATGTAAGCCTGTGCTGTTTTAATGCCACGCAAAACAACAAGGGGTGCAAGCCTCCTCCATGAAAAACACCACCGCCTCCGAATTTTACTGTTGGCATTACACACGCTGGCAGAACACGTTCACCGGGAATTCGCCATATCCACACCCTGCCAACGGATCGCCACATTGTGTACCGTGTTTCGTCACTCCAAACAACGTTTTTCCACTGGTCAATCGTCCAATTTTTAAGCTCCTTAAACCAAGCGAAGGATCGTTTGGCATTTACCGGCATGATTATGAGCAACCTCTCGAGCATAAATTCCAAGTTTTCTCACCTCCCGCCTAACTGTCATAGTACTTGCAGTGGATCCTGATGCAGTTTGGAATTCCTGTGTAATGGTCTGGATAGGTGTCTGCTTGTTACACATTACGACACTCTTCAACCGTCGGTGGTCTCTGTCAGTCAACAGATGAGGTTGCCCTGTACGCTGTTATGCTGTACGTGTCCCTTCACGTTTCCACTTAACTGTCACATCGGAAACAGTGGACTTAGGGATGTTTAGTAGTGTGGAAATCTCGCATGCAGGCGTATGACACAAGTGACTCCCGATCACCTGACCATATTCGAAGTCCGTGAATACCGCGGGTCGCCCCATTCTACTCTCTCACGAAGTCTAATGACTACTGAGGTCGCTAATATGGAATAGCTGGCAGTACCATGCACCTAATGTGAAAAACATATTGTTTTGGGTGTGTCCGGATACTTTTGATCACATAGTACATTTAAGTGATTCACATTGTAAGAACACAGGTTAATGTAAGTACAAGATACTCCATAGTAAATGTGAAATGGTAGTACTTTATTAACAGCCAGAATGTGGAATGCAAGCGTGCAAATGTACATCAACTGTGTTGTACAAGTGCCGATTGTCAGGTTGTGGGCTAGAGTTCCGTTGCACTTGGTCGGTCAATACAAGGACGCCTAAGTCGATAATGCTGAAGTTGTCTGATGATGTCCTATATGTGCGCGATTATAGACAGTTCTGATGATCGGGCAGGTTAAGGCAACACGTCGACACTCAGCAGAACACATTGGGTTATAAGAACGGTGGGCGAGCTTTATCTAGTTGGGAAACTCCCCGTGGAATGCTGCTCATGAATCGCATCACAACCAGTAGAATCACCAGATGGACGTACATATTTGCAGTCAGGTTGCGTGGGGTAACCAGGAGAGTGCACCCCTACCATAACTCCAGGTCGTGTGACTAGGGCCTCTCATCGGGTAGACCGTTCGCCGGGTGCAAGTCTTTCGATTTGACGCCACTTCGGCGACTGGCGTGTCGATAGGGATGAAATGATGATGATTAGGACAACACAACACCCAGTCCCTGAGATAGGGATGAAATGATGATGATTAGGACAACACAACACCCAGTCCCTGAGCGGAGAAAAATCTTCGAGCCAGCCGGGAATCTGACCCGGGCCCTTACGATTGACATTCTGTCGCGCTGACCACTCAACTACCGGGGGCGGACAATTCCAGGTGTAAGTCCAGTGTGTCGTTGACGAGTTGGTTGCACCCCCTCAATCGGTCTCCTTCTAACTCCTTCTAATCAACACACGGCCATCACTGTTACCGAGGCAGAACCAGTTTTCGTTAGAAAACAACAGACCTGCAGGACCTGCCCTACAATAAGATCTCATTTGACACTACTGAAGTCACAAACGGCGTTGGCTTGGGGTCAGTAGAATTCACGCTACGCGGCCTCTGGCTCGGAGCAGAAGTATCCGACTTGCATCAGTTTGTTGGGTCACTGTGGTGCCAACTGATGCTCAAATTGCTGCAGCAGATGCAGTGCGATGCGCCAGAGCCATGGTCTTCCCTCTCGGTAGTGCCACGTGGCTGTCCGCAGCCCTGTTTTATTGCGACCGAACGCTCCTGTGGCCACCGGCGCCAGCAGTTATGTACAGTGGTAACTCCTGCCAAGTCTCGCTGTAATATCACACAAGGAACAACCAGATTCTCGTAATCCTGTCACAATACCTCGTTCAGACTCAGCGACGTGTGAAATGATAATTAAATTAAGACTCTAAGAAATCGACAGGCATTGATACACATCAACGGGGACAGTTGAACATGTATGCCCCGACTGGGACTCGAATCCGGGATCTCCCGCTTAAATGGCAGACGCTCTACCCATCTGAGCCACCGAGGGCACAGAGGATGGTGCGACTGCAGGGATTTATCCCTTGCACGTTCCCCATGAGACTCACATTCCCATCTTAACTTCCACACACTACATTCGTAGTGCCCCTGCCCATTACACTCATTACTCGTGACAGACAGTCTTACCGAGTCCCGTAAGAGTTCAGGCAATGCGCGTGCATCCAGAATGCAGAAGGTCAATGGCCAGGTAGCCTTAACTACACTCCTGGAAATTGAAATAAGAACACCGTGAATTCATTGTCCCAGGAAGGGGAAACTTTATTGACACATTCCTGGGGTCAGATACATCACATGATCACACTGACAGAACCACAGGCACATCGACACAGGCAACAGAGCATGCACAATGTCGGCACTAGTACAGTGTATATCCACCTTTCGCAGCAATGCAGGCTGCTATTCTCCCATGGAGACGATCGTAGAGATGCTGGATGTAATCCTGTGGAGCGGCTTGCCATGCCATTTCCACCTGGCGCCTCAGTTGGACCAGCGTTCGTGCTGGACGTGCAGACCGCGTGAGATGACGCTTCATCCAGTCCCAAACATGCTCAATGGGGGACAGATCCGGAGATCTTGCTGGCCAGGGTAGTTGACTTACACCTTCTAGAGCACGTTGGGTGGCACGGGATACATGCGGACGTGCATTGTCCTATTGGAACAGCAAGTTCCCTTGCCGGTCTAGGAATGGTAGAACGATGGCTTCGATGACGGTTTGGATGTACCGTGCACTATTCAGTGTCCCCTCGACGATCACCAGAGGTGTACGGCCAGTGTAGGAGATCGCTCCCCACACCATGATGCCGGGTGTTGGCCGTGTGTGCCTCGGTCGTATGCAGTCCTGATTGTGGCGCTCACCTGCACGGCGCCAAACACGCATACGACCATCATTGGCACCAAGGCAGAAGCGACTCTCATCGTTGAAGACGACACGTCTCCATTCGTCCCTCCATTCACGCCTGTCGCGACACCACTGGAGGCGGGCTGCACGATGTTGGGGCGTGAGCGGAAGACGGCCTAACGGTGTGCGGGACCGTAGCCCAGCTTCATGGAGACGGTTGCGAATGGTCCTCGCCGATACCCCAGGAGTAACAGTGTCCCTAATTTGCTGGGAAGTGGCGGTGCGGTCCCCTACGGCACTGCGTAGGATCCTACGGTCTTGGCGTGCATCCGTGCGTCGCTGCGGTCCGGTCCCAGGTCGACGGGAACGTGCACCTTCCGCCGACCACTGGCGACAACATCGATGTACTGTGGAGACCTCACGCCCCACGTGTTGAGCAATTCGGCGGTACGTCCACCCGGCCTCCCGCATGCCCACTATACGCCCTCGCTCAAAGTCCGTCAACTGCACATACGGTTCACGTCCACGCTGTCGCGGCATGCTACCAGTGTTAAAGACTGCGATGGAGCTCCGTATGCCACGGCAAACTGGCTGACACTGACGGCGGCGGTGCACAAATGCTGCGCAGCTAGCGCCATTCGACGGCCAACACCGCGGTTCCTGGTGTGTTCGCTGTGCCGTGCGTGTGATCATTGCTTGTACAACCCTCTCGCAGTGTCCGGAGCAAGTATGGTGGGTCTGACACACCGGTGTCAATGTGTTCTTTTTTCCATTTCCAGGAGTGTATATGAAGATGGTATCTGTTTTTCTCGGAAATGTCCGAAAGAGTAGATATCATCTTCATGTCAGTGACGTGTTGTTAATGGCGTTTTTGTCGCCTTAAAGGCATTCGTGACAAACATCAACTTATACGCGTTCAATCTCAAAGGTAACTAACGCTCATGACCGTTACAGCATATATTTAAAGCAAATGCGATTCGCACCTTCACAGTGGCACTACTCTTATGCGAGAGTCGCAATACTTGAGTAGACATCATCCTTAAGATGCAGAAACACGCCTACCAACTTTCGCTTATTTCACACAACTCCTTCTCGCTGCTGCGACTTTTTTTTTTTCTTTTTCGTCAGTGTGTCCTAAGCGTGGCGTCTTGCAAGTTCTCAGGTGACAGTAGTGTAGCGGGACAGTTTCTCGGTGGGACCCGAGCCTGTCGCATGTAGCGAGTGAAAGAAAGAGCTGAATCAGCGGTGCCACCTGGTGCTGAGACGGAAGCAATTATTTCGGTCCTGGAAGCGCTCCAAGCGACGCTGCGTCAGGGTCGAGGGCAATGTGTCCCGGGCGGCGACGGCGCAGGCTTCAGTCTCCCCTTGCACCTGATCTTTCAGCGCCAATACACGCGCAACGGCGGAACCACCACCAACGCAAACCAGCGCCCGAAGCTCGGCATCTCTGCGATTCATAGTCACTGACAACCACATCTGTCCTTAGACACGGAGTGAGAACATGAAGCGACAACTCTCACCGATCTCGGGCGAAAACTGACTGCCTGTCAGATTATGACTTTAACTTTCACTGACTACGATTGATGTTACTACCGTTGCTTCGGAAAATTATGCAGTTTCATTAAAATGCGTGTTCAGTTGTTCTGACTTACGGTGCGCACAGGTAATGACTTAGTCCTATTTTTCTGACTCGATGCGTGGTATGCAGACTTACTTCTGTTTGCTGGCGACTCGCGAATTCTAACCAGTCCTGCTATACCGCACACTAATAAAGACAATTTTATATAACATATTACAAAAATATTAACTGTTTTTGCACGTCTCTTGTCTCTCTTAATTAAAGAGAACCACGCCAATGATAAATTTAAAGCGTCGACAAAAGATCGCAAGTAAGGAGGAATTATTTTTAAACTTTTAGATATATATACAGGGTGAAAATTTTAAGTTGACAAACGAGAATAACTCGAAAAATAAGCTTCACACGAGAAAAGGTGTAGAATCCAAAGCTGATTATTTTCGAGGGGGACATCTGGGGGTGGGGAGGGAGCGAACTTTAAAATTTCAAATGGGAACCTCTATTTTTATTGCAGAATCAGATTCTACATGAAAAACTACGTACATTTTGTCTTAAACATTTGTTTTGATTCTTGGTGGTTGGCGCTCTAATTCAAGAAAATCCATGTTCACATTTTTGCTTGGAAAATGGTTGCGGATAAATAAAATATACTTATTTACTTCGTAAAATGAACTGTCTGATCTACTTGAAGACCTGAGCATCGAACATCGACAAAACATGTGGTTTCAACATGGTGGTTGCCCAGCGCATTATTCATTAGTAGCGCGCGATGTACTAGATCGACTTTACCATCGTCGCTAGATCGGCAGGGCAGGTCCTATGAATTGCCCTGCCAGATCGCCTGACCTTACCTCGCCACATCTTCTCTTATGGGGTTATCTAAAAGACATCTTTTATCAAGAAACGCCTACAAGTCGCGAAAACATGATTTCTCTTTAAAATGGGAGCGAAAAAATCCTTCTCGACAATGCACTACTATTATTCTGAATTTCTTTGGACGCTACGAAAACGTAACTACGAATTTTTATGTAAGCCCGTGAATCTCAGAAATATTTGCAAGTTATGAATGTCTCACTTGCAGATGTGTAGTAGCCCAGTCTGATCACACAGTGCAATTCGATGATAAAAAAACATTACAGAATTAAAATATCTGAAAACTATGACACAGCTGTCTTAACTAGTTATTTACGTAGACTTCAATTCTGAAGCATTGTATTGCGACTAATTTGAATTATATATTTAAGATACGTATAGAGTCTCCTGATATGAGCTGCTAATACAAACTGCTGACGCAAAACATTAAAATACACAGGAAGCTGTGTGCCGTTCACTTTCATTAATTACTGCTACAGAAGATGTATGTCTTTTCTTTAAAAAAAAAGAGAGAGAGAGAGACAGAGAGAGAGAGAAACTTTGAATGTTCTGCCACTATGTTTTTATCAGTGCCCCACCCCCCACCCCCCCGCCGCCAGTGTTATCAAACAGTGGCAGAGAATAATCTCCTTAATTTGCACGTCATTTCGAGAAAACTAAGTTTTCTAAGCGTTTCAATGTTTATGACGTCAAATTCCTGAACTATGTGTCGTACTGTGATGTTGTTTTGCAGGCGCATTCATTGGCATCTGTGAATAGTGTCTGCAAAATCTGTTGACATTAGAGATAGCAGAATAGTAAAGAAAAACTATAACGTCACTGCTTGATGCTGAAGTTTTACTGCATAAATAGCGAAAAAAGTAGTAAGCGATAAATTTTTCCCCTTCGTTACCTTGTGAGGAGAGATTTTACGTGTAAATTTTTTTGGAAGTCGCTAAGTGCTACAATTTTCAAATATCGGATAAACATAGTCTGGGTAATTTGTGCGCTGTTAGTTATGCTTATATAAACAGTTCCTAACACTTATACTTGACTTATTGTGTTAAAGCGTCAACGCGAGACTGTATCTTTTAATGGATAGATTATGAGAGCATTTTAAATGTTTAAATTCGGTCAATAATTGTATAAAATATAAAAACTAAAATGTCCTCTCGAACAGGCCATGAAGGCCCCAAGGTACCGACCGGCAGCCGTGTCTTCCTCAGCCCACAGGTGTCAATGAACGCGGATATGGAGGGGCACGTGGTCAGCACACCGCTCTCCCGGCCGTATGTCACTTTACGAGACCGGAGCCGCTACTTCTCAACCAAGTAGCTCCTCAGTTTGCTTCACAAGGGTTGAGGGCTTGCCAACAGCGCTCGGCAGACCGGATGGTCACGCATCCAAGTGCTAGCCCAGCCCGACAGCACTTAACGTCGGTGATCTCACGGGAACAGGTTTTACCACTGCGGCAAGGCCGTTGCCTTGTATGAAATATGAAAATCAAATTTTTGGTGTCCCCCGAAGCCGTTAAACTGCCAACCTGCAAATGGATTTGGTTGACTGGGTGAATATGTGACTGTTTTAGCTCTTTAGCATTGTTCAGGGGTGGACGAATATGTCAAAACACAAGAAACAGAACACCTTACCATGCCTAAGAGGGTGTAAGAAAACTGGTGTCACTCATAACTTCTTGCAGTCGTCTCGGAATGGATGAGTAATTCTGTAAAGTTTTCAGGGGAATCTTATAGCATCCTTCCTTCCAATACAGTTTCACGTTCAGTTAACAATTTTGGAGATGGATAGCGGTGACTCACTCTTCTCTCCAAAGTAGACTATGGCGGCCAGGGGAGGTGCTTCAATTCATACTCGTGCTCACAACACCAATGGTGCTGTGTGAACAGGGGCCCTGGCTCAAATGGTTCAAAGGGCTCTAAGCACTATGGGACTTAACATCTGAGGTCATCAGTCCCCTAGACTTAGAACTACTTAAACGTAACTAACCTAAGGACATCACACCCATCCATGCCCGAGGCAGGATTCGAACCTGCGACCGTAGCAGCAGAGCGGTTCCGTACTGAAGCGCCTAGAACCGCACGGCCACAGAGCCGGCTGGGGCCCTGGCGTCTTGGACCACAGCATCACCACTGGTTAAAAAAAAACTTATCAGGGGATTAACCTGATCAGCGAGAATAGTCATATTATCCTTGGCAGTAATGCCACCTTGCACAGTAACCATGTGACCCATGGATTACTACGATATGGCTGCCCAGATCATATCCGAATCCCATCCATGTATCACTCTTTGGTCTCTCCCGGAAGCTGGAAACAGAGTGTAACAAGACTCATCCGACCAAACGACATTCTTCCATTGCTCCACAGTCCAGATTTAATGACTTCGGCACCACTTTTTCACGTTACTTGCGTTTGCATCAGTTAAGAAAGGCAAGTCTTCCGGTCCAGATGGTATACCAATCAAGTTCCTCTCAGAGTATGCAGACACAATAGCGCCTTTCTTAGCAATAATATACAACCGCTCACTTGACGAAAGATCTGTTTCTAAAGACTAGAAAGTAGCACAGGTCACACCAATATTCAAGAAAGCAAATACACTCCTGGAAATTGAAATAAGAACACCGTGAATTCATTGTCCCAGGAAGGGGAAACTTTATTGACACATTCCTGGGGTCAGATACATCACATGATCACACTGACAGAACCACAGCCACATAGACACAGGCAACAGAGCATGCACAATGTCGGCACTAGTACAGTGTATATCCACCTTTCGCAGCAATGCAGGCTGCTATTCTCCCATGGAGACGATCGTAGAGATGCTGGATGTAGTCATGTGGAACGGCTTGCCATGCCATTTCCACCTGGCGCCTCAGTTGGACCAGCGTTCGTGCTGGACGTGCAGATCGCGTGAGATGACGCTTCATCCAGTCCCAAACATGCTCAATGGGGGACAGATCCGGAGATCTTGCTGGCCAGGGTAGTTGACTTACACCTTCTAGGGCACGTTGGGTGGCATGGGATACATGCGGACGTGCATTGTCCTGTTGGAACAGCAAGTTCCCTTGCCGGTCTAGGAATGGTAGAACGATGGGTTCGATGACGGTTTGGATGTACCGTGCACTATTCAGTGTCCCCTCGACGATCACCAGAGGTGTACGGCCAGTGTAGGAGATCGCTCCCCACAGCATGATGCCGGGTGTTGGCCCTGTGTGCCTCAGTCGTATGCAGTCCTGATCGTGGCGCTCACCTGCACGGCGCCAAACATGCATACGACCATCATTGGCACCAAGGCAGAAGCGACTCTCATCGCTGAAGACGACACTTCTCCATTCGTCCCTCCATTCACGCCTGTCGCGACACCACTGGAGGCGGGCTGCACGATGTTGGGGCGTGAGCGGAAGACGGCCTAACGGTGTGCGGGACCGTAGCCCAGCTTCATGGAGACGGTTGCGAATGGTCCTCGCCGATACCCCAGGAGCAACAGTGTCCCTAATTTGCTGGGAAGTGGCGGTGCGGTCCTCTACGGCACTGCGTAGGATCCTACGGTCTTGGCGTGCATCCGTGCGTCGCTGCGGTCCGGTCCCATGTCGACGGGCATGTGCACCTTCCGCCGACCACTGGCGACAACATCGATGTACTGTGGAGACCTCACGCCCCACGTGTTGAGCAATTCGGCGGTACGTCCACCCGGCCTCCCGCATGCCCACTATACGCCCTCGCTCAAAGTCCGTCAACTGCACATACGGTTCACGTCCACGCTGTCGCGGCATGCTACCAGTGTTAAAGACTGCGATGGAGCTCCGTATGCCACGGCAAACTGGCTGACACTGACGGCGGCGGTGCACAAATGCTGCGCAGCTAGCGCCATTCGACGGCCAACACCTCGGTTCCTGGTGTGTCCGCTGTGCCGTGCGTGTGATCATTGCTTGTACAGCCCTCTCGCAGTGTCCGGAGCAAGTATGGTGGGTCTGACACACCGGTGTCAATGTGTTCTTTTTTCCATTTCCAGGAGTGTAGAAGGAACCCATTGAATTACAGACGCATATCACTGACCTCAATTTGCAGTAGGAGTTTGGAGCATATACTGTACTCGAACGTCATGAATCACCTTGACGAACATGACTTATTGATACATAACCAATACGGATTCAGAAAATATCGTTTTGTGCAATACAAGAAGTAATGAGTGCTGTCGACAAGGGATCTCAGATCAATTCCATATTCCTAGATTTCCAGAAGGATTTTGATACCGTTCGTCACAAGCGACTATTAATCAAATTGCGTGCATATACAGTATCGTCTCAGTTGTGTGACTGGATTCGTGATTTCGTCTCAGAGAGGTCACATGTCGTGGTGACAGACTGAAAATCATCGAGTAGGACAGAAAGTGATACCTGGCGTTCCGCAAGGTAGTGTCATAAGCCCTCTGGTGTTCCTGATTTATATGAATGGTCTAGTTGATAATCTGAGCAGCCCCCTTAGATTGTTGGCAGATGACGCTGTAATTTACCGTCTAGTAAAATCATCGACGATCAATTCCAATTACAGAATGGTCTAGAGAGAATTTCTTAATGGTGCGATAAGTGGCAATTAGCACTAAACAAAGAAAAGTGCGAAATGGGTACTAAAAGAAATCCGATAAATTATTGGTATATGATAAATCGCAGAAATCTAAGGGCTGTCAGTTCGACTAAATACCTAGGAATGACAATTACGAGCAACTTAAATTGGAAAAACCACATAGATAATATTGTGGGGAAGGCGAAACAAAGACTGTGCTTTGTTGACAGAATACTTAGAAGATGCGACAAACCCACTAAAGAGACAGCCTACAATACATTTGTCCGTCCTCTGCTGGAATATTGCTGTGCGATGTAGGATCCTTACCAAGTAGGACTGTCGAAGGACACCGAAAAAGAGCAAAGAAGCGCAGCCCGTTTCGTGTTATCGTGCAGTTGGGGTGAGAGTGTCACTGATATGATACGCGAGTTGGGGTGGCAGTCACTGAAACGAAGGCGGATTTCTTTGTGGCGAGATCTATTTGCGAAATTTCAATCGCCAACTTTCTGTTACGAATGCGAAAATATTTTGTTGACACCCACCTACGTAGGGGGAAATGATCATCATAATAAAATAAGAGAAATCAGAGCTCCACCGGAAAGATTTAGGTGTTCCTTTTTCCTACGCGCCATTCGAGAGTGAAATGATAGAGAAGTAGTATGAAAATGGTTCGATGAAGACTCTGCCAGGCACTTAAGCCATTTGAACCATTTTTTAAATCATTCTGCACACATCCGTTGCACTGCCAAAACACTTCGTCCCACACGGGCAGCAATTTCCCGGATGGATGCATCATATTCTCTCATACCAATACTGCGGCTTCTTATAAACACTGATTTGAGGGTATGGTTCAAATGGCTCTGAGCACTGTGGGACTTAACTGCTTTGGTCATCAGTCCCCTAGAACTTAGAACTACTTAAACCTAACTAACCTAAGGACATCACACACATCCATGCCCGAGGCAGGATTCGAACTGAAGTGTGAATTCCAGAGGAACCATGTAGATGTAGACGTAGATGTAGGTTTGGAATACCGGCTCGCCCTACAATTCCCACCTTCTGGAGCTCCCATAGTGTTCCTTCGGTGCTGACTGAGATCTCGAGTGCGATAGTCAGGCAGTGTCTTTTGCAGCTATCGTTCGCCGTTTTCCATCACTATTCTCTTCAACGACCGTTGTGACACAGCGTATGATTTTTCCCCTTTCCCTGGAGTAAGGTATGAATCTTCGATACGGTGCCTCTTGAAACACCAGACACTTTGACTGCCTTGTTTACGGAGGCACCCACCATACGAACGTCAACAATTACCCTACATTAGATTTCATTTAGTTTCGACATAATGCACTCGCAACTACACAGAACACTCCGGTGAACATGACTGACTCTTGCAACCTACTCGTATTAAGGGCGCTGCACAGGTGCCGTTCGTGTTCAAATACAACAATGTAACCTGCAAGCTCGGCTAACATCTTCATTTACATTCCTCGTGGTATTTCCATATTTTTGTCCAATCCTTGTAGATTCTGGACAAAACTGACAGCAGCTTTTTCAAATACACTATGTGATCAAAAGTATCCGGACACCTGACTGAAAATAACTTACAAGTTCGTGGCGCCCTCCGTCGGTAAGGCTGGAGTTCAATATGGTGTTGGTCCACCCTTAGCCTTGGCGACAGCTTCCACTCTCACAGGCATACGTTCAATCAGGCGCTGGAAGGTTCCTTGGCGAATGGCAGCCCATTCTTCACGGAGTGCTGAACTGAGGAGAGGTATCGACGTCGGTCAGGGAGGCCTGCTACGAAGTCGGCGTTCCAAACCATCTCAAAGGTGTTCTATAGGATTCAGGTCACTACTCTGTGCAGACCAGTCCATTACAGAGATGTTATTGTCGTGTAACCACTCCGCCACAGGTCGTGCATGATGGACAGGTACTCGATCGTGTTGAAAGATGCAATCGCCATCCCCGAATTACTCTTCAACAGTGGGAAGCAAGAAGGTGCTTAAAACATCATGCTGTGCTGTGATAGTGCCACACAAAACAACAAGGGGTGAAAGCCCCTCCCTGAAAAAGACGGTCACACCGTAACACCACCGTCTCCGAATTTCAATGTTGGCATTACACGCGCTGGCAGATGACGTTCACCGGGTATTCGCCATACCCACACCCTGCCATCGGATCGCCGCATTGCGTACCGTGATTCATCACTCCACACAATGTTTTTCCCCTGTTCAATTGTCCAATGTTTACGCTCCTTGCAGCAAGCGACGGGTCATTTGGCATTTACCGGCATGATGTGTGGCTTATAAGCAGACTCTCGAGCATGAAATCAAAGTTTTCTCACCTCCCGCCTAACTGTCATAGTATTTGCAGTGGGTCCTGATGCATTTTGAAATTCCTGTCTGATCGTCTGGATATATGTCTGCCTATTACACATTACGACCTTCTTCAACTGTCGGCGGTCTCTGTCAGTCAACAAAGGAGGTCGGCCTGTTCGCTTTAGTGCTCCACGTGTCCTTTCACGTTTCCACTTCACTGTCTCTTGGGAAACAATGGACCTAGGAATATTTAGGAGTGTGGAAATTTCGCATACAGACGTATGACACAAGTGACACTCAATCATCTAGCCACGTTCGAAGTCCGTGAGTTCCGCGGAGAGCCCCATTCTGCTCTCTCACGAAGTCTAATGACTACTGAGGTCGCTAATATGGAGTACCTGGCAGTAGGTGGCAGCACAATGCACCTAATATGAAAAACATATGTTTCTGGGGGTGTCCGGATACTTTTTATCACATACTGTAGTTCCACAGTTACCCATCATTGTTATTATTTCACAGCATTCATGTTTATTTTATTCTCTGAGATTAGTTTCCGGGTCACAGTCCCATCTCAAGTACTCTTTTATATTCAGCCAAGTTGTCAGGCAGAAATCTGGCATCGTCTCTCCTCACAGTTAAGAGTAAAACTGCATAGGGTGTGATGTACATATCACACTCGATGGGTACCACGTTCCTGTGCAGTTGCAGTCTAACTATGACCCGTTATGACATCATGTTCCATCTTGACAGATTACGAGAATACGGCTACGACCTCGAAACTGGTGGCCGAGAATGATATGTAAATAAATAATTTAGAAACTAAATTATAGCTGCGGAAGCACGAACAACATCCTCCTTGGAAAGTGATGGAGAAAAAATGTATGCACAAGGGTGCTGTGTATAACTTTTTTTCCCGACAAGCATTGAATGAATACATTAACGTAAAAAGGATGTTTGTCGTTGGCGTACGTCGCTGGTAAATGGAGTCTCTTGATCACAGTGCTACTCTCAATACAGAAATCTGATTACAGGTGCTCTAATGCACTTGTGGGGCTTCATTAAAGAGGTAACATAAACTGTTTACGAACGCGCCAATCAAATTAGTGCAGGGCTACAACACGAGTGCGTTCAGAGCCGGTGACATTTCACTGGCGATAACATCGGCCGTCTCTGAAATTCAGCAGGAATTATACGTGGCTGAACATTTGTACATGTTTCTCGCTGAAAAGGTGATATCTGTTTCTAATATGCTGAAAAATATATAACTGCATTCTTAAAACATAATTAGAGGTTTTCCCTAAAAAAAAAAATGCGAGTGAGGCATCGCTTTCAAGAACGGAAAAATTTAGTTTAGTGGAGAGCAGTAAAGGAGAGGTAACATACTACAAGCCAAGGCGTTACCACCAGTGAGAATATAGAATTACTGTTCAAGTGCATACCTGGAAGAGAGTTTTGTGTATTTAACATAGGAGAAGTTGTTAACCACTGACTGAACCACAGATACACCATAAATTGTGTAAAGAACCGACACACTTTACAGATTGATTCCAAACAGCGTTAGGGAGCCGAACAGCTCACTTTATTCCTAATACGTATTGTATTCAAGGTATACAGGAAATGTTCAGTCTTCACGAAACAAGGATCATCAGACGTTCCAAGGTACTCGAGTATTACTTCTCGGTGCGCTTTACTTTTAATGTTGTTTTTTTTTTACTTTTTTCGCGTTTATTTCTTCCAACACCCTGTCAGTAGCGCCTCTGAATTACCATTTAGGATTCTCCCATACAAACAATGCCATACAGCACTGCTTTAATAGTGACAACAGCTCTTAAGAAACGCATATGTAAATTATTTAGATTGAACAATTTCATCATGAATACATTCATATGGTGTATCAATTTCTCTAAGACGAAAGTATGACAAAAGTATGTCAAAATGAAATAAAAAGAAATTCATTATCAACCGATTTAATTCCTACTATACCAATAAGAGAATAGGGTAGTTAACTCCCTAGTTCGAACTATGGCACGTAGGAGGATAATCGTAACAAATTTGCAGTGTGCGGTGATCATTTACTTGTGCTACGGCTCATCGGCCTATAAATATTTTGCTTATTTCCCTAGATCACCAAGTTCCTCAGGTACCTGGGAAAAAAGTGATCTTAAAAGGTTTCAGTTACTGCGGCTAGTTAATAGCTCTAAATAACACAATATGATTGGTATGAAAAACTTAAGAATCAGATATAGTTGATTTCATAAGGGAAGGAAGCGAAGGAGATTAGAGTTTAACGTCCCGCGTCGATGACAAGACTAGCAACGGCAGAGTAAAAACACTCTGATTAGGCTGGGGTGAAGCAGGCAAAGGTCCGCGGGGCTTTCAAAAGAAGTCAACAAGAAATTCGCCTTGAGGGATTAAAGGAAATCTCGGAAAACCTAAGTAGCAGCCCCTACCCAATGCGAGTCAAGTGTCTTACTACGGCGTCAACGCGCTCGTTGATATGTCTTGAATGTGGACTTTGGACGTGTAGAACTGTGATTCTCTTTCTCTCTGTCTTTCTCTCTTTCACACACCCACCCACACACAAACACACACACACACACACACACAGAAGGGCGGAGGGGTTAGCAAAGATTCTGAAAGCGTGAAGAAATGAATACATGACGTACTGAATTACTTGGAGTATTTACTATTTTTTTCATGGCCTACCCTTGTAAAGTGTGTCAAGTACAGATGTCCACAGCAATTGACTGCTGCTTCACCACACAGTAAGATGGATTTGCAGTAAAGTATTTCACTTTTTCTCTTTTTATATATCCTCAAGTTCGAGTGGTTCGACCTAAGCAATTTTAGAGAAATTGGGTCATTATATGCTGCACCAGGTGACAACCAGTATTCTTTGCGAATGTAAATGAACATACACTCCTGGAAATGGAAAAAAGAACACATTGACACCGGTGTGTCAGACCCACCATACTAGCTCCGGACGCTGCGAGAGGGCTGTACAAGCAATGATCACACGCACGGCACAGCGGACACACCAGGAACCGCGGTGTTGGCCGTCGAATGGCGCTAGCTGCACAGCATTTGTGCACCGCCGCCGTCAGTGTCAGCCAGTTTGCCGTGGCATACGGAGATCCATCGCAGTCTTTAACACTGGTAGCATGCCGCGACAGCATGGACGTGAACCGTATGTGCAGTTGACGGACTTTGAGCGAGGGCGTATAGTGGGCATGCGGGAGGCCGGGTGGACGTAATGCCGAATTTCTCAACACGTGGGGCGTGAGGTCTCCACAGTACATCGATGTTGTCGCCAGTGGTCGGCGGAAGGTGCACGTGCCCGTCGACCTGGGACCGGACCGCAGCGACGCACGGATGCACGCCAAGACCGTAGGATCCTACGCAGTGCCGTAGGGGACCGCACCGCCACTTCCCAGCAAATTAGGGACACTGTTGCTCCTGGGGTATCGGCGAGGACCATTCGCAACCGTCTCCATGAAGCTGGGCTACGGTCCCGCACACCGTTAGGCCGTCTTCCGCTCACGCCCCAACATCGTGCAGCCCGCCTCCAGTGGTGTCGCGTCAGGCGTGAATGGAGGGACGAATGGAGACGTGTCGTCTTCAGCGATGAGAGTCGCTTCTGCCTTGGTGCCAATGATGGTCGTATGCGTGTTTGGAGCCGTGCAGGTGAGCGTCACAATCAGGACTGCATACGACCGAGGCACACAGGGCCAACACCCGGCATCATGGTGTGGGGAGTGATCTCCTACACTGGCCGTACACCTCTGGTGATCGTCGAGGGGACACTGAATAGTGCACGGTACATCCAAACCGTCATCGAACCCATCGTTCTACTATTCCTAGACCGGCAAGGGAACTTGCTGTTCCAACAGGACAATGCACGTCCGCATGTAACCCGTGCCACCCAACGTGCTCTAGAAGGTGTCAGTCAACTACCCTGGCCAGCAAGATCTCCGGATCTGTCCCCAATTGAGCATGTTTGGGACTGGATGAAGCGTCGTCTCACGCGGTCTGCACGTCCAGCACGAACGCTGGTCCAACTGAGGCGCCAGGTGGAAATGGCATGGCAAGCCGTTGCACAGGACTACATCCAGCATCTCTACGATCGTCTCCATGGGAGAACATCAGCCTGCATTGCTGCGAAAGGTGGATATACACTGTACTAGTGCCGACATTGTGCATGCTCTGTTGCCTGTGTCTATGTGCCTGTGGTTCTGTCAGTGTGATCATGTGATGTATCTGACCCCAGGAATGTGTCAATAAAGTTTCCCCTTCCTGGGACAATGAATTCACGGTGTTCTTATTTCAATTTCCAGGAGTGTATATGTATCAGAATGACATAGAGCGAACGCTGTTGAGTGGTACACTTTTTCTGAGAAGAATTAAACACCATTTTTGCTTTCTTTATTCCGGAAGTGGCTTACAATGCAACTTTTTATCTTTTCCAATAATACTGTTCGATTAGATCCATGGAGCTCACTGATTACTGCACGGAAGAGACAAAGTAGACATTGGAAAATAACTTCAGTCGTCACATTCACTTTATGGACACATCTTGTGACTTTCATGTTTGGTAATGGTTTGTGCAAGCGGAAGAGGGCATTTCACAAAACTGGCAGGACTCAACATTGAACTCTAGGTCCCTAGATACCAGGCTGAGTATGAACCGCAAGATATGCTCCTTCCTCTCGAGCCGGCCGCTGTGGCCGAGCGGTTCTAGGCGCTACAGTCCGGAACCGCGCTGCTGCTACGGTCCCAGGTTCGAATCCTGCCTCGGGCATGGATGTGTGTGATGTCCTTAGATTAGTTAGGTTTAAGTAGTTGTAAGTCTAGGGTACTGATGACCTCAGATGTTAAGTCCCATAGTGCTTAGATCCATTTGAACCATTTTTGAACTTCCCCTCGGGCGGTGAATACCGAATATAAGTAGCTCAACCATAGAATGGTGACCGACCACCGTGTCATCCTCTGCAGTATGACGCCATTCGCAAGCGTTATGGAGAGGCATTGAGTCAGCTACTAGCACTCCCGTTCGCTGTCAGCCTCCCACACCTTGGAACCGCTAATTCATGTGGCACCGCAGTTGACCTCACAAAACTCAACGCACCCCGTTAGAGTCCTCATAACAGGGAAACATTCCTGGGAATACCGGGAACTGGCCCACGTCTTTCCCGTGGCAGGCATCATACTGACTACGGGAGCGACAGGGTCGGACAAATAGTGAGGTACTATGGCATTCATTCACAATGCAGAAACCTTTCCCTTCCCGGCGAAAACGAGCTGTCAATGTATTGTGGTTCCTCAGTGCGTTTAACATCAGTAGGATGTGAAATGTTACCAAACTGCCGAGCAATAAAAAAATCTAGTTGTATTTACTCAGTCTTGTTTCTACGTGAAGTTTTTTTTCTGGAATTCTCTGTGTGATTAGACTAAGGTGACAAAACTCGCGGGGTACCTCCTGATATCGTGTCGGACCTCTTTTTGCCAGGGGTAGTGCAGCAACTCGACGTGGCATGGACTCAGCAAGTCGTTGGGAGTCTAGAGCAGGAATATTGAGCCTTGTGCCTCTATAGCCGTCCAAGGCTGCGAAAGTATAGCCGGTGCAAGATTTTGTTCACGAACTGACCTATCGATTATGTCCCATAAATTTTCGTTGTGATTCATGTCGGGCGATCTGGGCGCATTGTCATCCATTAAAAATTCCATCGCTGTTTGGAACATGAAGTCCACGAATGGCTGCAAATGGTTCCAAGTAGCCGAATATAAGCATTTCCAGTCAAAGATCGGTTCGTTTAGAGAGGAGGACCCTGTCCATTGCACGTAAACACAGCCCACACCAATATGGAACCGCCACCAGCTTGCAAAGTACCTTGCTGACAATTTAGGTCCATGGTTTAGTGGTGGGGTCTGCGCCACACTCTGACCCTACCATCAGCTCTTACCAACTGAAGTCAGGACGCATCCGTCCAGGCGACGGTTTTCCAGCCATCTAGGGTACGACCGATATTGTCACGAGCCTAGGAGAGGGGCTGCAGGCTTTTTTGTGATGTTGGCAAGTTCACTTGGGTCGATTGTCTACTGCCACAGCCCATTAACCGCAAATTTCGCCACAGTGTCCTAACGGATATCTTTGTCGCACGTCCCACATAGATATCTGTAGAGTTGCTTGTCTGTTAGCACTGACGACTCTAAGCAAAAGCTGCTGTTCTCAATCGTTAAGTGAAGGTCACTGCGGTGTTCGTTGTGAGAGGTAATACGTGACATTTATATTCTCGGCACACTCTTGAAACTGTGGATCTTGGAATATTGAATTCCCTAACGATTTCCTCAAACGTGATATAGGCGCAGCGTCTTTGGTTAGTAATCGACACGACCTAGGTCCTGGTTCGAAACCCACCAAATTTTAATTTTGAATAAAAATCATCAACAACGGAGGCCGAAGACTTCCTGCATGAGAAGTCACCCTCATTCTGCCAACGGCCTTGTCGAAGAGGGTGGAGAAGTGGATAGAGGTTCAGTGCAATCTCTTGCCCTTGGGGTGAAAACTATCCCTACATGCAGAAGAATCAGCGATGATCAACAGCATGAGAATGCAGAAGGCATTGGAAACCACTGCATAAAATGCACACAACGTGTCTCCACAGGACATGTGGTCTCCAATTCAAAAGTGTCATGATGATCCCTCCATCGGCAGAATATTCCAGAATAGTCCCCCATTCGGATCTCCGGAAGGGGATTGCCGGGGGCGGAGGGGGAGGTGACCATGAGAAAAAGATTTAATAAGCAACGAAAGCATAACGTTCTGTGTGTCGGGGCGTGGAATATCAGAAGTTTGAACGTAGTAAGGAAAATAGAAAATTTGGAAAGGGAAATGCTAAAGTTCAATCTATATAGTGGGGGCACTGAATTGAAATGGAAAGAACTCAACGATTTCCGGTTAGACGAGTATAGCGTAATATCAACAGCTGCAGAAAATGGTATAACGGGAGTAGGATTCGTTATAAAATGAAAGGTAGAGCAAAGAGAGTGTTACAGTGAACAGTTCAGTGATAGGGTTGTTGTTATCAGAATCAACAGCAAATCAACACAACAATGATAGTTCGGTATACATGCCGCCGTCGCAAGCTGAAGATGAATAGATAGAGAAATAATATGAGGGCACTGAAAGGGTAATGCAGTACATAAATGGCGACGAAAATCTAATACTCCTGGGGGACTGGAATGCAGTTTTAGGGGAAGGAGTAGAAAAAAAGGTTACACGAGAATATGAGCTTGGTACTAGGAATGAGAGAAAAGAAAGACTAATTGAGTTCTGCAATAAATTTCAGCTATTAATAGCGAATAATCTGTTCAGACATCATAAGAGGAGGAGGTAAACATGGAAAAGGCTAAGGGATATGGGAAGATTTCAGTTAGATTACCTCATGGTTCGGCAGAGATTCCGAAATTAGATACTGGGTTGTAAGGCATACCCAGGTGCAGATTCAGATTCAGATCACAATTTATAAATGATGAAGATTAGTCTGAAGTTTAGGAGTGAGGACGTATTAGTAGGCGAAGATGTGGGATACGGAAGTACCAAGGAATAAAGAGATATGCTTGAAGTTCTCTGAGGCTATTGGTATAGCGATAAGGAATAGCTCAGCAGGCAGTTCAGTTCAGAGGAATGGACACCTCTAAAACGGCAGTCACAGAAATACAAGTAGCTCAGGAATGAAACAAATAAGGAGCAGAGGAAAGGTTACGCGAAATGGCTGCTTGGAACTGTAAAGAAATCGAAAAAGAAATGATTATCAGAAGGACTGACATATAGAAAAGTCTCAACTTTCGGTGAAATTAAAAGCAAAGGCGGTAACATTAAGAGCGCAGTGGGAATTCCACTATTAAATGCAGAGGAGGGAGCGGATAGATGGAAAGAGTACATTGAAGCCGGCCGTTGTGGCCGAGCGGTTCTAGGCCCTTCAGTCTGGAACCGTGCGACGGCTACGGTTGCAGGTTCGAATCCTGCCTCGGACATGGATGTGTGTGATGTCCTTAGGTTAGTTAGGTTTAAGTAGTTCCAAGTTCTAGGGAACTGATGACCTCAGATGTTAAGTCCCATAGTGCTTAGAGCCATTTGAACCAGCACATTGAAGGCCTCTACGAGGGGGATGACATGTATGATGTGAGTGAAGAAGAAACTTGATTCGATATAGAAGAGATAGGGGATCAAGTATTAGCATCAGAATTTAAAGACTGAAGGACAGACGATATTGCATCAGAATTTATCAAATCATTGTGAGAAGTGGCAACAAAACCACTATTCACGTTGGTGTCAGTCTGGCGAAACACCATCTGACTTTCTGAAAAATACCATCCACACAGTTCCGAAGACTGCAAGAACTGACAAGTACTAAAATTATCGCACAATCAGCTTAACAGTTCCTCCCTCCAATTTTCTTACAAGAATAATATACAGAAGAATGGGGAAAAATTGAGGATCTGTTTGGCCTTAGGAAAGATAAAGGCACCAGAGAGGCAATTCTAACATTGCGGCTGATAATGGAAGCAAGAGTACAGAAAAATCAAGGCACGTTCATAGGATATGTCGCCCTAAACAGCGTTCGACAATTTCAAATGGTGCAAGATGTTCGAAATACTGAGGAAAATAGTGGTAAGCTATAGGGAGAGACGGACAATATACAACAAGTTCTAGACCAAAGAGGAAATAAGAAGAGTGGAAGTCCAAGAACGAACGTGCTCGGGTTAAAAAGGGTGTAAGACAGGGAAGTATTCTTTCGCCCCTATTGTCCATTGTATACATCGAGGGAGCAATGATGGAAATAAAAGAAAGGTACAAGAATAGAATTAAAATTCAAGGTGAAACGAAATCAAGGGTGTAAGACAGGGAAGTATTCTTTCGCCCCTATTGTCCATTGTATACATCGAGGGAGCAATGATGGAAATAAAAGAAAGGTACAAGAATAGAATTAAAATTCAAGGTGAAACGAAATCAACGATAACATTTGTTGATGACATTGCTATCCTTAGTGGAAGCTAAGAAGAATTACAGGATCTGCTGAATGGAATGAACAGTCTTATGAGTACAGAATATGGACTGAGAAGAAGGAAGAAAGTAACGAGAAGTAGCAGAAAAGAGACAGAGAGAAAGAAGTTGATCTTAAGGATTTCTGCTACCTAGATAGCAAAATAACCTATGACGGACGTTGCAAGGAGACCATCAAAAGCAGATTAGAATTGCCAAGGACGGCATTCCCGATCAAGGGAAATCTACTAGTATCAAACATAGGCCTCAATTTGAGAACGAAATTCCCGAGAATGTACGTTTGGAGCACAGCATTGTATGGCAGTGAAACATGAACTGTGGGAAAACCGGGACAGAAGAGAATTGAATCTTTTGAGATGCGGTGCTACAGACGAATGTTGAAAATTAGATGGACTGATAATGTAAGGAATGAGGATGTTCTGCACAGAGTCGGAGAGGAAAGGAAATTACACTATGTGAACAAAATTATCCGGGCACCTGGCTGAAAATGACTTACAAGTTCGTGGCGCCCTCCATCGGTAATGCTGGAATTCAATATGCTATCGGCCCTCCCTTAGCTTTGATGATAGCTTCCACTCTAGCGGGCATATGTTAAATCATGTACTGGAAAGTTCCGTGGGGAATGGCAGCCCATTCTTCACGGAATGCTGCACTGAGGAGAGGTATCGATGTCGGTTGGTGAGGTTTGGCGCGAAATCGGCATTTCCAAACATCTCAAACGTGTTCTATAGGATTCAGGTCAGGACTCTGTGCAGACCAGTCCATTACAGAGATGTTATTATCGTGTAACCACTCCGCCACAGGCCATGCATGATGGACAAGTGCTCGGTCGTGGTGAAAGATGCAGTGGCCACCCTCGACTTGCTCTCTAACAGTGGAAAGCTAGAAGGTGCTTCAGTGTAGGCCTGTGGTGTGATAGTCCCACCAAACCAGAAGGGATGCAAGCCCTCTCCACACGATTTACTTTACTTAATTTATACGCCATAACACCGCCGCCTCCGAATTTTACTGTTGGCTCTACACATGTTGGCAAATCACGTCCACCGGGCTTTCGCCATACCCACGCCCTGCCATCGGATCGTCACATTGTGTACGGTGATTCGTCACTCCACACAAGGTTTTTTCACTGTTCAATCGTCCAATGTTTATGCTCCTTGCACCAAGCGAGGCTTATGAGCAGCGCTCGGCCACGAAATCCAAGTTTTCTCAACTCCCGCCTAGCTGTCATAGTACTTGCAGTGGTTCCTGATGCAGCTTGGAATTCCTGTGTGATGATCTGGATAGATGTCTGGCTATTACACATTACGACACTCTTCAACTATCGGCAGTCCGACGATGTCAACCTGTACGCTTTTGCGCTGTACGTGTCCCTTCACATTTCCACTTCACCATCACATCGAAAACAGTGGACCTGGGATGTTTAGGAGTGGGGAAATGTCGCGTACAGACCTATGACACAAGTGACACCCAATCACTCTACCACGTTCGAAGCCCATGAGTTCCGCGGACCGCAACATTCTGGTCTCTCACGATGTCTAATAACTACTGAGGTCGCTGATATGGAGTACCTGGCAGTAGCTGGCAGCACAATGCACCTAGTATGAAAAACGTTTGTTTTTGGGGGTGTCTGCATACTATTGATCACATAGTGGATGGAAAATACTAAGAAGAGAAAAGGAATGTGTGATACATGTGTTAAGACATCAGGGAGTAGCTTCCATGATACTACAGGCAGCTGTAGAAGGTAAAAACTGTGGAGGAAGACAGAGATTGGAACACATCCAGCGAATAATGGAGAACGTACGTCGCCATTGCTACTCCGAGATGAAGAGATTGGCACAGGGGAGGACTTCGTGACGGTTGCAAAAAACCACTCAGAAGACTGATGATTCTGATGAATAAATAAATTCCGGAATTGAATGTCCCATGCGTCTAGCCCCAGCTACTAGTCCGCATTCGAAGTCTGTTAATTCACGTCTTGCTGCCACAATCACATGAATCACCTGAGTGCTAATAACAGCTCTGCCAGTGTATTGGTCTCTTATACCTTATATAGGCGACATTACCGACATTCGTAAATGTGGATATCTGACAACTTTTGTCACCTCTGTGTACATTAACACAGGGTAGTTAATATTACTTTGATCCCCAGAAGTAAATAACCGACACGAGGCCTAATAACGAGTGCGGCATGTCTGGCGACTTTAACCTTTAAAAACTGTAGAAGCTTTGGAAGCAGTAACGCTACTGAATCTCGCGAGATATATGTAACTCGAAGCTATACATCGGTTTTCTAGGGATGATATTTGCAGAATTTTGACAGTAAACCACATCATGATACAAAACGCCTTTCTTGTAGCGTATACCAATGGAATTCGTTGGGTGTCTCTTGTGACGCTTTCACGCTTATTAAATGAACCGACACTGGAACACTTATTTCGATCTTCTCTATTTCCCCTGTGAATCTAACCTGGTAAAGATCGCCCCTTATCCAAAGACGGCTGCCGTCAGCGGAAATTTAAAGCAGGAGAAATTTTATATGGCATAAAATCTAAGCACACCCCTTTAACGATGGTGGAAGCTGCAATGAATGTTTTTCCAAATTCGCTCCAACTGACTTCCAGATATCTGACGAACTGCAGATGTATTGGGGCGTCGTGCAGAAGAAAGAGGCACTAAACGACAGTCGTCGGTAGCAAGATGTTCGGGATTCTGTGCGTCGGCTGAAATAACAAAGTTCAGTTCAGAATGCCACTAACCGGCCCTTGTCGAGATTCTGGTGGCGGAGAAAAATATAGAAACACCAAAAACACAACATATTGCGATGTAGGAAAACCGTTCGCATTCAAATTTTCCAGTCGTCTCTGAACGTATAAATACATACCCAGTATAGTTTATCCTGTATGGTTTATAAGAAAATCTCATACCATTCTTCCTGCAGAACAGTGGCAAGTAGCGCCGTAACGGTGATGGAAGTGGGTAACGATCACACGCTCCTCTCCCCGAAGGCTCAATAGGTATGGATCTGTTGATTATGGTAGATAGGGTAGACGTGACTATTCATCATCGTGCTCGCAAAAGCAATTCTGGACGATTCGAGCTATGTGAACAGGGGCCCATCACAGCATCATCACTGGGAAAACAAACGATGTACGTCGGGGTGGTGACAATCAGCCGAAATGGCCACCTAATTCTTGACAGTGCTGCGATCTTACAAAGTATCCATTGCCCATGGAATACCACGATGTTGATGCCCAAATCATAACCGGAGGCCCGCCATGTTTCACTCTTGGGACGCTAAACTCTACACTAAATTGGAAACATAATGCAACAAGATTCATTCGACCATACTACTTTCTTCCACTGCTCCACAGCCCAAGTTCTATAGTTTTGGTACCATGTTTTCCTGTTACGGTCATTTCTATCTACATCTACATCCATACTCCGCAAGCCACCTGATGGTGTGTGGCGGAGGGTACTTTGAGTACTCGGTTCTCCCTTCTATTCCAGTCTCGTATTGTTCGTGGAAAGAAAGATTGTCGGTATGCCTCTGTGTGGGCTCTAATCTCTCTGATTTTATCCTCATGGTCTCTTCGCGAGATATACGTAGGAGGGAGTAATATACTGCTTGACTCCTCAGTGAAGGTATGTTCTCGAAACTTCAACAAAAGACCGTACCGAGCTACTGAGCGTCTCTCCTGCAGAGTCTTCCACTGGAGTTTATCGATCATCTCCGTAACGCTTTCGCGATTACTAAATGATCCTGTAACGACGTGCGCTGCTCTCCGTTGGATCTTCTCTGTCTCCTCTGTCAACACTATCTGGTACAAATTCCACACTGGTGAGCAATATTCAAGCAGTGGGCGAACAAGTGTACTGTAACCTACTTCCTTTGCTTTCGGATTGCATTTCCTTAGGATTCTTCCAATGAATTTCAGTCTGGCATCTGCTTGACCGACGATCAACTTTATGTGATCATTCCATTTTAAATCACTCCTAATGCGTACTCCCAGATAATTTATGGAAGTAACTGCTTCCAGTTTCTGACCTGCTATATTGTAGCTAAATGATAAGGGATCTTTCTTTCTATGAATTCGCAGCACCTTACACTTGTCTACATTCAGATTCAATTGCCATTCCCTGCACCATTTGTCAATTCGCTGCAGATCCTCCTGCATTTCAGTACAATTTCCCATTGTTACAACCTCTCGATATACCACAGCATCATCCGCAAAAAGCCTCAGTGAACTTTCGATGTTATCCACAAGGTCATTTATGTATATTGTGAATAGCAACGGCCCTACGACACTCCCCTGCGGGACACCTGAAATCACTCTTACTTCGGAAGACTTCTCTCCATTGAGAATGACATGCTGTGTTCTGTTATCTAGGAATTCTTCAATCCAATCACACAATTGGTCTGATAGTCCATATGCTCTTACTTTGTTCATCACTGATGAGTGGTCTTGGTATTCCAGTTCGCCATGCAATTCCCTAGTTCTGGAGATCCTTTCTTGTTGTTTTGTTGCTGACAAGTTTCGCCAGTGCTAAGTTCATCTCTGCAGCGAATTTTACAGCTATCATGTCCTATTTTTAATCACAATCTTTCACTGACCATGCGCCACGATCATTGAACACGAAATTCCGTCTGCTTTGTGACTTAGCGGATGATGTTTTTAAGATTTTCCTGTTTGCCGTATAAATCTTCCACATGATACCTCTTGAAACACCAAGCAATTCGTCTATCTTGCTTACAGAAGCACGCACCATACGAGCACCAACAACTTTCCTATAGCTCTGACATAATGCACTCCCAACTACACAGAACTCTGTTGTGATCACGACCGACACGTGCGCAACATTTTGAGAACACTGCTCAGGCACAGTTCGTGTTCAAATACACCAGCACAGACTGCAGGCTTGGCTAGCGTCTCCATTTATGTCAAAGCAAGCATTTCTCGCGTGTTTCCATGTAGTCGTCCGTTCCTCTATGTCGGTAGCCTGGCACCTAAAGGACGACATGTGTTGAAACATCTTTTTGTTACGCTGCCTTTGTTCTTACTAACAAAGGAACCTCCCCATCGCACCCCCCCCCCCCCCCCATCAGATTTAGTTATAAGTTGGCACAGTGGATAGGCTTGAAAAACTGAACACAGATCAACCGAGAAAACAGGAAGAAGTTGTGTGGAACTATGAAAAAATATGCAAAACATACAAACTGAGTAGTCCATTCGCAAGATATGCAACATTTAGGATAATGTGAGGTCAGGAGCGCTGTGGTCCCGTGGTTAACGTGAACACCGGCGGAACGAGAGATCCTTGGTTCAAGTCTTCCCTCGAGTGAAAAGTTTATTTTTTTATTTTCAGACAATTATCAGAGTTCAGACACTCACACATAATCAACTTCGCTCTCCAAAATTCCAGGGCATGTTCAGATTTTCTTGGACATATGCAGGATTTGACGGTCTACAAACGGAAAAATTTCAAAACGTTAAAAACATATGTTGTGACAGAGCGCAGAGAAAACTGTGCGACTGTGAAGCTGTTGCATTCATTTGTTGCAGTTTATGTGACACACTCTTATGTTTTCATCACTTTTTTTGGAAGTGATTAACACGTCCACAAGAAAACCTAAATCGGGCACGGCAGATGATCTTTTCCACATTCGCCAAGTGTGCAAGTTAGGTAGGTTGACAACATATTCCTGTCATGTGACGCACATGCCGTCACCAGTGTCGTACAGAATATATCAGACGTGTTTTCCTGTGGCGCAATCGGTTGACCTATGACCTTGCGATCAAATGTTTTCGGTTCGCATTGGAGAGACACGTCCTTTCGTTTACTAATCGCACGGTTTTGCGGTGCGGTCGCAACACACAGACACTTAACTTATTACAGTGAACAGAGACGTGAAAGAACGAACGGACAGATGATAACTTTGCAAAAATAAAGTAAGTAAACTTTTCGCTCGAGGTAAGACTTGAACCATGGACCTCCCGTTCCGCAGCTCCTCACGCTAACCACGGGACCACGGCACTCCTAACCTCAGATTATTCTTGTTGTTGCCTATCGTGCGCATGGACTACTCAGTTTGTATATTTTGCTTATTTTTTCAAAGTTCCACCCAACTTTTTCCTGTTTTCTCGATTGATCTGTGTTCAGTTTTTCAAGGCCCATCCACTATGCCAAATTATAACTAAATTTGAGGGGGGTGCGATGGGGAAGTTCCCTTGTAAGAAATCTATGAGTTTGCTTCAAATACGTGCCTTACAGTGTCCACAGCGTTTGTGCTAGCCACGCCCTACACTATGGCAGCAACTGCTCTGAACGGATTTACATTCATCACACACCACTTCGCTGATGGCAGGAGCTATCTCGCCATAATTTCTTGGCACAAGTAATTTACCACTGCGATGTAATAGAGTGCTTATATTCTTCGCAAGAATGGAGGTGTGAGGGTGGAGTGGAGGGGTTCGTTGAACCCGGCGAGAGCAGCGCATCATGGCGCCACCCCCACCCCCGGCTGAGTGGTGCGGCGGCTGCTGGCGCCGCATTGATCTGTCTGGCCCTCCCACGCACCAACAACGCCGCGCCGACTACTCGATCCGCGCCAGCGCCTATCTGGCGCCTGCCCGTGACTCATCTCGCGCACTGTGACATTTACCACACATCGCGCCGTCGCCATTACACTCGCAGTTCTGTATCCCAGTTCACTGATTGTCTTCTAGTTCGGTGAAGCAAGCAATCGCTTCGTTCTCATAATCATGTCAGGTCCGCATCAAATATTCGCACGGCCGGTGATTTTCAGCGGTATTTTACACAGAGGTAACAAAATTCATGGGACAGCAATATGCCTATTTACGTATGGCAATAGTATCTCGCAAACAAGGTGTAAAAGGGCAGTGTATTGGCTAGGCTGTCAATTTTACTCAGGCAATTCATGTGATAAGGTTTCCGACGTGACTACAGCGCCGACCAGTGTGGCCGAGCGGTTCTAGGCGCGTCAGTCTGGACCCGCGCGACCGCCACGGTCGCAGGTTAGAATCCTGCCTCGGGCATGGATGTGTGTGATGTCCTTATGTTAGGTTTAAGTAGTTCTAAGTGTAGGGGACTGATGACCTCCGATGTTAAGTCCCATAGTGCTCAAAGCCATTTGAAACATTTATTATTATTATTATTATTTTTTACTACAGACTGCAACTGACAGATTGTCAACGCGGAATGGCAGCTAGAGCTAGCACTAAGCACTCCGTCTTCAGGCCACAAGTGGCCCAACGGGACCATCCGACCGCCGTGTCATCCTCAATTGAGGATGGGGATAGGACGGGCGTGTGGTCAGCACACCGCTTTTCCGGTCGTTATGATGGTTTTCTTTGACCGGAGCTAGAGCTACACTCAAGGGAAATTCCATTTTGGAAATCGTTAAGGAATTCAATATTCCGAGATTCACAGTGACCAGGGCGTGCGGAGAATCGCACTTTTCGAGCATTACCTCTCACCACGGACAGCGCAGTGGTTGACGGCCTTCACTTAACGACCGAAAGGAGCGGCGTTTGCATAGTGTTGTAGGTTTTATCAGACAAGAAACACTGCGTAAATAGCCGCAGAAATTAATGTGGGACGTACGAAGTTCGTATCAGTTAAGGCAACGTAAATATGGGGATCTGAAACAGTGTGCCCAGTAAATGGTAAGAAAAACAATACCGAATAAACACAGAACAACCTTCAGCCTGAACTTTACCCTCCACACCGTGCAGGTTAAACGGCTGGGAGCATTCGAGCCCTTATATCATTTTGAAAGAGGCAAAATCGCAAATCTTTTGACCTCACTACACACTTCCACCAGATAATATCCAGTTCCTGTGTCGTAGGACCCACTGAAGACGTGTAGCTTTATGTACCGTTGTTGCAAATGACTTTTTGCAAGGTACTCGTCTCAAAATCTCGGTTGCATGGAGTTCTCTTTCCAATGTTAGCCCGGAAACTGGTTAAAATACAATGAGTTGACAAGTCATGGGATAGCAATATGCAAATATACATATGGCGGTAGTATCAAGTACACAAAGTATAAAGGGGCAGTGTCATTTGTATTCAGGTGATTCATGTGAAAAGGATTCCGACGTGATTATGGCGGCACGACGGGAATTAACGGACTCTGAAAGTGGAATGGTAGATGGAGCTAGACGCAAGAGATATTCCATTTCGGAAAGCATTAGAGTATTCCGAGATCCACAGTGTCAAGAGTGTGCCGAGAATATAATTTCACGCATTACATCTCACCACGGGCAATCCAGTGGCCGACAGCCTTCACTTAATGACCGAGAGCAGCGCCGTTTGTGTAGGGTTGTCAGTGCTAAGAGTCAAGCACGTTCGTCAGGACTTTCAAAAATAAGGAAGTTGTGTTGATATATATTATGCCCAAAAATAATAACTTCCGAGAAATAGAAAGATTTGATGATTTCGATATTTTGCAGGTAGGCTATATCTGAGGAGGGAAGTCCTTGCTATGGCGGTGCTCCAGTGGTATGACACCCACGTTCGAATCATAGTTAGTTTCCTCGCCTTACATGGTGATAATCTCAATTTTGTACGCAGTGGTTGAGAGTACACTGAAATACCTCTAGGTGTTTCCTTATATATCCTACTGAAATCAGTGCGCAAGTGGCTGCGAGGTGTTTGGTTTGCTTAGTTTTGCTGTGCATATTTCCAATGTTGTTCTGCTATGAGTTGCGGTTTTGCAATAGATGACCTGAAAGAGCAGCGTGTCGGTAAAAAGTTTTGCTTTAATCTTGGGAAAACTGCAATAGAAAAGCACCAAATGTTGAAGTACACCTTTGGAGACATCGCTTTAGATCGGACATAAGACTTACGACTGGTTTAACGGTTCCGAAATCGACTGATGATAACTACCGTTCGGGTCGGCCGCCAAATGGCGTCCCACCGAAAAATGTTCACAAAATGGGGAATTAGATTTTGCTATATCGTAAGCATACCATCCAAGACCTCTGTAACACCTTAGGAATAAATTTTGGTACTTGAGAGCATTTCTTTCAAAAGAATTCAGCTTGAGAAGGATTGCGGCGAGTTCGATGCAACAATAGTTCCTTGATGATCAGAAGAAACATATCGTGGAGGAACTAAAACGAATGCGTCAAGACCATGTAATATTTCTTTCAAAGATTCTCATTTGTGACTTAAGTTGGGATTATGACTATAGACCTGAAATTAAGCAGCAGTCGTCGCAATGGAACAGTTCTCCTTCACCATGGCCAAAAATGCTCGAGAAGTCATGAGTAACATCATCACCAGGTCCCTGTTTCATATATACGAGGGCTATTCGGAAAGTAAGGTCCGATCGGCGCGAAATGGAAACCGCTGCGAAAATCAAAAATGTTTTGTCTGCAACAGTTAACTACACCTTCCAATTACTTCTCTACGTAGTCGCCGGTCCAACTTTCCAACACGCTTATCATAGAAGGCAGGCGCCTGTGCCTTTCGTGAATTCTCTACGCTAGTCCATAGTTCGTCGACTGGGCCAAAATGTTGTCGTCATAGCCCGCGGTTCATGTGAGCAGAGATGGAAAAACTCATGGGGAGCCAACTACGGGCTGTATTGTGGATAATCAAATACTTTCCAGCGAAAACGCTGCAGGATCATCTTCATCGGTCCTGAACATTGTAACCGGCTGCAGACATCAGGCGAAAGTCTCAGCAGGCCCTCATACTTGGCGCGAGACACCGTTTTCTGGGCACCTTTACGTGCGATCGTCGGGCATACTAGAGACACTAGCCAACACAAGTGCAAAGTTTCATCGGATTTTCACTCGGTTTTCAATTCACTCCCGACCAGACCTTGCTTTCCGAATAAACCCTGTATATATACCTCGAGGGGAGCAACTTTTGTTGAAGACAAAGTGTTCGCTGAAGCTTCCCAGAGACGTCGGGGTTCTTTGGTATTGCAGTTACCGCAGCTTCTCTGTTTGACAGTGTCTGTATGGTTGTCCCTCTGACATGCATGCATGTCTGAGGGAATAGACACTGCTGACGATCGACAGCCGTATTACATTATGAAGTGTATTCGCAAATTATTTAATCTTTTCGTAATATTCTTGTGTTCACCGGACCTGAGACAACGAGATTCCAGCGAACTAGCAAGGTCTGTTGACCAGGTGTGCAGCATACTGCCTGTCCCAGTAAATGAATTGGTAAGAGTGAATTTCAACAACAACAACAACAACAACAAAAACTACCTAAGAATGAATGCCTTTAAGTGAAGAAATATATTTTTAGAAGGCTAATCAGTAACTTCAATTGTGCCTGTCCTACCGTATTTTACGACTCGAAGATAGGAAACACACAGTGCTTACTCCCTGCAGCCTCTTAAAAACATAACCAGTTTTAAACGTTTCAAAGAGTCTGAAATCCATTGCACATACAGACTATCTCAGGAGGAATGGTCAGTATTCAGGGTATGACAGGAGCGATCATTCTAAACAAGAAGTCTAGTGAATATGGACTCTAAATGCGTACCTTAAGATCTATGAGCACTTCTTCATCTTCGATAATTTGAAACGAACCTCTTCTACTTCAGACTTCCTACTTTCTATATTTTGGAGATGACATGAACCAAAAAAAGAATAAAGTATATCTAGTAAACAGGGCTCCAAAATGAATTCGTTAAGAGCCATGAGCACTTGTTCAGTAGAAGAGAAGTGTTTCACAGTAGCGAAGATAAATAGATCTTAAAGTATGCACTTTAGAGACCATCTTAAATGGACATTTTATTCTTGTTTTGGTCCATACCACCACCCATCAAAATATGGAAAGCAAAGAGCTTACAGTAGAAGAGGTCTGTTGCATAGTATCGAAGATGCAGGTGATTATAGCTCTTAAGTTATGCAGTTTAGAGTCCGTATTTAACAAACTTTTTTGCTTCGAATGATCGTTTCTGTCATGTCCTTGAATATTGACCGTCCGCCTGGGATGTATATACAGGGTGATTGTAATTAAAGCTAAACTTTCAAAACGCTGTAGAAGTAACATCACTGGTCTCAATGAGGTCAAATTGCAACGGAATATTATCGGAGAAGGGAGGAACACGTAGGGCATTAGAAAAAGAATAGTGCGAAAATTGATCAATAGATGGCGCTTTACGTGTCAGGATACCTAAATGATAACGTCTGTCATGCTCACGGCCAAGTGAAGTTGGTACCAACACGCCGGGTACACGCCTTTTCCTCCTTTCGCGTTTGAGACGTTCGCCATGACTGTCTCAATCCAGGAATGCGCTCTGCTTGTAATGCTGCATTACAGGTATGATGACTGTGCTCACGTCGCTCTGCAGAAGTTCCGGACACTGAAGTGTTTGAAGAAAGGCGTTCATCAGATGACTGCTTTGGTCTGGACAAAATGGTTCGGAAATTCGAAAAGACGGGTTCTTTTGCTGTGCAACCTGGTAGAGGGAGGAGACGAATTGACTGACGTCAGTGGAAGCAGTGGCCACAGCAATGCAGGAGGAGACGAGTGGTGGTGTGCACGGAGAATGCCCGAATATTGGGCATACCCATCACCACGGTGCATAAAATCCTTCGAAACATCCTTCTTTGTTAGCCATTCGAAATTACCCATGTGCACGAGATGCTTCCTGTTGACCTGCCAGTAAGTGAGGTCTTTGCTTTAGAATTTCTTACTCTCACGGAAGTGGACAATGATTAGCCTTGGAAGATTTTGTGGACAGACGAAGCCAACGTCCGCATGACAGGATATGTCAATACACAAAATTGTCGAATATGGACAACGGAAAATCCACACGCAAATCAACCAGTACCACTTCATCCTGAAAAGGTCACTGTGCGGTGCGAGTTTACGGCATCCTTTATTATAGCGCTATAGTTTTTCGAAGAGACAGGTGCTTCCCGGTCCTGTTACCTGTACCGTCACTGGCAAGCTCTTTGCGTGTATTTTACGCAACCAAATCATTCCAGCGCTCCAACAGCGTGGATGTGTGGATGGGATCATTTTCATTCAAGATGGCACACCTGCGCACATTGCAAATCCAGTTAAGCAGCTGCTGAAGCGCCATTTCGGAAATGATAGAATTATCAGCCGCCATTTGCCTACAGCCTGGCCGTCCCGACCACGTGATCTTAAGTTGTGTGATTTCTGTTTGTGGGGCTATCTGAAAGACTTTGTGTTCAGTGTTCCGACTGCAAACCTTGCTGCACTGAAGGCACGCATTGCGCAACACATTCTGAACGTGACCCCGGAAACACTTCGATCATTTGTGGAACATGCTGTTTCTCGATTTCCAACTTGTTGCAGAAAACGGTGGGCAGCACATTAAGCGTGTTTTGCGCCAGTCACACGGAAATTAATAACCCGATTGATGCCTTTTATGCGTCTTTTGGCCGCAGGACAATTAAAAACCGATGTGATTGATGCTTTTTATGCGGTTTTTGGCCTCAGGACAATTAAAAACCGAAGTGAGTGATGCTTTTTAGGCGGTTTTCCACCTCAGAATACTTAAAAACCGATTTCTCCCATCCGATGGGATATGACCTGGTCCTGGTGGATGATCTTACGTAACAGTATCACACTTGTAGACCCATGCACACTGAGTAGTACAGTTTGCTTAACGCCAAACGTGCAGTTTAGGAATTGTTGTATGATTCGTTTGTCATTTGTAGTAGACTACTACTAAATTATGATGATTACAGCGCCATCTATTGCTACATTTTGTAACTATTTCTCTTTCTTCTGCCATAAGTTTTCCCCCTTCCCCAATAATATTCCGTTGCAATTTGACGTCATTCTGACCAGTGGTGTTATTTCTATAGCAGTTTGATAGTTCAACTTTAATTACAATCACCCTGTATATTGTGACATTATTCATAACGAGTTTTAAGACCTTTAAGGGAGGGCACGAGAAGAAAAACTCAACAGAAGCGGCCCAGGAACGACGGGGTACTCCACTATAATACTTTACGACTGCACAGGCCCTACGGTAACCAGGAATCCTTGACTAAAATTCAGATGATAGCCTACGTGACTTCTATCTCTACCAAAAGATGAAAATCAAATTGAAAGGTCGAATTTCTGATAAAGTGAAGGAGATTCAAGCGGAATTGCTGAGCGTAGTAAGCATCCAAGCAAAAATAAATAAATAAATAAAATCTTTCAGAATGCTTTTCAAAAGTGGCAGAATCTGTGTATTCATTCCCAATGAGACACTTTGCAAGTGCTAAGCTCTAGATGAGACGTAACAGTTTTAATTAATATATTTCGGCGACTTTTGGGTACCACTTAGTACTTAACGAGCTGTCCGTAACTGTAGCTGTACTTATATAATTCAAGCATGTTAGAGTTTTAACTGAAATTTGAATAAGCATGTTGCACCAAAAGTAATATCCATAATGAGCAGAGAAAATGGCTCGCTTACGCTGAAAACGGCAGCCGGCTGGTAACGAGACCTCTACAATGCATTGCGGGCCGGCATTCTCCCATTTCCACAGGCGCCACGATTAGTAATGAAGCGCTGTGTAGCGAGCAGCGTAAAGTGCCGGCCATTTACATTGGAGAGGGCCGGCTATGTTCATTCACGTCCCAGGAGGTGTGGCCACGCCTCCTTCACTCTGCTGTCCGTGGCATGGCGCGCCACAGCCTTTTAGCATATCGCCCTTTAAAGCCGCGCGAGCAGCTGCAATATTGTAAACGCGCTCTGTCGCCTGCTGCGTTTACACCGGTGAGCGCAGCTTCCAAGCGCTTGCTACGTTTCTGCGCGGTGAAAGCATTCCCATCATAAAACATCCATCTCGTAAAGTACCGCGATACAGAAACCATTTCAACAGCACAGTTTCTCAACACTTGCATCTACAAAACTAAATTCACTGTTACGCTGCAGAGATGAGGCTGGAGTCCAAGATAGACTAATGCGCCAAAACACTATGACCGGCTGTTTTGTCCAGCTTTGGAACGCAATGCACTAGTGATTTTGCGCGACATGAATCGACAAACTTCGTAGGTTTCTGGAAGTATGTGGGAGCACATGCCTACGAACAAAAAAAAAAAAAAAAAAAAATGGCTTTGAGCACAATGGGACTTAACATCTGTGGTCATCAGCCCCTTGAACTTAGAACTAATTAAACCTAACTAACCTAAGGACATCACACACATCCATGAAAGAGGCAGGATTCGAACCTGCGACCGTAACGATCGCGCGCTTCCAGACTGTAGCGCCTAGAACCGCTCGGCCACAACGGCAGGCTGCCTACGAACAGGTCAGTAATTCCCGTAAATTAAGTACCTGTGGTTTGTGGACGCGAAGCAGGCGCCAGATTGCCTTGCAGAAGCGTTCCATCTGGTTCAGATTAGACGAATTTAGTGACCTTTTGGCCGTCAATGTTAGGTCACTCCCATGCTTCTCTCAAACCACTGCTGGCCGGAGTGGCAGAGCGGTTCTAGGCACCACAGTCTGGAACCGCGCGGCCGCTATGGTCGCAGGTTCGAATCCTGCCTCGGGCATGGATGTGTGTGATGTCCTTAGGTCAGTTACGTTTAAGTAGTTCTAAGTTCTAGAGGACTGATAACCTCAGAAATTAAGTCCCATAATGCTCAGAGCCATTTGAGCCAGTTTTGAACCTCTCAGACCACTGTGTCATGACTGAAGCTTTAGGGCAGGGGCAGTTGTCCTCCAGGAAAATGGCATTGCCGTCGAAGAAGACATCAAGCATGCAGAGACTCCTGGAGTCTGCAATAATGTACGCAACGTATTGTCCAAAGAACGAGGCCCCATGTCAACTGGTGCCTCACTGTCTAATCATCGCCTACCACGACAGCATCGTCTTAGTCAGATCCGGCAGCGCCGGAACTGTATATGTTTAAGCTCAACTGAAAATTGAGATGTGATGGATTTTGTTGTAGCCTTCAGTCTGCAGACTGGTTTGTTGCGGCTCTCCACGCTACTCGATCTTCATACCTGAATAACTACTTCAACATACCTCCTTCTGACTCTCCCTACTGTATTCATCTCTTGGTATCCCTCTACGTTTTTCAACCCCCATACTTCCCTCTAATATTAAATTGGTGATCCCATGACGTCTCAGAATGTTCAAATGGTTCAAATGACTCTGAACACTATGGGACTTAACTTCTAAGGTCATCAGTCCCCTAGAACTTAGAACTACTTAAACCTAACTAATCTAAGGACATCACACACATCCATGCCCGAGGCAGGATTCGAACCTGCAACCATAGCGGTCGCGCGGTTCCGGACTGTAGCGCCTAGAACATCTCAGAATGTGTCTAATCAACCGATCTCTTCTTTTAGTCAAGTTGTGTCACGAATTTCTAGTCATTTGAATTCTATTCAGTACCTCCACATCAGTTACTACATCTAACCGGTCTAATTTTGAACATTCTTAAATAGCACCTCTATTAAAACTCTCTATTCTTTTCTTGGCTAAATTGTTTTCACGTTTTCACGTTGCATACATGGCTACACTCTGGACAAATACTTTCACGTAAATCTATATTTGATGATAACATTTTTTTTCTACGTCTTATATCCCTTCTACTTCGGTCATCATCAGTTATTTTGCTTCCCAAGTAGAAAAACTCATCTACTACTCACTAACCGGTGGGACGTTACAACAAGTCAGTCCATTCACCGGGTATCCTCTTGTGTCCAAAGACTTGGAGCTCATAGCACTTGGTCCACCAAAATGTTCATGAGCCACAATGTTTCTGAGTGCATTACATATTCCCACCCCTTCCCGTCAGAGGGTTCGTCCAGATTTGAGTGTAATCATTGTCTTTGTGTAAAAGTGCCATTTCTGTTCGTCTCATTGCATATTTGTTTCAGTTGCCATCTGTATTATACTGTAATAGTTCCTTCTATGTATGGTCCAAATTTCGTCGATTTATGTCACTTTCGTCCTTAACTTTCGCACATCAGCGCAGTTCTCACGATTCACTTAGCGCGTACGCCATCCTTGCTCTCCGCCCCCTCCATCTCTAGGTTAACTGCCGACTGGGGTGAGAGGAAGGGTATCCGACCTCAAAATTAAACTAAAAAAGAAAAATGACGAAAAAAGAGGACGAGGTAAACGCTGTGAAAGAGGTAGTTGAATGAAGTAACAGCATCACATTTTGTCTCGTGTATCTCTACCTAAGTGCCGAGATCAACAAGTAATACGTCGCATGATGTACATAAAACTAATGTCCTTCACTACAAGAATAAACGACAGGCTCAAAAACACCAATCATCGATTACTTTAATAACGTATGTATTTTTGAAAGTGGTTGAAGTATTTGTGGTAATGTCGACCTTCCACATACAGCGGTCAAGCTTCTGTCAGAGCGTGCGTGTTGCTCCATGTCGATTAACCAGGTTTCGGGCCTGACGCGCTTGTACTGGGTTCGACGTGCGAGCTGAATGCTGGTTCTGGAGTTGGTATAAGCGACACTATTGTGCTGTTCTTTAGCACTTAGCGTGTCTGTATAAAAAATGACTTTTTATGGTTTGACGGGCATTTGCAAAAATTGTGTAAGTTGTTACGTAGAACCGAATGAAATTTATAACTAACCAACTAACACCTATATCATTAAGCAGCAACAGAAATTGGGAATGCGGTTAAGTGTTAGCGAAAAAATTTGCTTCGCACTTATAAAGATTTCATTCACTAGAACTTGTACGTCTTATTAACACTGAAACTATGTCTCGATTTCGTTCATTCTCCTGTTGGCAAAGGAGGCATTTGCCCAATATCATTGCTTTTCTCTGTTCTTATTGATGAGGACTAACTCAAAGAACAAAACTAAAAAAAATGGGTCAGTAAGTATGGATGAAACTAGGACGAAATTCTCGATGACTGTGACAACTGAGTTAAATAAAAGGGTGTCGAACAACAGTGGAATGTAATAAAGAAAGAAATTACGCCTTAGACACTGGATGTATGGAGCAGTCGATCAACACGATAAAGCTCTGCGTAGATAGTAGCATCACGGAGTATGTTCAGGATAACATCTTGAATTTTTGTAGTCATGTCTTCCTCAGTTGCGTGTAATATTACGGTATACTGATAAGTTTTACTTTATGGACCGTCTGACTACAACTAAATGAAACACAATTGTCGTGCCATACGCGTTTCGCCTTTATTTTCTGCAAGGCATCTTCAGTGGCCTGGAATATGTACATACTTTTGCTATTTAGTTTACGTTTTTGTAAATGTACCTATAGGTTATAAACGGTTCTGGTGGTTGGTTTTTACTATTATGTAGTAATATTTTGAACTGCACTTACAGGATGCGTGTATGATTTTCTACATATTACGCTACTGTTGCATTTTTGGTGTTGTTCCTCTTCTTATAAATGCCACTTTGCGGTTTTTTCCCCACATTTCACAGCAAGTGTTCATTTCCTAGTGCTGTGAAATTTGGGGAAAAAAACCTCAATAGTATGTACAGGATATGATAATACTTTTTTAGTTGAAAGTTTCAGTTTATTCTGATGCTTTTTTAAGGTTAATTTTTTGGGTCCTATGAATTGCATTTGCACTTTTATGGAATTTTATAACGCATTACGAAAATGTCCTGCTTGAGTTACGTTTGATTCGGAAAAAACCAGTGCTGAGAATGTAAATAACGTAACACAAGTAGAACTCCGTGGCGCTATTGTCCCGTAGAACACTGTCGACTAACAGCTGGTTCATCCATTTCCTAATGCGTTACTAGACACCACAATGAAGAGGATAGGTGGTCAAAAGACAAATGGCCAAACTGTTATGTCCGCTTTCCAAATCATAACAACAATCTACCTTGCAAATAGCTTCTCACTTTTGCTTACGAGTCTCAGTGGAACTCTTTCCAGTCCTTCCAGCAATGCAAATTTCTTGGTAGCACTGGCCAAAGACTCATTATTCCCGCGTTGAAGTGGTCACACTGACCATCAATCCATCCAACCTAAGAGTAAATAGTGTCTTGAGAAGCACAGCTTTCCCAATGATGACTAACGGTAAGACACATGTTCGAGGACTTCGACCTGTGTCAACGAAGCACGGAGAAAATCCAATGACGTCACAGGAAAAGTGTGAGGGCTCATGTCTCATAGCAGACTTATTCAGTCTTCAACTGTAAATTTTCTTCCGCCTTGACAATCACATCAACAAGTTCTAGCTTTTTGGATAAGATATAAAAATTTCATCAGTTTAAACAGCAAACCAACACCGACAACGATAGTTCAGGTAGACATGCCGACGTCGCAAGCAGAGGATGAAGAGACAGAAAAAGTTTATCGGGTAATTCAGTACGTAAATGGAGATGAACATCTAATGATAATGGGGGCTGGGACGGGATTGTAATGGAAGGAATAGAAGAAAGGGTCCCGGGGGGAACATGGGCTTTGTACTAGGAATGAGAAAGAAGAAAAGCAAATTGAGTTCTGCAATAAATGTCACGTGGTAACACCCAATAATCTGTTGAAGAAGCTCAAGAGGAGGGGGTATACTTCGAAAACAACTAGAAACATGGGAAAATCTCAGCTTGTCAAACAAAGATTTCGAAATCATATATTGGTAAAGCGTACCCAGGGACAGAGACGCAGATCAAAATTGAGCAATCATGAAGAGTAGAGTGAAGTTTAAGAGAGTCAGCCGGAAGAATTAGTGTGACAGGAGGTGGGACACTAAAATACTGAGGAATGAGACAAGATGTTGTACAGACAAACATACTGTAGGTACAAGGAAGGTAACTGCGAAGAAACAGAAGAAATACTTCAGTGCATCGATGAAAGAAGAAAGCACAAAAATGTTCACGGAAAAACAGGAATCCAGCGGTATTATAAATCACTTAGTAATAAGTAAGCAGGAAGTGCAGGAAAGCCAAGGCTAAATGAATGCGGGAAAAAATGTGAAGAAATTGAAAAAGAAATGATCGTCGGAAGGACAGACAATGCATACAGGAAAGTCAAAACAATCTTTGGTGAAACTGGAAGCAAGGACGGTAACATTAAGAATGCAATGGGAATTCCATTGCTAAACGCAAAGGAGAGAGAGGACAGAGGGAAAGAGTGCATTGAGGCCTCTGTGAAGGGAAGGATTTGTCTGTTCATTTGTTATAAAAATAAATTGGAGTCAATACGGAAGGCATAGGGTATCCAGTATTAAAATTATTTAAAAGAGTTCTAGAAGACCTATACCAGATAAGGCAGAAGGGATAGATAACATACATCGATTTCATAAAAACATTGGGGGAACTGGCAGCCAAATGATTATTCAGTTTAGTGGTTACAATGTTTGAGACTGGAGACGTGCCATGAGACTTTCGGAAAAAATCATCCACACGATTGGGAAGATAACGAGGCCCGATAAGTGGAAGAACTATCGCACAATCAGCTTCACAGCTCATGCATCCAAGCTGCTGACAAGAATAATGTTCAGAAGAGAGGGAAAGAAAATTAAGAATCTGTTACATGGCGATCAGTTTGGCTTTGGGAATGTTAAAGCACCAGAGAGGCAGTTCTGCCATAACGTTTGATAATGAAAGTATGACTCAAGAAAAATCAAGACACGTTCATAGGATTTGACGAACTAGAGAATGCGTTCCAGAATGTAAAATGGGGCAAGATGTTCAAAATTCTTAGAAAAGTAGGAGTAAGCTATAGGGAAAGATGGGTAATATACAATATGTAGAAGACCCAAGAAGGGAGAATATGGTTGGATGAACAAGAACGAAGTGCTCAGATTAAACAGGATGTAAGAGAGGGGTAAATCTTCGCTTGTACTGTTTAATCTGTACATCGGAAAGCAATGACGGAAATAAAGGAAAGATTCAAGGGTCTGGTAGAAATTCAGGGTGAAAGGACATGGGTGACAAGATTCGCTGTTGACATTGCTGCTCAAATGGCTCTGAGCACTATGCAACTTAACTACTGAGGTCATCAGTCACCTAGAAATTAGAACTAATTAAACCTAACTAACCTAAGGATATCACACACATCCATGCCCGAGGCAGGATTCGAACCTGCGACCGTGGCGGTCGCTCGGTTCCAGACTGTAACGCCTAGAACCGCACGGCCACTATGGCCAGCGACATTGCTGTCCTCAGTGATAGTGGAGAAGAATTACAGAATCTGTTGAATGAAACGAACAGTCTATTGGCTACAGAAAATGGATTGAGAGTAAATCGAAGAAAGACGAAAGTAATGAGAAGCTGCAGAAATGAAAGCAGCGGGAAACTTAACATCGTAATTTGTGATCACGAAGTAAAGAAAGTTAAGGAATTCTACTGCCTAGGCAGCAAAATAATTCATGTCAGAGGTAGCAGGGAGGACATAAAAAGCAGACTAGCTCTGGCAAAAAAGGCATTCCTGACCACGAGAAGTCTACTGGAATCAAACATAGGTCTTAATTTGAGGAAGAAATTTCTGAGAATGTGCGTTTGGAGCACTGCATTGTACGATTGTGTATCGTAAACACTGGCAAAACCGGAACACAAGAGATTCGAGATGTGAGGCTACAGACAGATGTTGAAAATTAGATGGACCGATAAGATAAGATATGTGGAGGTTCTTCGCAGAATCGGAGAAGAAAGGAACATGTGGAATACTCTGACAATAAGAAGACAGTGTTAAGACTTCAGGGAGTAACTTCCATTGTAGTAGAGCGAGGTGTAGAGGGCAAAAACATCAGAGGAAGACAGAGATTGGAATATATTCAGCAAATAATTGAGGACGTAGGGTGCAAGTGCTACTCTGTGATGAAGAGGTTGACAGAGGAACGGAATTCGTAACCTACTGTTCGCGTCTAGAGTATATATCACGTTCGTTCAAAAAATGGCTCTAAGCACTATGGGACTTAACATCTGAGGTCATCAGTCCCCTAGACTTAAAACCACTTAAACCTAAATAACCTCAGGACATCACACACATCCATGCCCGAGGCGCCGGTCGCTGTGGCCGAGCGATTCTAGGCGCTTCAGTCTGGAACCGCGCGACCGCTACGGTCGCAGGTTCGAATCCTGCCTCGGGCATGGATGTGTGTGATGTCCTTAGGTTAGTTAGGTTTAAATAGTTCTAAGTGTAGGGGACTGATGACCTCTGATGCTAAGTCCCATAGTGCTTAGAGCCATTTGAACCATGATCGAGGCAGGATTCGAACCTGCGACCGCAGCAGCAGCGCGGTTCCGGACTGAAGCGCCCAGAACCTCTCGGTCACAACGACCAGCTTATCACGTTTGTGTGTCAAACGTTTTCAAACTAATTGCATTGCGTGTATCTGCGACGGGGCGAGGGAACAACCCGGTATTTTCCTGTCTGGATGTAGGGAAAGCGCATAAAAACCACATCAAGGCTGCCCGGCTCATCAACCACAGACCTTAACCAGCGAAGCGTATTCGATACGGGGTTGGGCTGCCTCCCCGTCCGTCGGCAGCGGGCGCGTTAGCGCTCTCGACTATGCGGGCAGGTCGATATGCTTTTCCTTTTTAGTAAGTTCTGAAACACGAGTCGGGGACTCGCGTTAAAGTCAGAGACGCGAGCAGGTGCTGTGCGTGACGTCATGGGCTGTAGGGGCAGCTGCAGCACGCAAGAGCGCGCCCAAGGAGAGGCGGTCAGTTCAGTTCAGCAGGTGCCCCATTTAACGACACGCACACGTAAACAAAGCAAGGGCTGTGCCCACCTGTCCTCCTCAGTGTCTACGGTACGTTTCTGGTCGAGGGGAATTCAGACTCCACACATACAGTTTCTCGTCTGCATTTTAATGGGTGAAACCTCGAAATCTGCTAAGTATAACAAACTGATTCATCAGGAATAAGATTAACGCTCGAGGTAAATATACTGTAAGTTCGCCAGGCGTGTTCCAGAGAAGCCCTTGACTTAAATGCAAATGTACTAACACTACCTGACATTCATTTCCAAAAGGAAGTCGTTAAGTTAGAGGCTGACTTCGTCGCTTTGTTGCGTCTAATCTACATCTATACTCCGCAAGCCTTATGGTGTGTGGCGGAGGAACTTCCTGACTAGTTTCAAGTCTCACTTTTCTTGTTCCAGTTGAGAATGGAACTTGAAAAGAACGACTGATGATAAGCCTCTGTGTTGCACGAATCTTCACGATCCATACATTAGATATGCATAGGAGGAAGCAGTATTTTGCTTGATTCTTCTAAGGACGTTCGCTTTCAGAATTTTAACAGCTGACCGCACCGTGATGCTAAACGAACATTATTGTGGCACTTCCACGCTGAACTTGTAACGAGACACTCCACTCTTCTTTGGATCTTCTTTAATTCTATCAATCCCGTTTGGTACGGATCCCATAATGACGAACAATATTCTAAGTATTGGTTGAACAACGCACCGCACACTATTTATTCCTTGAGGTGATGGGTCAAAAAGAGCGGAGACCTGCTGTTTTACATTTTTATCCTTTATGGAGATCACGAAAGCAGAGTGTAGCTATTGTTTTATTCTGTTTGTTTGAATGTATTTAATTTAGTTTGGGAGTTGTTGTCACTTATGGCGAGGGATGCCTACATTTTTTTTTCAAGGTGATGATTGCATTTTTGTGTCTACCCTCCGGACGCAGAGATACTGGCTGGATTGCGGCGCCCTGTTAGTTGCCTCTCGTCGCTGCGACATACGTCATGCGCGACACCGGATACGCACACATGGCCTGCACCAGCGGTCCACATCCGCTGCGCTCCGCCAACGTCAGCGGCAATGACCGGGCACACTTTGACGAGCGAGCCGCCCGACGCTTCCATAAAAGTGAGAGTGCCCCGCTAAAATATTCAGCAATAGGGCTGTTGATAAAATATCGATACATCACAATTCTTTTAAAAACATCGATTATACCGGCGATATTTCTTTCGCCTATACATCGATATCAAAATGGCAATGCCGAGTGCCGATATTTTTATTTTATGTTATATTTTTTTCGCAATTTTCAGTAAATATGTCAAGTTGTTCTTTTGAAATTGTAGTAGAACATAATTTTGCTTTCACTGTGTGAAGGAGTCTTTCTACTTTTCGAGCTTTCATCACGTCAGCCTTTCTCATTGAGTGTTCGAGGCAAGTATAGGTGGCCCATAGAAGAAGCTCAATTTCACTGGGGATGGCGGTATGAATGGGAAAACAAGATTTTCGATGTGAAGAAATAGCACACCAGTTGCATTAAAAACAATTTTTAACGCAACTAGTGTGTTATTTCCCCATATCCGCATTCTTCAAAAACAATTGCTGAAAACGATGAACAAAAATCTAAATGACAACATTGGTCCTGTATGGCGGGAGGAGATGAGTGAGTGGAAATGCTGACGTAATCGGCTTTCGGAGCTACTTACAGAAACTGCAAAATTTAGCTTCACAACGCAATTTTGACACTACAGCTGCTAGGTCGGTAGCGTTGGCAGAAATGAGAAAAACGTGAAAGTCGACATGATGTGTTCCGGAAAAATCTAGTATGTGACGAAACCGAACGACGGACCATCGGACACCTTTTATTGTGCCACTTACATGAAATTACTCATTGAGTGTTCGAGGCAAGTATATGTGGCCCATAGAAGAAGCTCGATTTCACTGGGGATGGCGGTGTGAATGGGAAAACAAGATTTTCGATGTGAAGAAATAGCACACCAGTTGCATTAAAAACAATTTTTAACGCAACTAGTGTGTTATTTCCCCATATCCGCATTCTTCAAAAACAATTGCTGAAAACGATGAACAAAAATCTAAATGACAACATTGGTCCTGTATGGCGGGAGGAGATGAGTGAGTGGAAATGCTGACGTAATCGGCTTTCGGAGCTACTTACAGAAACTGCAAAATTTAGCTTCACCACGCAATTTTGACACTACAGCTGCTAGGTCGGTAGCGTTGGCAGAAATGAGAAAAACGTGAAAGTCGACATGATGTGTTCCGGAAAAATCTAGTATGTGACGAAACCGAACGACGGACCATCGGACACCTTTTATTGTGCCACTTACATGAAATTACTATTGGTAGCAAAGTGGTTATCGACAAGCGTAAACGTGCATTGTTTTCCTTTCAGTTCTTGGTCTAAAGGGGGCTAGGAAGGCTGCTAGCTTGTTGATGTACAGAATATTTAATAATGAATCAAGACCTAATTGTACAGTTCTAAATCCGGCAGTATATTTACAATGTGCAGATGATATTTTTGTAGGCAAGTAAATAGATATTGCTCCGCCAATATGTCGATATGTCGATACTCTAGAACCGATAATGATATTTTTTAAATATCGATACACGGGATTCTCTATAGTTTTAACTTATCAACAGTCCTACTCAAGCAGTCTGACGTGGTGACAAAGGAGGAATTTGAAGACGGAATGCACGGCAGTGTCCCACTGGACTGGATCAATACGGACGTTCGTAACTGGGGTCGGTGGACTTAAATTAGTAATAGAATGTTTCTACTATCAGAAGATTCTGACACTTCGGTAGCAGAGTCATTCAAAGATGGCCTATGCTTAACAGTACGGAAATATCCAGAGTGTACGGTATTAATAGGTGACGACTTTAACCCGCCCAGTGTCAGCTGGGGAAACTAAACATACGTCATCGACGGTTAGAGCAAACAGCCTTAATTAATACTGGAAACATTATCTGATAACTTCCTCTCACAACTAGTCCGACAACCCAGACGGGGAAAGAGTACACTTCACCTCCTAGTTACGAACAGTCCTGATCATTTTGAGACTGCCACCAATGAGAGAGAGATTAACGATCATGATGCTATTGCGAGAACAATGGTCGCAAAGATATCTACAAAAGCATTTGTGTTTAGTCAAACTGATAGTCACTATCAGCTCATTTAAAGGATGAACTGAAAATATTTAGTTTACATCTGACAAATGCAAAACAAAAACAAAAAACATTGTAGACCGAAGTCTGAATAAGTACGCTGCTACGATCGTAAGAAGTCTGTGTAGGCCATACTAAAGAGTAACAGGGTATCCTTGGAAGAGAGACAAGGCAATTCTTGCGAAACACTGTTGGTACAACCTTTATGCTGTCATCATAGTAAAGCTCGCGTAGCCATTATGAGAATAAGGTAAGAGAAATTAGGGCACGTGCAGAGGCATGCAGATAGTAATTTTTCCCTCGTTCGACATGCCACTGAAATAAGAAAGTAAATCCGTAACACTGGTATTGTGTAACCTCCGTCATTAGCTGTGTAAGGACCTGTGGTGTGTTTACGTAGATGCAGAATTAGATCACTGCAGTCACATTTAAATCTACATCATACTCTGCAAGCCACCTAATTGTGTAAGGCGGAGGCTTCTTCTGGTACCACTAACTGATCTCCCCTTCCGTGTTCCACTCGTGAATGGTGCGTGTGAAGAATAATTGTCGGTAAGTCTCTGTACTGGCCCCAATTTCTCGAATTTTCTCGTCGTTGTCGTCAGGCGAGATGTACGTGGGAGGATACTAATATGTTGTCCGACTCTTCCCGGAAGTGCTCTTTCGAAATTTCGATGTTTTAGACCTGCCCGTGATGCAAAACGCCTCTCTTGTAAGGTCCGTCAATGGAATTTGTTGGGCATCTAGCGCCGACTAAGAATTCTGTGGCTAAACGTGCCGATCTTCGATGAAGCTTCTCTATTTCTCCTATCACTCTTACCTGGTAAGGATTCTACATGTGGAACAAGTGCCTTATAAGCTACTTCCTTCGCGGATGAACTATATTTCCTGAAGGTTCTTCCTACAAATGTCAGTAGGACATCTACTTTCCTACTATTTCTTTTATGTGGTCATCCCTTTTAAGATGGTTGTGGCTAGATACTGTTTCCAACACTTTTCATCAGCAGTGTGGTTGTATGGTAGTGGATTTCTTTTCTTATGTATGCGCTGTATGTTACATTTACTTACGTTCAGGATCAACTGCACCATTCATCAGTCCTCTGCAGGCCAATCTGCAAATCGATACTGTCTTCTGCCGTTCCTAGTTTATTATATGCAATCGCATCACCTGCGAACAGTCTTAAAGAGCATCCGACGCTTTCACTTAGATCAAATGGTTCAAATGGCTCTGAGCAATATGGGACTTAACTTCCGAGGTCATCAGTCCCCTAGAACTTAACAACTACTTAAACCTAGCTAACCTAAGGACATCACACACATCCATGCCCGAGGCAGGATTCGAGCCTGCGACCGTAGTGGTCGCGCGGTTGCAGACTGAAGCACCTAGAACCGCTCGGTCACAGCAGCCGGCTCTACTAGATCATTTACATACATTGTAAAAAGTAACGGTCCTATCACACTTCTCTGGGTACTCACCACGGCGTCAACCCTAACGCCGTCGTCTATAGCGCTATGGATCTCATTAAGGAACAGAATGAGCTGTGTTTGCGGAATCAGTGTTGATTCTTATAGAGGAGGTTTTCGTTCCCAAAAACATCATAATTCTTGAGCATAAAACATGTTCCATAATTCCACAACAGATTGACGTCAACGATATAGGCCTATAATTATGTGCATCCGTCCTACGGACCTTCTTGAAAACTGGAAAGACCTGCGCTTTTTTCTAGTCGCTAGATATCCGTTGCTTCAGCGATCTACGATAACCAGCTGCTAGAATGAAGGGAGTAAGTTCTTTCGCAACTCATACATATGCTCGTATACTTGGGTGTAGCAATTTCTGAGGATCTGAAGTGGAATGATCACATAGATTCAATAATACACTACTGGCCATTAAAATTGCTACACCACGAAGATGACGTGTTACAGACGCGAAATTTAACCGACAGGAAGAACATGCTGTGATATGCAAATGATTAGCTTTTCAGAGCATTCACACAAGGTTGGCGCCAATGGCGACACCTACAACGGGCTGATATGAGGAAATTTTCCAACCGATTTCTCATACACAAACAGCAGTTGACCGTAGTTGCCTGGTGAAAAGTTGTTGTGATGCCTCGTGTAAGGAGGAGAAGTGCGTACCATCACGTTTCCGAGTTTGATAAAGGTAGGATTGTAGCCTGTCGCGATTGCGGTTGATCGTATCGCGACATTGCTGCTCACGTTCGTTGAGATCCAATGACTGTTAGCAGAATATGGAATCGGAGGGTTCAGAAGGGTAATACGGAACGCCGTGCTGGAACCCAACGGCCTCGTATCACTAACAGTCGA